>NC_069503.1:997476724-998076724 GCF_027579735.1 Bombina bombina
TATCACTAACGAATCAAATTGCTTGATACTTGTGTCATTGATCACTCATCAGAACTTGTAAGTGCCATATGTTACATTGTGTATTATACTTTGAAAGTATGTATATGTGAAATTAGTATTATTAAAGATAAACACTGATGCTGACATTAGGACACACAGTGTAATATTTTATACAAGGATTTTAATATTCAAATTGATGTTTGATTCAATATAATCTTAAGCTGATAGCTCAAAGGGATAGCCCACCTAACTTTAAACTGTCATGATTCAGCTACAGCAGAAATTAAAATCACCTCTTTACTGGCATGCTATTTTCAGTGTATTTTTTCCTTCTCTTGAATTTCTTTTTCAGTAAGAAATGTCATCTTAAATGCCAGCCCATTTTATAACACATGTGAAGGGGTGTTTTTTTAAAAAAAGATTGCAATCAGGAGAGGTTAGACAGGTGCAGAGAGAAACCTGGCCCAGCTCTTAAAGGGACAGGAAACCCCAAAATATTCTTTCATGATTTGGATATAACATACAATTTTAAACAACTTTCCAATTTACTTCTATAATCAAATTTGCTTCATTCTCTTGTTATCCTTTGCTGAAGGAACAACATTGCGCTACTGGCAGCTAGCTGAGCACATCTATTTAGTCAATCACAAGAGACAAATGTGTGCAGGCACCAATTAGCAGCTAGCTCCCACTAGTGCAACTTCAATTTTTACTTTCCTATCCCTTTTAAATAGCCATTGATTGCAAATAAATACATATGATACTCTGATTATATGTTATATTTGCAATTATTCCTGCTCAGACTAATAATACATTTACAATATATACATTTAGGGGCCCATTTATCAAGCTCCGTATGGAGCTTAAGGGCCGTGTTCCTGACGAGCCTTCAGACCCGCCAGACACACCAGTTATGACGCAGCGGTCTTAAGACCGCTGCTTCATAACCTGTCCGCCTGCTCTGAGGAGGCGGATAGAGATAGCGTGAAATCAACCCGATCGAATACGATTGGGTTGATTGACACCTCCTGCTAGCAGCCGATTGGCCGCAAATCTGCAGGGGACAACATTGCACCAGCAGTTCACAAGAGCTGCTGGTGCAATGCTGAATGCGGAGAGCGTATTGCTCTCCGCATTCAGCGATGTCTGTCGGACATGATCCGCTGATCGGATCATGTCGGACAGACATTTAATAAATAGGCCCCATAGTGGTATAAATAAACACAGAGATGTGACAGACAACATTGTTTAGAACAAAAAATGGAACTTAGGGACATGTAAATATGTTTGCAAAAGATTTCTGACATAACACACACACACATATATATATATATATATATATATATATATATGTGTGTGTGTGTTTGCATATACATACTAAAATATGTATGTACAATATAAAAAAGAATTAGAATAATTCACTATCCACTTTGCACCAAATATGTCGCTACTTGCTATATTCGCAATTAGTCCTGCTCAGGAAAAGAATGCATTTACACTATATACAATAATGTGCTAAAGAGAAATGTGCTTATTCGTGGACAGTAATGAAATGATATAAATAAAGTTGGGGAAAACCCGAATAGCAGCAACATTGATGAATGTTAGTTAACACCATTCCTATGTTCTTCGTACCGTACTTGACGCGTGTGTTTTTGACAGCTTTTTTGATAAATAAGGAGATTGTGTTCAGATTCGCGACCGCGATGTTTGTTGAGCGTATTGATGCCCACGAATGCAACATAGTTGACACTTTGATAAATGGGCCCCATTGAATTTTCTTTTTCCCTATATGACTTATTCAATTTTTTTTCAAATTTTACTAACCACTTATAGATTTAGGCCCTTCTAGCTAATGTCTGAGGTTTAGTTTTAAGTCGCGCTTCTATGTTTAGATAGTTAGTGCTTGAGTCATACAGGGAGTGCAGAATTATTAGGCAAGTTGTATTTTTGAGGATTAATTTTATTATTGAACAACAACCATGTTCTCAATGAACCCAAAAAACTCATTAATATCAAAGCTGAATAGTTTTGGAAGTAGTTTTTAGTTTGTTTTTAGTTATAGCTATTTTAGGGGGATATCTGTGTGTGCAGGTGACTATTACTGTGCATAATTATTAGGCAACTTAACAAAAAACAAATATATACCCATTTCAATTATTTATTTTTACCAGTGAAACCAATATAACATCTCAACATTCACAAATATACATTTCTGACATTCAAAAACAAAACAAAAACAAATCAGTGACCAATATAGCCACCTTTCTTTGATGATCACGCTTCAGAAGCTTTGCAATTTTAAGAGTGCTGCATCCCTCTGCAAGATATCTCACTATTTTTGACTTTTCTGAGCCTGTCAAGTCCTTCTTTTGACCCATTTTGCCAAAGGAAAGGAAGTTGCCTAATAATTATGCACACCTGATATAGGGTGTTGATGTCATTAGACCACACCCCTTCTCATTACAGAGATGCACATCACCTAATATGCTTAATTGGTAGTAGGCTTTCGAGCCTATACAGCTTGGAGTAAGACAACATGCATAAAGAGGATGGTGTGGTCAAAATACTCATTTGCCTAATAATTCTGCACTCCCTGTATATTAATATGTCAAGAATTACTTAAGAGAGAAAGAAACAAAAAAATACTTGTTTCAATAAAAACAGGGTTTTCAGCACTCTTTTTAAAAAAATAGATACACAGCTCTAAAGTTAAAGGGACAGTCAAGTCCAAAAAAAACTTTCATTTTTCAAATAGGGCATGTAATTTTAAACAACTTTCCAATTTACTTTTATCAACAATTTTGCTTTGTTCTCTTGGTATTCTAGTTGAAAGCAAACCTAGGAAGGCTCATATGATAATTTCTAAGCCCTTGAAGGCCGCCTCTATTTTATTTACTTTTCACAGCAGGGGAGAGCAAGCTCATTGTAGGCCATATAGATAGCATTGTGATCACGCTCGTGGCTAGTGGCAGACACTGCACTAACTGGCTAAAATGGAAGTCAACAGATAATAACTAAAAGTCATGTGATTAGGGGCAGTCAGAAGATGCTTAGATGCAAGTTAGTCACAGAAGTAAAAAGTATATTAATATAACAGTGTTGGTTTTGCAAAACTGGGGAATGGGTAATAAAGGAATTATCTATCTTTTTAAAGAACAAAAATTCTGGTGTTGACTGTCCCTTTAAAGTGAACAAAGTAACAATTTATTTGCATAGGCAATTACATATTTTGACACACTGCATCCCCCAGAGCAAAGGATGTACAAATAAATAATATAACACGCTGTAATAGGCTAACCAATATGTAGATACAAAATAATTTGCTAAAGTTAGCTAAATCAATAATGTGAACAATATACAATGTTCCTGACCGGCCAGGGTGAACCAAGGTACCTATTAAGACATATATATGCACAACAATAATACGTTGCTGGAAAATATATTCTGGATAACTACACCCAACTGCACACAGAACCTTCACCCTCAAATGTGGAAGTATGTCCTGGGCAGATTATCAACACGGGATCTAAGTTATCAGAAATATATTCTTATAAGGGCAAGATGTACACATACAAAGTACATACTGTATGTAACATATAAGAAACATCATAGATGTACCAAGCAAATAGCAGAAGCATGGCAATTAGTAGCAAGAATATGGTAGAGTGACGATTCAAACAACTACACCCTGCTGCACACAGAACCCCCCAAAAAAGTTTAGAGGTATACCCTGGGCAGGTAATATTAAAATGTGATCTAAGTTGTATGACCAGGCACTCTAAGCAAAGCAGTAGTGTTATACATTCAGGGAAGAACACGTTTGCACAGATGGTTAATAAGCTCAAGCATGAGGGATCTGTCGTAGTTTGTAGGAAAGTCCAATGGACATATAAAGCAACTCCATATACTACACCTTCCTTCCAGAACTACTGCGGCTACAGATTTCTATTGATGTAAGTCAGATGAGTACTTCTCCAAGTTCATGCTGAAAAGGAAAACCCACTGCATGTTCAAGCGGTACTGTGGTCTGTATACAAGATCACGTAGTAGGTCAGTTGATGAAGCAACAGGTCCAAGAGTGGCTCCGTGTTTTAAACTACCCACCCCCTCAAAAAAAATCCCCTTTCTATTTTTAAAAATATAGTTTAGCTGGTCCAACCGTGGCTACTAAGTTTCACAAGGGGTAAGCTTATATTTTAACTTTTATATTGTCTTTTTGGGGTTATCACTCACAGTTTGTTATATGACTATAAAAATGAGGCTTATTATTTGAGACCCATGAGTGGTTTTCCTTTTTTTAGAATACCTTCTGTTGTATTATTATTTTCAAGATGTATGAGGTCCAAGTGTGGCCTCCTGAGCACATTAAAAGGTTTACAATATGATTGGCAACCTATTTAAATGTGTTGGTTTCTAGGAATTATTTTTTTAATGTTCCTTCTCTTGTACTGTTTTTAATATTCTTATAACTGACTAATGTGGAATACATCTGTATTAGATATTGCAATGTACTTGAGCTTTATTAAAGCATTCTCTTTGTATGCCTTGATTTAAACCTCTATAAAAAAAAGTTGTTAGACGATTTTTTTTAGATGGTTCTTAAATGACTTATTGATTATGTTTCACCACAGTAAGCTTTTGGTTTTAATTAAAACAAAATAGTCACCAATGACTGGTCTAAATATATTTGTGAACCTAATCCTAAACTAACTGTAACCTTACCTTAAGTAGCAATATTTTGAATGGCAGACATTTTACATCTTTATATTTTGACTGCAGCCATTTAAATTACATACGCCTAGATTACGAGTTTTGTCGGTAATGGTGTGCGGTGCTAACTAGCAGTTTATGCTCACCGCTGACCTACAGACAACGCTGGTATTACAGGTTTTTACAAACCCGGCTTTAGCCGCAGAAAAGTGAGCGGAGAGCAAAATTTTGCTCCACATCTCACCTCAATACCAGCGCTGCTTATGGTAGCGGTGAGCTGGCAAAACGCGCTTGTGCACAATTTCCCCAACATGAACCCCGAGTCTAAACACCCCTAATCTTACACTTATTAACCCCTAATCTGCTGCCCCCGACATCGCTGACACCTACATTATATTATTAACCAATAATCTGCCGCTCCGGACACCGCCGCCACCTACATTATACTTATGAACCCCTAATCTGCTGCCCCCAACATCGCCGACACCTACATTATATTTATTAACCCCTTATCTGTCACCCCCAATGTCACTGCAACCTACAATTAACTAAATAATTCCTATTTAAAACTGAATACTTACCTATAAAATAAACCCTAAGATAGCTACAATATAACTAATAGTTACATTGTAGCTAGCTTAGGATTTATTTTTATTTTACAGGCAACTTTGTATTTATTTTAACTAGGTAGAATAGTTATTAAATAGTTATTAACTATTTAATACCTACCTAGTTAAAATGAAGACAACTTTACCTGTAAAATAAAACCTAACCTAAGTTACAAATACATCTAACACTACACTATAATTAAATTAATTCCCTAAATTAACTACAATTAAGTACAATTTAATACAATTATCTAAAGTACGGAAAAAAACACTAAATTACAGAAAATAATAAAATAATTGCAAGTTTTTTAAACTAATTACACCTAATCTAATCCCCCTAATAAAATAAAAAAGCCCCCCAAAATAATAAAAAGCCCTACCCTATACTAAATTACAAATAGCACTTAAAAGGGCCTTTTGCGGGGCATTGTCCCAAAGTAATCAGCTCTTTTACCTGTAAAAAAAAGTACAATACCCCTCCAACATTAAAACCCACCACCCACACACCCAACCCTACTCTAAAACCCACCCAATCCCCCCTTAATAAAACCTAACACTAACCCCTTGAAGATCACCCTACCTTGAGAAGTCTTCACCCAACTGAGCCGAAGTCGTCATCAAAGCCAGGCGAAGTGGTCCTCCAGATGGGCAGAAGTCTTCATCCAAGCCGGACAGAAGAGGTCCTCCAGACGGGCAGAAGTCTTCATCCAGGCAGCATCTTCTATCTTCATCCATCTAGCGCAGAGCAGGTCCATCTTCAAGACATCCAACGCAGAGCCTCCTCTTCGTTCTTCATCCGAAGACTGAATGAAGGTTCCTTTAAATGACATCATCCAAGATGGCGTCCCTTCAATTCCAATTGGCTGATAGAATTCTATCAGCCAATCGGAATAAAGGTAGAAAAAATCCTATTGGCTGATGCTATTGCTGATTACTGATTGGAACAGCCAATAGGATTGAGGTTGCATTCTATTGGCTGTTCCAATCAGCCAATATGATTTTTTCTACCTTAATTCCGATTGGCTGATAGAATTCTATCAGCCCATCGGAATTGAAGGGACGCCATCTTGGATGACGTCATTTAAAGGAACCTTCATTCAACCTTCATTCAGTCATCGGATGAAGAACGAAGAGGATGCTCCATGTCGGATGTCTTGAATAGTCTTTGAATAGTGTTTTTTTTTGTACTTTAGATAATTGTATTATTTGTATTAAATTGTATTTAGTTTAGGGAATTTATTTCATTATAGTGTAGTGTTAGATGTAATTGTAACTTAGGTTTTATTTTACAGGTAAATGTGTCTTTATTTTAACTAGGTAGCTATTAAATAGTTAATAACTATTTAATAACTTGTCAGGGTACAGGTGAATGACATACATATATATATATATATATATATATATATATAATAAGACAAAAGAAGTTGTTTATGTATGAAGCCATATTTGTATCAAATATTATTGGAAAAGGGTTGCAATTCTGATGTCAGGATTTGACTCAAAACCCCCATGATTTGAATACACATCTCAAGACTCAAATACAGACAGGATGTCCCAAGAAATTTCAAAAGACAGCATTTGCTCCCTAGCTGGAGATGAAAACTTCAAGGAAAGGCAATTTGTTTTAAAAGGAATGACCATGTTTATTTGGCTATATGCAGAGTTTTATTGCTTGAGACAGGATAGGACCATTGAGCCATTTCAAGGGACCATGTGGTCACTACCTGGAAATATGTGATAAAATCTCCTACTCCTTACAACGTTGCCTAGAAGTCTGGTTTAGGTGACATATTTTATGAGAAAGTAACCATTTACATTTTGAATGCAAATTGATCCCATGCTGTGTAAGATTTGGCAATGAAAACTTGACCAACAAAGAAACATGTTCTTCTTCATGTTTTTTTTTTTTTTTTTTTTCTCCTTCTCTTTCCCCCTCTCCCTTTTTTCCCGTATCTTCCCCTTCCCCTCACTTCATTACCAGTTAAGTAATAAAGATGCATAAATTAAAGTTGTTATCTTTGAATATTGGGGGAATCTCCTCACCAATCAAACGGAAATGAATGATAAAACACCTCGGGGTTTATAAACCCGATATAGCTTTTATTCAAGAGACTCATCTCCCCCCGGTAGAAGCATTGAAACTTAAAAGCAAATGGGTTGGTGAGGTGTTATTTACACCTTATACCCAAAAGAAAAGAGGTCTGGCCATCTTGTTAAATAAACAGCTAGAGTACCAGGTAGTCTCAGCAGAAAATGACCTAGAAGGAAGATATCAAATCGTTAAAATTCAGATTAATCAAAACCCATATGTATTCTGCAACTTATACGGACCCAACAAAACAGAGAGAGGATTTTGGGAACTTTTAGGTAATAAGCTACATAATTTTATTGGGGAGAATATAGTTATGGTTGGTGATTATAATATGACATTCTCACACACTTTAGATAGATTTAATAGTAAATCCACTGACAAAAAGGTCAGGGAAGCAAAGCTACTTGCTAAACTCTGCCAGAAGCTGTCCCTAAAGGATATTTGGCGAATCCAACACCCAGATCAGAGGGAATATACATGCGAATCTAAATCCTTTAGATCCTTCTCGAGAATAGATTTCTTTCTAATCTCTAGTCAAATGTTGCGGTCAGATATTAAATCGGACATTAAAGAAATCAAATTATCTGACCACGCAATAATCTCACTAGAAATCCAGAATAGAATATCACTTCGGGCTAGTAACGCGCGCTTGTTCTTCCCTCAATATCTTTCTCATAATATTAAATTTTCTACGTGGCTGCAACAGAGGTGGAAAGAGTTCTTTGATTTCAATAAGAACTATTTGAGTAAGCCTGAAATTCTTTGGGAAACGGCAAAGGCTGTTATGAGGGGCGAAATAAAAGCATACTTGATCAGGGAGAAGGCCAAAAGAAAACAGCGAGAGGAACAGCTAGCTAACACGCTTAGGAATAAATACGCTCAATATATTCGGAACCCTTCTGCAGGAAATTGGAACAAATACAAAAAGGCTAAATTGGAACGAGAGCTCTTCTTTAAACAATTAATGACTGTAGATGACTTGAAGCAAAAAGCTTTTTTTGCAGGTAGCCAAGGTATATCGGCTAAAACACTAGCTAGAATGGTAAAGGCCAGACAACAAAAAAACTATATTCCAGCTATTAAATACCAAGGTAAAAGACTGATCAAGAGCTCAGAGATAAGAGAAGCCTTCCTAGACTACTTCCAAAAAGTATACTCCTCCAAATCAATAGATGTAGTCAATAAAGATTATTTTTGGGGACAGATTAAGTTACCACAGGCTTCATCTCAGGATATACAAATACTTAATGAACCTATTACGATCCAAGAGATTTCAGATGCGATAAATAACTTAAAATCAGGCAAAGCGCCTGGTCCGGACGATCTTCCGGCCGAATACTATAAACTCCTACGCGAGCAAATTCTCCCTCTTCTCCAGTCTCTATTTAATGAGTATTTTATTAATAATAAAGTTCAGTCTTCCTTATTTTCTGCTTCACACGTGGTTCTGATCCTGAAAAAAGGAAAAGACCCTGAAGCACCAGCATCCTACAGACCTATCTCACTCCTTAATCAGGATTACAAACTGCTGACAGCTATTATCGCGAATAGGCTTAAAAGTTGTCTAGATTATATAATACATCCTGATCAAATGGGGTTTATGCGAGGTCGTAATCCTGTCAAAAATATTCGGAAAGCACAATTGGTATTAGACTTTTTTGCAAATAAAACATTTCAGAAATCCCATACTAGACCTGATCTAGCAATCTTAACAGTCGATGCCGAAAAGGCATTCGACTCAATCGGATGGGACCACCTCTTCAGGTCACTGGAAGGTTTTGGTCTGTCGGGCTGTTTCCACAAGTTTATACAGAGGCTCTATAGTAACCCGCTGTCAGCAATTATTATCAATGGAGAAACATCGAACAGATTTCCATTGGGGAGAGGGACGCGGCAGGGTTGCCCGTTATCCCCTCTATTATTTAATTTATCCTTAGAGCCCCTGGCAATATATTTGCGACAGGAAGTAAAAGGAATTAGAATAGGTACCCAAAAAATCGTACTCTCGCTCTTTGCAGACGATCTGCTCCTGTTTCTTAGTAATACTGCGCAGGCTATACCTCAAGTTCTCCAGATATTTAGTTTGTTTGGATCCTTTTCTGGCTACAGGATTAATAATGAAAAATCAGAACTTTTATGGATATACAAACCAAGTATAGAAGTGATTCACCCCTTTCAGGAAACTACATGTATACGTTACCTAGGAGTATTCCTGAGCAATAACCCTAGGTCATGGTATGAAATGAATATTTCTAAATGTATTATTGACATACAAGATAAACTACAAAATTGGTCCAATCTATTATTAAGTATTTCGGCCAGAATCATGCTTATCAAAACTATTATGTTTCCCAAGCTTTTTTATTTTTTACAGAATTTTCCACTCTTACTATACAATAAAGATATCGCTCGAATTCAGAGGATTTTTAACAACTTTATCTGGCGCGGGAAGAAACCACGCATAGCTTTCTCGACATTAACTCTTCCTAAAGAGCACGGGGGCCTGGCGTGCCCAAATATTAGACTATATAACTATGTATCTGTGGGTAAGTTTGCACTTGATTGGATTACCCAAAGAGAACAAGTTACTTGGTACGACTTGTAGTCATGTCTAATAGCTCCTTTTGACTTAAAAGCGATACTTCACATTCCAGCGCCAAAACTCCCATCTAACATTTCTCAATTCTTTATTTTGAAAGACGTTGTGATCGCTTGGCAGAAGATTAGCAAAGTACTTCAGAGCAATTTTTGCAAATCACAATTCCTTCCTATAATGGGTAACCCCACCTTCTTACCAGGTCTGAAGCCATCTGTATTTCTAGAATGGGCCCTAAAAGGTCTGAAGTCACTTGGTCAATTATGTCTAGATAATAAGTTGGTAATAAGGTCCTTCGAGGAGCTGAAAACCAAATACAATTTAACAAACTCATCCTTTTTTGCTTATCTACAGATAAATCACTGGATAGGGAATTTGAGAATGGAAACAGGACCAGACCTGGAGGCTGGAGAATTAGGGAGAATAATAAAGTTATATCAGGAAGGGAGTAGTAGAACCACCCACTTATACAAAACGCTGATCAGCGCACAAGGGGATCAATATATTGATAGAATAACAGTGAAATGGAAGAAAGCATTTCCTCGGGGGGAAAGGGAGTGGGTCACGACTAGTCTGAGGTTAATATCCAAGGCCACAGTTACAGTTAACTGGCAAGAATCGCATCTCAAGCTGATGAATATGGCATACTTGTCACCTGCTAGAATATCAAAGTGGTCTGGCTCTACAGAACGAGGAGAATGCTATAAATGTAGACAGGCAATGGCAGACTTAATACACTGTATCTGCAATTGCCCTAAGGTAGTTCAATTTTGGAACAAAGTGAATTTTTGGTGCAACAAACTCTTAGATATCCAGATACAGATTACACAAAAGGAGATACTTTTCCTCTTTAATTCTGATTCACCAACAATCAATTATAGATTCTTAAATACAGTAATATTGACAGCTAGAAATGTAATATTTTCGAATTGGAAAAGCAAGGGAAGTTTAAGATTCTCGGAATTCTTGAGTAAAGTACAGCATCAAATAATAATGGAACAATATAACATGAAAAGTCTTAGCAATAAACAACTATATCGATTTTTTGCCAAATGAAATCCTCTGATTCTGGCGCTACCTATAGACTCCCAATTACAATTAATAGCCGCTTTTAGGAAATCTGAGTGGTTTATACAACAGATTGACACTGGAATATTCCCAAGGTCATGGCTATCAGAAATAACCAACTAGCGAGAGAGAAGGGCGCTACTCTCTTCCAGAGGGAGCTTTTCCCCTCCCCCTTCTATACCTTCCACTTTTCCCTCCCCCTTTTTTTTTTTTTTTTTTTCTCTCTCTTCTTTTTTTCTTTTTTTTCTTCTTTTTTTTGTTGTCCTCTTCCTTATAAGCTGATCTCAGGATTCATATAAACTGGAATTGGCCATACATTCAGGTTTAGAACTTTTTACTTTTATCTATCCTAATAGAGCTAGATGTCGTTTGTAGACCCCGTCATAAGCTCAGTGGTTATTATAAGTTAGAACGTCCAACATACCTTAGATATAGAAGAAAAGGGATAGGAGTAAATGATTGTTCAATAACCTACTTTCAATTCTGTTAAGGAACAATTGAGATGTGAGTGTTCCTGTTTGTCCTTTTGATGTAATGAAAACAGAAAAAACCCAGCTCGGTGCACAAATATTGCCCTCACTGAGATGATTAACCAATTGTTAGAAAAGTACATAGGTTATGTTATTATGTTACGCATATGCTTTGTATCATGCTTTACCTTGCCCTGTGAGGCATAAAAGGTTTGTGTTATTTGATTGTACACTGTGCTGGACTAAAATAAATATTTAAAAAAAAAAAAAAGAAACATGTTCTAAATTATACTCTTATACCCATTGTTAAAAGACAACATATTATATCTGAATTTAGAAATTTGGGAGATTGTCTAATTTTCTAATATTACATGAGTATTTGCTAAGCTTGATAGGTGACTATTTTAGTCAGTCTAAAATGTTTAACTATGTCAGAATAATAACCTCTGTGTCTCTGTATTTTCCAGACATATAATGACAAGATGTCCTATCAACATGAACCATAGACAAGATTCATGCATTCAGGATTTATTAGAAATATGAAATATATTATATTCCTGTTGAAATTAAATGCAATGTCAGGATACTGAATGCTATTTTTAAATTGATTTTAAATGCTATAATTTGGAAGTTAGCAGTAAAAATTACTTTAATGTAATATGATATTAAAAAGAATTTGATGTTTCATATTAAAATAATCAGAATAAATAATGTGACATAATACAGTACAAATGAACATATAACTTATTAATGTAAGGACATTATGGCATTTATTACACATTTTAAACAAATATGTTTAAATGTTAGAAATAATTAAATGTATTGCTGTGTTGTTTGTCATGCTGCCCCGATGGACAAAATCCGGTGTTGCGATGCAGGTATTATAACCAAAAGACGATTGGTTGTTACAAAGATGCATCTCCTTGACAACATACATTCACAAAATAAACCAATGAGAAGGGACAAGCACCGTGGGTGTGAACAAAAAAGATCATCAATGATTAGATATAAGGAATAGCTAAATGCAAACAAGGGACAGTTTGTATACTTGGGAACACATTCACTTAAGCAAGAAACTGAAAACTTATCTTGATCTATGCAATAACTTTCCTTCAAATGAGATGATCTAAAGACAACTACAAATTGGTTCAAATTGGTGAAGTATAATTGTTCTAAATTTTAATATTTGAAACATAGTCAATTTGTATTTAATAGATTTAAAGAGAGCAGTTTGTATTTTTGCTTATATTCATAGTCCTGTATAGGGTTAAGTTTATCTCTTGTATGCTAAGTAATTCATCTGCGCAAAATATAGAATATATATATATATATATATATATATACATCTTAGAATTGGTTTTAACTATAAGTAACTAAGAATTTGTTACAGTTTAAATAAATAGACATTTAAAGTAACTGTTTACATTAAGAATATATGTATTTTTAGTATCCTAATTAGAATTGTATTAGAATCAATTGTAGCTAAATAGCTGAGTATATATATATTGTCCTATTTTTTAACTAAGCACTGTTAAAATTGTACCAGTCTGAATGTGTAGTGGTTTATATTTTAGTCTCGTGTTAATTGAATGAAAGGGTATTGTGAGTAAGGCTAAGTTTAAAGGTAAACTTTTATAAATTTTGCATTGCATATTTTAATAGTTTTTAAACGTGTATAGTATTGATTCATTCTGGTTCCTACAAATATATTTCAATGTGTTCATAGATGTCAACTAATAAAAAGAATTCAGGAATTTATATTAATTTATATTGTCTTAGTATATGTATATTTTGGGGTTTAATTTTAGGATAATTTAAAGGATAATTATTAAATATATTGTGTTATAACCCAGCCATATACTGACATATTATTTGGAGAGTACTGCTGAGATTCTTATTAATATACAGGTGGCCCTCGTTTTACAACGGTTCTACTTACACCGTTTCAGAATAACAACCTTTTTTTCCAGTCATGTGACTGCTATTAAAAAGCATTGAGAAGCAGTGTATTTATTGAAATAGCCAGTAGGTGGAGCTGTCCGCTTGTGTTGCAGCAAAGCCAAGCAAGCTGAAATTAATCAGTTTAACCAGACCTGAGCTATCGAGCAGCTTTCAAAGGAACAAGATCTTCCTGTCTATAAATCAGTCCAGATTGGAATGCATAGAAAGAACTGTTTGCAGAAAAATGCAAGTGAAGTCTGTGTTGTGTGATTATTTTATTAGGTTTATAATGCTGTTTAGCAAATGTTTTTGGTCATTTAACTTAGTTTAATTATATATTCTGTGTTGTGTGATTATTTTATTAGGCTTATAATGCTGTTTAGCATTTAAAGTCTTCATTTCAAAGCTTTAAAAATAATGTATTAGGTGTTACTTATGACAATTTTGAGAGGGGCCTGGAACCTTTCTCCCTCACTTCCCATTGACTTACATTATAAACTGGGTTTCAATTTACAACGGTTTCGATTTATAACCATTCCTTCTGGAACCTAGCCCTGGCGTAAACTGAGGGCTACCTGTACTCACAAACTATTCTACCTAGTTAAAATAAATACAAAGTTGCCTGTAAAATAAAAATAAACCCTAAGATAGATACAATGTAACTATTAGTTATGGGAATAATTTAGTTAATGATAGTTATTTTATTTAGATTTATTTAAATTATATTTAAATTAGGGGGGTTAGGATTAGACTTAGATTTAGGGGTTAATAACTTTAATATAGTGGCGGCGAGGTTGGGGGTGGCAGATTATGGGTTAATAAATGTAGATAGGTGTCGGCGATGTTAGGGATGGCAGATTAGGGGTTAATAAAATGTAACTAGTGTTTGCGATGCGGTAGTGTTTAGGGGTTAATATATTTATTATAGTGGCGACGATGTCTGGTTCGACAGATTAGGGGTTACATTTTTTTTGTATTTGCGATGTGGGGGGCCTTGGTTTAGGGGTTAATAGGTAGTTTATAGGTGTTAGTGAACTTTTTAGCACTTTAGTTAAGAGTTTTATGCTACGGCGTTAGCCCATAAAACTCTTAACTACTAACTTTAAAATACGGTACCAGGCTTGACAGGAGAGGGAGTACCGCTCACTTTTTGGTAAACTTGTAATACCAGCGTTATGCAAGTCCCATTGAAAAAATAGGATACGCAATTGACATAACTGGATTTGCGGTATTTTCGAGTCTCGCCAAAAAAGTGAGCGGTACACCTGTACCTGTAAGACTCATAATACCAGCGGGCGTTAAAAAGCAGCGTTGGGACCTCTCAACGCTGCTTTTTAAGGCTAACACAAGACTCGTAATCTAGCAGATAGTTTTGCTAGCAACATTTAAAAGGATATCTACATTTTAGGGGTTTAAAAGGGTATCTGAATACAAAATCTCTGTTATGGTGTATCTGAAAAACCTGCATATAATATGGAGCAGTTGTGCAAATGTAAATGGTAACTGCATGATAGCCATACTGTCACTTCTGTTCTTTAATCCTAGCATATGTTCAGTGTTTGCTCACTTTTTGTATTCAAAGCAGATATGTAAGATGTTCAGATAGATTATTTCTATGTTCAGCACTTCTGAAGCAAAAAACAAACAACAATATCTGTTGAGACTGCAGCCATTATGTCTTTTCTTTGTAGTTGTGCCAAAATCCTCCACACTGATGAATCCATTAACTGAAAAAACAGACCACTTTATTTTGTATGGGTTTTTCTTTAGTATCTTATGTGAATAGATGCTTCATTCCCGTAGTTTTGAGAATTATTATTTTTTCTTAAATTTATTAGTTTTTTTTAACTTATTGTGATGTCTTCAGGCATCTTGTTTAATGTATTCTTTGTTATCTAATTATTTTTAAAATGTGATATTGGCTTTCCATACAGAATCGTATTTTCAAATATTTTCAACTATGCTTTAAAATGAGAAACTAGTGCATGGGACTTTAAGCATACAAATCCATGGGTTTAATCATTGCATTATCTATTTATAGTTTATGTCAGCATTTAAAGGGATAGTAAAATAAAAATAAATGTACTTCTATTATCAAATTTATGTTTTCTGTTTTGAGTAAACCTAGGAATCATCATCATTGGGAACTAGCTGAACACATCATGGGAGTAAATGATGAGGCATCAATCATTACCTAACTCCCAGAAGTACATTGTTGCTCTTAATTCTGTCTAGGTGTGTTTTTCACCAAAGGATACCAGGAGAACAAAAATTACATTTAGTAAAAGAAGTAAATTAAAAAGTTGTTTAATCTTTTAAATGTGGATGACGACACATGATCATCAGCTAATACCCAGTAGTGCATTGTTGCTTCTGAGCCGATTTAGGTGTGTTTATCAATAAAGGATACCAAGAGAACTAAGTAAATTTAATAATATAAGTAAAATTGAAAGTTGTTTATCCACTTAAACTAATATGAAACCCAATTTTTTTTTTCTTTCTTGATTCACAGAAAGAATGCAATTTTAAACAACTTTCCAATTTATTTAAATAATCTAATTTGTTTTGTTCTGTTTGTATCCTTTGTTGAAAAGCATATCTAGATAGGGGCAGGAGCTGCTGATTGGTGGCCGCACTTGTATGCCTTATGTTATTGGCTCATGCATTGCACTTTCTTTAACAAAAGATACTAAGAGAAAAAGAAGCAAAATAGATAATAGAAGTAAGTTGGAAAGTTGTTTAAAATTGTATTCTCTTTCTAAATCACAAATTTCAAAATTGGGTTTCATGCCCCTTTAAGTGTGGACATTTGGTTATCAACCACACCATGTATTTATTGCAGACGAGAAGCATGTGTCATTATCCGGCACTTACCTTGCATCCCTGGTGATCAAGTGGCTTGGGGAATACGGGGATGCCAGTGTCTTTACCATGGAAGCCCTTCCACCCAGAAGTGCAGGAACACAAGACTTAAGGGAGCTAGATGAGGGGATAGGTATTCAAACCCTAAATGTTTTGCTATTACTCCATTTAAACAGAAATAAAGCCTTATTTTTTTTATTTACCTGTCAAATATATATATATATATATATATATATATATATATATATATATATATATATATATATTATTTTTTTTTATTTTTTTTTTTAAGTAGACAACCTAAAGTATTGATCTAGGCCCATTTTTGGTATATTTCATGCCACCATTTCTCCACTAAATGTGATCATATAAAAAAAATTGTTAACTTTTTCACAAACTTTGGGTTTCTCCCTGAAATTATTTACATACCGCTTGTGCAATCATGACACAGATAATTGTAAAAGCTTCTCTGGGATCTCCTTTGTACAGAAATAGCAGACATGCATGACTTTGCCATTGCTTTTCGGCAATTAGAATGCCGCTTATTGCAGCTTCCACACTTCTATTATTCCCTGTAGTGAATGGATTAATATTGTAGCTTGTAAGTTTCATTTTAGCTTTAGCTGACACTTACCACCCCCTGATCCCTCCCAAACAGCTCTCTTCCCTCCCTCACCCGCCCCCCCCCCCCCCACTGGTCACCACCATCTTAGATACTGGCAGACAGTCAGCCAATATTAAAGTGAAGGTCCATTTTGATGAATTAGTGTCAGGGATTTTTCCCTGTTGTGTTTGCCATGTGCTGCTGGCAGCCATTTTACTCACCTCTCTTCCTGACTTTGGTGCATTGTGGGGGATGCTGCTCATTTCCTGCACTTCCTTTTATGGCCAGACTGGTGTGCATCTTCCATGTGAGACAGGATGCAGTCTCAGAATTGTGATGTCATTACTTATTATTTAAAGGGCCTCTGTTCAGTATGCTTTGCCTTTGCGTTGTCTCAGACCTGTTTGTGAGAGTTCCTGTGTATTGCCTGGCTGCCTGACGTCCTTCCTGGTTCCTGATCCCTGGCTTGTTCCTGACTCTGCTGTTTTCCTTGTTCCTGATTCCGTCTCGTCTGACTATTCGCTTTGGCCCCTGACTCGGCTCGTCTGACTACTAGCTCTGGTTTTGACTCCTGGCTTGTTATTTGACTTGTGGACTTTTTATTATGGTTTGCTATTAATAAAGGTGTGATTATTTTTGCACTTCTCATCTCAGTCTGATTCCTGGCACCCTGACAATCAGTGCCCGTTTTTTATTAAACCCATTAAAAACAAGGGCACTTTAATTCATCAAAATTGACATTTCACTGTTTACTTCAAAAACTTAACCTTTTATTCCTTGCAGCAGCTCCAGCGATTCCCCCGGCTGTCGGAAGCCTCTGCAGACATCAGAAATGACTAATCTGACTTCCTCCAATCACAGTTTCCCCCTGGGAGAATCTTGGTCTGATGCAATGCTGTGATTGGAGGAAGCCGGATTTATCATTTTGGACCAGAGAAGACGGCTTGTGACGGGCGGAGGAAGTGCTGGAGCGGCTGCCAGGATTAAAAGGTAAGTTTTTAAATTAAACAGTGAAATGTCAATTTTGATGAATTAAAGTGCCCTTGTTTTTAATAGGTTTATTAAAAAACGGGCATTAATTCATCAAAATGGACCTTCAATTTAAGTTTTAACGCCATTTTTTTTAAGGTATATATTTTTTAAATATCTTTTAGTTTCTGCAGTGTATGATCCCCCTTACCATCCAATCTCTCTGATCCCTCCCAAATAGCTCTCTATCTTTCCTTCCTCTAACTATTGTCCGCCATCTTCGGTACTGACAGCTGGTTGCCAGTACCTATAAAACACTTATTTATATCATTTTTTAAAATTATTTTTAAAAACAATTATGTAGTGTAGAGGTCCCCCCGTCCCCCTTCAGTGATCGTTGGTTAGGGATGCCCCCACCTCATCTTTTTTTCTGTAGCGCAACTCCCCATCTCTCCCTTTATTTATTTTTTTCCGCACTGTAGGGCCCTTCCACTCCCTCTTCCTCCTTCCCCCTGCACTGCTGGCCCGCCCATCCACCCACCCACCTCCCGGATTCCCTCCCACACCTCCCGCCGGCACCAGTAGTGTCACTGTCTCTAACGATCTGTAACTTAACAGCTGAGACTGCTGGAGATTCCTGCAGCTCCAATATATATATATATATATATATATATATATATATATATATATATATATATGTCACATTGGTTTAAGGTGTTAAATGGATAATGTTAAGCAACCGTCTGATTTGCTCCGATTATTAGTTTTTCTTGACAGCGCCCCCTGCTCTATCAGTAGTGTTCCACTTGTAATCTAGATCTTTATAGGGATTTTTCAGTTAATGCCCCTTTATTTATGTTTTGTTTTTATTTAAAAATGTGAAATTAAAGATTTTGTTATTGATATAGATCTAAAAAGAAATATGCACATAAATAGAGACAGATTGCTCAGTAGCTAACAAAGACAACCCCCTGTATTGATGTACAGGGACATGTCCCAAACTCTAAAAACAAAAACCTGTAATACAGCCCCTTTTTAAAGTTGAACAATAGATGGATTTTTGTAATGTCCCTTTAATATCTTTGTTGGAATTCTAAGAGGGATAATTGATGTCCCCCATTCCGTTTTTTTATACCTCAATTCGCCTTTTATCTTTTTTCTGTGTTTTTGCTGTGTATGGCAAGAAAACAAAAACTAGGAAATGTAAGCAGACCATGACTGGTTTATGATTTTATTAGAGACTTATGGAAAATAGGTGTGGGGGTATTAGAATGTATATAAACTGTTATTTCTGATTCATAAAGCATTTGATTAATTTTGAGTGCTGTAAGTATGCTATTTATATTCTGCTCATAGACATCGTTTGGGTTAACATACTTATTCTGGTAAATTTCTATTTAAATGGACAGTAAAAGTAAAAAAAAATATTGTTACATAATTCTGCACATAGTGTAGAAATATGTAACATTATCTTAGCGACAGCTTAAAAAAAGATTTAAAAGATTTTAGCCCCAAAAGTTATACTTACCTTGTTCTGATCAGGTCTTCTTTTCAAAAGCAATTAGCGGGTTCCCGATCTCGCTATTGAACTAAATATAGCGTGCTCCTGCTGTGGTCTGGTAGTGGTAGCGCGCTACATTTCATTCAATAGCACGATTGGGCGCGCTGTATTAACGGTTTATCTTTGATTCATAATGCATGGGATTGCTATAAGTATGCTATTTATACTGTGCTCTTATACATCCTTTTGGTTAACACACTATTGAACTAAATGTATCTTGCTCTGTGATTAGACAGCGCATTAAAGGGACATGAAACCCAACTTTTTTCTTTCATGATTTAGATAGAGCATGCAATTTTAAACAACTTTATAATTTACTTCTATTATCTAATTTGCTTTATTCTCTTGATATACTTTTCTAAAAAGCATATCCAGATAGGCTCAGTAGTTGCTGATTGGTTGATGTACATAGATGCCTCATGTGATTGGCTTACCCTTGTGCATTGCTATTTCTCCAACAAAGGATATCTAAAGAATGAAGCAAATTAGATAATAGAAGTAAATTGGAATGTTGTTTAAAATTATATTCTCTACTTAAACCATGAAAGAAAATGTTTGGGTTTAGTGTCCCTCTAAGAATCGCTTTTAAATAGAAGACCTGATCAGAAGAGCTTGGAGAGGAAACAAGGTTAGTATAACTTTAGGGTCTAAGAACTTTTGTTTTTTTCAAGATGCTGCTAAGTTAATGTTACCTATTCTGCACTATGTGCAGAATTATGTAACATTCATTTTCACGTTTACTGTCCCTTCAAGCATACACCTGTTTGTTTTTCATTAACTGTAAATTACTTGTAATGTTATATAGGACCAATAAGTTAGTGACACATTGCTTAGTTATTTATATTCTCTGTAGAACTATGACCTCTGTTTTTATTAATTTGTTAGAAGATTGCTTTTCTATATAGTTTTCTAGATGTAAGAAGCTTGATAAAAACAGTAGAAAATTAACAATGTACCAATCTGAGGTGTACTAATGAGACAGAACTCATTAAATATCAGCAAAGCTAATGAAGAGTCTGGTTCTGTTCCAAAAAATATCAGCAAATCCGATACAAATACCCCAGTATTTCTCACAAGACTAGACAAGAGAATAATACATTGCTATATTACTGTTTTTTTTGTTTTTTTTTAAAGAACATGGAGTCAAAATGAAATGCTCATTAATGAAATACAATTTAAAAAACAAACTTTTTTTTCTTCCAATTTACGGTTATCATAAACGCCTCTTTTTTTTTGTATCTTTTGTTGAAAAGCTTCTACTTTCTATGAGTTTATATCTAGATCAGGAGTGTACATGTGTCTTGAGTACTATATCTATAACATTGTTACAAACATTGTAGCCGTCTTATAGTATTTAAGCTGTGCTGTTATTGAAAAGAGCTAGATAAACTGTACCATGAAAAAGAAATACATTTAATATTAGAGGTAAATTGGAATGTTTTTCAAAAGTATGCTCTATCTGGATACTATGGGGCCCATTTATCAAGTTTTGTATGGAGCTTGAGGGCCCGTGTTTCTGGCGAGTCTTCAGAGTCTAAAGACCGCTGCTGCATAACCCTGTCCGCCTGCTCTGCGTAAGCAGACAGAAATCGCCACAATTCAACCCGATAGAGTACGATCGGGTTGATTGACACCTCCCTGCTGGCGGTTGATTGGCGGTGAATCTGCAGGGGGCGGCGTTGCACCAGCAGCTCACAAGAGCTGCTGGTGCAATGCTGATTACGGAGAGCGTATTGCTCTCCGCATTCAGCGATGTCTTTCAGATCTGATCTGCAATTTTGGATCAGGTCCGACAGACATTTGATAAATAGGCCTCTATTTCATCTTGTAATATTCCCACTGATAATATCCGGGAAGTACTAAATCTTTATTAAAGGGACAGTCTACACCAGAATTTTTATTGTTTTAAAAGATAGATAATCCCTTTATTACCCATTTCCCAGTTTTGCATAACTAACACAGTTATAATAATATACTTTTAACCTCTGTGATTATCTTGTATCTAAGCCTCTGCAAACTGCCCCTTTTTTCAGTTCTTTTGACAGACTTGCAGTCTAGCCAATCAGTGCCTGCTCCCAGATAACTTCTCGTGCACGAGCATAGTGTTATCTATATGAAATACGTGAACTAACACCCTCTAGTGGTGAAAAACTGTTAAAATGCAATCTGAAAGAGGTGGGCTTCAAGGTCTAAGAAATTAGCATATGAACCTCCTAGGTTAAGTTTTCAACTAAGAATACCAAGAGAACAAAGCAAAATTGGTGATAAAAGTAAATTGGAAAATTGTTTAAAATTACATGCTGTATCTGAATCATGAAAGTTTATTTTGGCCTAGACTGTCCCTTTAATTGCCCAAGGCAATGTGCAAAATATTTCTATTGGAGTTTAGCGAATAGGCACACACATTTAAAAGGTTCTCCCCACAAGTGACATGACAATCATTTTCTTACTTTGGCATCTCTCCATTTCCATAGTACTTCCGAACCATTCTCCATTGCTTGTGTCATGTTTTTAATGCACTTATTTATTTATTCACAGCTTTTTTAGCTTATTTTATTTATATGTTTTATATAGTTTGCAAATAAAAAAAATGACAGTCATTTTAACCATTTCAACCAGGAGGAAGATGGAA
This sequence comes from Bombina bombina, assembly GCF_027579735.1. Classification (NCBI taxonomy): domain Eukaryota; kingdom Metazoa; phylum Chordata; class Amphibia; order Anura; family Bombinatoridae; genus Bombina; species Bombina bombina. Next base: position 997,498,841 of record NC_069503.1, read on the forward strand.
AATAACAATACATTTTATAACAGATGGAATCTTTTACAAGTAAACAGTGACATATGACATGTCCCATTATCATGAATAAAAACAATGAAAGCATTGCTCAAAATATAAACAATGAGATAATGTTCAATAGAAAACAACTGAAAAATCAAGAATTATGGTAAAATATCCAAAGCAACTTTGAAAGAAATTTTAAGCACCAGAGATGAAAAGAAAAGGGAATAAGGGAGGGAGAGACAAAATATGATACTTTATTAAATATTCTCTAGTTTATTTTTGCGCCCCTTGTATTAAATGAATTAAACCAAGTTATTCCCAAATGCAGCAGACATTGTCTTTCAAATAAAAGGAACTGATTTTCCCAACATGCTTGGTCCTCTATGCTTCTATATCTCTCATATGAGGCAATGAAGCCAAAGAACAAACCAAAGCCAATTTAACAACCATTAATAGACAAATAGAGATATTTCAATAGAAAAAAATAGTTTTTCTGGAAAACATTAAAACAGTTCAAACTGGGGCAAGACAACCACTTAGATTTTAAACATGAGCTGTGGACAATCCCACCAGATGTTTGGTAACCAAGGGTATCATGGCCTCTTCAGTGCTAGATTACAATTGGAGAGATATTTAGTAAATCTGCTTTTTGCGTGTGTCGCATACCGCATATTACTTCTGCTTCTGCTTTTTGCTTTTTGCGTGTGTCGCATACCGCATATTACAAGATGAAAGTAAGAATGTAAACTTGTGCTCTAACCTGACGCAAGCAAAGAGCTGAAGTAAGAATATCGCTACCGCGTTAACGTATTCACCCATAGAAGTCAATGGAGTGTGAAAAGTGTAAAAAAACAAACTACTCGCGTGCAAACCCAATCGAGTGCTAAACTGACATGAAAATATGAATACTGTATTTCACATTCAAATGTTCTATAACATAGCAGAATAGGTTCTATTTATTCATAAATACACACACACATATATATATATATATATATATATATATATATATATATATATATATATATATATATAAATATATACTGTATAGAGCACCACAGCAAATTTGTTAAATACCACTCCCTTACCCACAACTCCCAGTCATTCTCTTTGCTTGTATCAGTTGCAAGGAGGGGTAAAGTTAGGTGTCTGATTCTTCAACAAAGAGTTTGTTATTTTTTAAGCAGAGCAGGTTTGCTTTGGTTTTTGGGGGTGTAGTCGTAGTTCATGACAGTCTCTTCAGTAGAGCAGTGGTGGCTTTTAAGCATTTGGGAACTTATGGGGTATAATCCCAATCAGTTTTTGCTGCCCTTATTTTAAAAAGCCTAAGTAGGTTTACTTGGTCTTTTTTGCTTTCCACTGGTCCATGAGAGGGATGACACTTTTCAAACCTTGTGAGCAGCCCTGTTGCCGGGCAGACTGTGATGGAGGTAAGTGCTACTTTTATTTTTCTGATATAGAGAAAGTTCAGAAAAGTTTTGGCACTTATGGGGTTAATTTTGGGATGTTAATCCTGCTTATGTGCAGGTTTTTTATTGTGGCAGTTTAGTTTTGTGGAGCACTTTGAGAGGATTTTGGCTATATTTAGGAGTGTTGTTCAACTCTCCTTGTTAAGGCTCATTATTAGTGTTTTGTACATGTGTTTTTGAGGACTTTTATGTTTTTTTGATGTGGAGGTATGGACTGCTTGGTGTTTAAGCGAGTTACGCACTTTCTTTTCCTCCTGGCTGCAGTTTGCAGTGTTAAGTGTAATGCCGGCCGGGAGGTGGTTGGGTTCACCCACGATGGGCGGAGTTTCCTTGGGTCAAGTTTTGCGCGCTCTTCCTGTGTGTTTCTGCTGCATTGCAGAAGTGAGAGGTTGTTTAGAGCCTTCTTTCATTTGCAGAGCGAATGCTGATATTTTAAAGTCCGGATTGCTTGGGTTTTCCTCCGGTCTGGGCAGGTCAGGTAAGCACATCAGCAAGGCTTGTTGAGGTGTAGAGGTATGTAGCAGGGGTTCTGGGTTCATTTTTTGGCATTCTTTATTAACGTTTTTCTCTTAAAGTGATAGCAACATTTAAAAAAAATAAAATCTTATTGTTATAATATTTGTGTGCTAGAGATGGACCAAGAGGAGCTGCAAGAGGAGCTGCAAGCTGTCACTTGCACTTTTTGTCTAGATGCTAATGTGGAGCCTCCTATCCCTTTTTGTTCTTCTTGTATTGAGAGAACATTGCATTACAGGGATAGGCTTTTTGATTTAAAGGAGAATGTTGTTCAGGAGTCTCCTGTTCAGGCTGTAGCACAGCTTTCTCCCCAATCATCCCAATCTCAATCCTCTTCTCATGCAGTGCCCTGCGTTTCATCTCAGGTTGTTTTTTCATTGCAGGATATGGCTACTCACATATCCTCTGCTGTATCTGAGGTTTTGGCCTCTATTTATCAAGGTCTGGCGGACCTGATCCGACAGTGCGGATCAGGTCCACCAGACCTCGCTGAATACGGCGAGCAATACGCTCGCCGTATTCAGCATTGCACCAGCAGCTTACAAGAGCTGCTGGTGCAACGCCGCCCCCTGCAGACTCGCGGCCAATGGGCCACCAGCCGGGGGTGTCAATCAACCCGATCGTACGCAATCGGGTTGATTTCCGTCGATTCCTGCCCGCCTGCTCAGAGCAGGCGGACAGGTTATGGAGCAGTGGTCTTTGTGACCACTGCTTCATAACTTGTGTTTCTGGTGAGTCTGAAGACTAGCCAGAAACACAGCCCTTCAAGTTCCATACGGAGCTTGATAAATATGGGCCTTTGTCTGCTTTTCCTGTATTGCAGGGGAAGCGCAAAATGAAGTATAAGGTTTCTGACTCTGTTGCATTTATGTCAAATGTTTCTTCCCATAGGTCTGAGGATGAAGATACTTCAGTAGCGTCTGAGGGTGAAATTTCAGACTCTGATAGTGTAATTCCTACTGCTGGTTCTGATGTGGTTTCTTTCAGATTTAAGCTGGAGCACCTCCGTTTGTTACTTAGTGAGGTTTTTGCTACTTTGGATGACTCTGACTCGACGGTCATAGTTACTCCCAAGAAGGCTAGTAAACTTAATAAGTTTTTTGAAGTTCCTTCCGTGGCGGAAGTTTTTCCTGTTCCAGATCGTGTTTCAGAGATTATTACATGGGAATGGTAGAAGCCTGAAATCCCTTTTTCCCCTTTTCCAATTTTTAGGAAGATGTTTCCTATTGCGGATTCTATTAAGGAATCTTGGCAAATGATTCCTAAGGTAGAGGGAGCTATTTCCACTTTGGCCAAGAGGACCACTATTCCTATTTAGGATAGTTGTTCTTTTAAGGATCCCAAGGATAAGAATTTGGAGGCTTTACTTAAAAGGATGTATGTTCACCAGGGATTCCAATGGCAGCCTGCTGTGTGTATTGCTACGGTTATCAGTGCGGCTGCATATTGGTTTGATGCGTTGTCTGATTCTATTCAACAGGATAGTTCTCTTGAGGAGATTCAGGATAGAATTAAGGCTGCTGATGTATCATCTAAATCTAAGCTTTTATCCCTCCCTTACAAGGGTAATATCTTGTTTGAGCCGGGTTTGGCTGAGATTATTTCTGATATTATGGGAGGGAAGGGACATTCTCTTCCTCAGGATAAGAGAAATAATCAGAAGGGTCATCAGAGCAATTTTCGTTCCTTTTGTAACTTCTCTGGTACGTCTTCCTCCTCCAAGCAGGATTAGCCCAAGCCTTCTTGGAAGTCCAATCAGTCCTGGATCAAGGGGAAGAAATCTAAGAAGCCTGGTGCGGACTCAAAGTCAGCATGAAGGGTCTGCCCCCGATCTGGGAATGGATTGTATGGGGGGCAGGCTTACCATTTTCGCTCAAGTCTGGGTTCAAGATGTTCCAGATCCCTGGGTGGTAGATATTGTGTTCCAGGGATACAAACTAGAGTTCAGAACATTTCCTCCCAGGGGCAGGTTTCTTCTCTCCAGGTTATCTGTTGACCAGCTAAAAAGAAAGGCATTCTTAGGTTGTGTTTAGGATCTTTCCGAAATGGGAGTGATCGTTCTGGTTCCAGTTCAGGAGCAGGGTCTAGGTTTTTATTCCAATCTGTTTATCATCCCCAAAAAAGAGGGAACTTTCAGACCCATCCTAGATCTCAAGTGTGTAAACAGGTTTCTCAAAGTTCCGTCTTTCAAGATGGAAACTATTCGGTCAATTCTTCCTTTGGTTCAATAGGGTCAATTCATGACTACAGTAGATCTGAAGGATGCGTATCTGCATATTCCCATCCACAGGGAACATCACAGGTTTCTGAGATTTGCTTTCCTAGACAAGCATTTTCAGTTTGTGGCTCTTCTTTTTGGTATTGCAACAGCTCCCAGGGTGTTCTCAAAGGTCCTGGGTGCGTTACTGGTGGTGCTCAAATTGCAGGGGGTTGCTGTAGCTCCTTATCTGGATGACATTCTAGTTCAAGTGCCATCTTTTCAACTAGCAAACTCCCACATGGAGTTGTTGTTGTCTTTTCTGTGCTCCCACGGTTGGAAGGTGAATTTAGGAAAAAGTTCCTTGATTCTGGCTACAAGAGTGGTATTCTTAGGAACCATTATAGATTCTCTAGAAATGAAGATTTTTCTGACAGAGGCAAGGAGATAAAAAATGTTCAATTCTTGCCTTGCTCTTCAGTCCTCTCCTCGCCCGTCGGTGGCTCAGTGTATGGAGGTTATTGGTCTGATGGTTTCAGTCATGGACATCATTCCGTTTGCTCGTTTCCATCTTAGGCCTCTGCAGTTATGCATGCTGAGACGGTGGAATGGGGATTATATGGATCTGTCTCCAAGGATTGTTCTAGATCAGGCTGCAAGAGATTCTCTTCTGTGGTGGTTGTCTCAGGATCTTCTCTCCCAGGGAACCTGTTTTCGCAGGCCTTCCTGGGTGATTGTGACAATGGATGCCAGTCTGCTGGGTTGGGGAGCTGTCTGGGGTTCGCTGATGGCTCAAGGTCTGAGGACTCAAGAGGAATTGGTTCTTCCTATAAATATTCTAGAATTAATGGCAATCCTCAATGCTCTTCTGGCCTGGGCTCAGTTAACTTCAGCCCAAATTATCAGATTTCAGTCGGACAACATTACATCAGTGGCTTACATCAATCATCAAGGAGGAACTCGTAGTTCCCTGGCCATGATAGAGGTAACCAAGATTATGCAGTGGGCCGAGGTTCGCAACTGCTGTCTATCTGCGATTCACATTCCAGGGGTGGAAAATTGGGAAGCAGATTTTCTGAGCAGACAGACTTTTCATCTGGGGGAATGGGAACTTCATCCAGAGGTGTTTTCCAGTTTGATTCTCAAATAGGGTCAACCAGAGATGGATCTTATGGCATCTCGTCACAATGCAAAGCTTCGGAAGTACGGATCGAGGTCAAGGGATCCTCAGGCAGTACTGATAGATGCTCTAGCAGTACCTTGGAAGTTCAGTCTGGCATACGTGTTTCCTCTGGATTCCCTTCTTCCTCGGGTCATTGCTCGGATTCGACAAGAGACGGCGTTCGTGATTCTCAATGCTCCGGCGTGGTCTCACAAGATCTCCTGCTGGTCAGGAGTGATATTCCCAATAGTAATTATGATGATCCGTGGACTCACCGTGTCAAGAAAGAAACAAATTTATCAGGTAAGCATACATTTTCTTTTCACATTTCAATGTTCTTCACTATTTTTAGTAAATTCAAAATATAACACTTTATTAAATATATTTGCAAGTGATTGAGACTAGCACTTCCAAGTATAACAAATAATAAGTCCCAAGGTAGGGTGCCAGCTACTAGGGGATCCTTTTCCACTTCCCCAAATATATAAAATATTCCTAATGAAAAGAGCTGCACTCCTTAGTACTTTATTAAATATGAATATTGAATACATTTTTTTTTTATAACGTATAAATATGTTTTTAAATGTTTTTTATCTACTTAACCTCAAAGGGCTCTAATGCACTTCTATATATGTCTACATATGTATATATGTGTTTAGTATATGTGTCTGTTAATACATAAATGCATACATAAATACATATGTACACACATATAAATATATCAAATATTTTTTTAATCATTTTTATTAGATATTGTTATAATGAGTGTAACTGTATTTTGTAATGTATTGTTGGTGTGTTTTGTGACACTTTTTTTGTTTCGTGAAACAGTTAACAAGAGTTTTGAGGATGCTGTAATCATTATACAGTACATTGTGATTCATTACTGGCAAAGGAATAATGCACATAAATTAAAATCATATAGTAAAATAATATGGGATGAGGAAAAAGAAGCGCTGAGTCCTTCAGTGGATACAATAAAGTTTATTCTGGAGCAGACTTTAAAGGAAGACACAGGGTAAACTCCTTATCTGACGCGTTTCATCAGCGTAAAATAATACCTGTAGCTCTGCCTCAAGCAATGACATTTTGTGGGTTCCTCATGTTTAGTTTCACAATGACCCAATTTACCAAACCAGGAATAAAACATCTAGTTTGCTTTTTTTAAAATGTTTGTCAAAATATCTTCCTCTATTGATGAAAAATTATTTCCACAGAATATACATTATTCTTCTAAGATGACACTTACTCTTAAACTGAGAATGACACATAATTATAGTTGGTGTAAGTAGAATGTTTGTGCAACTTCAATTATTTTTTTGTTCAGTGCTCCAACTAGATTGTCTGTCTGTTTTCTGGCTTTATCAACTCACATGCACTATCAAATTATGGTTTTAAAAAACTTTTTATATTTTATCACATTGGCGTCTTCAGGCTCCTTAGGAATGTACAAAAGACATTCAAGTCTCTGTTTACAGATTAGTGAGTTAGAAGATATACAGCATGCAGCAGTAAAATAAATCAGGTGTGACCATGCACTGATACTAGCCTATTGATTTCAAACTCTGGGTAATAAGCTATATACATGTATCTTTTAAAAATTTTTACAGAAATTTGAAATATGGAATAAATTACATAACATTAGAATAAAAAAAGCCATGTTAATCTTGGTTGGCATAATGCCTTCAATACATTTTTCATTTGCATAGGAGCAATGTTCAGATTCATATTAGTTGTATTTTATAGGTATTTTTATCCGTTCAAGATTAAACATCTATTTAACTTTTTGCACAATTGTGTACTTTCCAGACTTGATTTTTCTTGCAAGTAGTGTAAGATTAATTTTATCCCTGTTATACTACAGTCAAGCTGAGCTATTCTGGGAATCTGAAACCAGCCCTCACATTAAATCATAGAATTGTCTGTTTATATAGCTATGTATCTAGCTGTCTGCCTGTCTGTCTCTCTTTCTCTCTCTCTATAAATAAGTACAAAACATAATTTGGAGGGGAATAATTTAAGGAAAAAATATATTTTTAAACATGAATGAGGACAAAGGAAGGGTGAGGAATGGATAAGACTGGAAACAGAAAAATAAAGTTCAAATATGACTATGAAGAGGAGAAAAAATATTAATATAAAATAAAACTAAATGACTAATACAGATTTATTAGTTTGCAAAATTATATTTTTCAAGACATTTTGGAATTGTATCTCTTAATGTCATTAAGTGGAATAGAAACATGTGCATTTGGTATTGGACGAATACACATTCATCCGAATTTTGGCCTATTTGTCCATTTTTCTACATATCGACTAGTCGTCCAGGGACCAAAATTGTTAGGTAACAAACATTTTCATGTTTGTTAGTGGCATTCATTTTGTTTATTGTTTGGCACTTTCAGGGTCAAAAACAAGTTGCAGAGAATACAGGAAAGGGAGTAGGATCTGAGGTTGTTTGACAAATCAACTTATTAAATTCAAGGAGAAACAAGTACGAGATACTTGCAAAAGAGTGTACTTATTAGCACTCATAACACTACTGGGTATGATACTAGGTTGAACAAGAGAATGAATCCCAAAGGAAGGGGGTAGTGTTTAAAACATAACTTTAAATAATCAAATCAAATAAAAAATGTTAAAACCACAAAGTGGACAAACAGATGCTTTATAGGACAATCTAGAAACCGTATTGAAAATCTAAATACTGTTATAGTGGGGACTGTGTTATCCAAGGTAAGGATACACAGTTATCTCCCTGGAGAGATACATTCACCTAAAATGCTAATAAAAGATTATATATTAGGAAACAACACACATAGTGCCATCAGTTATTCTCTCTTTTACTAAATCAACTAATTAGTTTGTGGTGATGTACATAGTGTCTGCTTTCAATGTAGTAGTGTAGGAAACAGCGCTCCTGTGGCAAGGAGCAGGACTAGCCAGGTCCCAATATGGATACAAATGAATGAATTTCCAGCCTCCAGGGAATAATTTAAAAGACCTTTATTTCTTTTTCACAGGGTCCATAAAGTAATACGACAACGTTTCAAACCACACACTGGTTCTTAGTTATGTCTGACTTAGTACATGGGGTCTGACCATTTATGTGAACAACTTCCCCTGTCCAATCCTGACAGAGCATTGTTAAATGATTGATGTGAGGGCTAGCAAGTCAGACATTAAATGCCAAATAGGCTTGTCCAATCCAATTTTTAACCTTGAATCTTGAAAAAGCCCTATCGGGTGAAACGCGTAGACTTACTTTGTGTTGTTCCCAGCTAAGGACTTTACTCTGTTTTCCAAATCTAGGTACCTAGTTTTACTTTTTAGCCTGCGCGTGTTCCACGCTAAGTCCGGGTTTGTGGAAATCCTCTCTCCCTTTGGAATCCTGCAATATCTGGTGCATAAGAAGTTTGGAGTAAAAAAAGCAGTCTCCAATCACGCTGACCGGATTCAGCCGACTCAAGCATAAGGATTTTGGAGTAAAAAAAAGCAGTATCCAATCACGCTGACCGGGTTTAGCCGACTTAAGCAAGTAAGAAAGGTTGCTAACACATTGGAAGATATCGCTTATTTTAATAATCTCCAACAGTGTGAGCCAACAAACCGTTATCACAGTCATTTGGATAAGTGTGAGTACAAAGGAAACCTGATTTTAAGATGTTTAACATGATCGCTTAACAACTTATGAACAACCTAATTAAATCTATTTCACGCTGACACTATCTGATGAACTGTAGCACTTTTTGATCAGCTAACATAAGAAACTCTGTTACAAGATTGTTACCAATTCACTCAAGATCGATATTAACATTGTAACATTTTTGCTGAATCTTATTATAACGCTCATTTAAAACATTTTCTAAGGAATTTCATTCACATATTTTAAGGTGGTAATCCAGTTTTTTAAGGGAGACGTCCCTTCTATCACATTATACATATTTTAATGTTTATTGTTGTAATTAATTGTATTTTATTGTGAAGTAAAAGTATCAATTTTAATATCGTTGTATCTCCTGTTATTTGACTAAGTGTGGTGGTCCTATCGTGACAGTCCTGGGGTGACTGTTTTAGAGTGGCCTAGTTCTCTTTTAGTTATTAGCGCTATACTTCTGTGTTCACCCAATTTTTAACCTAGCACAGCCATCTTTACTCACTTTCACATCGGCTTTTCAACAGTGCAGTTGTGTGTGCCTCTGTCAGCTGCATGGACTTTTTTTTGTGTTGGAAAAAAACCTTTGTGTGCAGAATAAGATCTGTCTTGCAGTGCAGTGCAATTGCACATACTGCGTTACTTTTTCACTATGGGGACCAGAGATTTATAATTTTTCTTTACTAGTTTACTGTTAAAGAGTTGCTGCTTTATAATATATATTGCAGCGGGGGCATTGCTGGAACTGCTACGTCTCCTGCCTTTGTTAAAGGAAAAAGTTTTAATTTAAACTCTTTGTGTGCAGAATCAGTTTTCTTCTTGTAGTGAGTGCATTACAGTTTACCTGGCTGCACTTCACTTGTTACTTTTCATGGAGATGTATTTATGGGGTTGGTGTTCTATAATCCAGAGGCCTACTTCAGTAACTCTGCTCTCTTCTGCTGCTCTGTGTCAGGTCACAGCTATCCCTAGGCCCTGAACTATATCTTTAAGAGTCACCCACCTAAATATAGAATGTATCAAAGGGAAAGAAAATAAAATTGGAATAAAAATTACAAACTTAAAATAAAATTAAAAATTATATAATCAATAGCAATATATAAGTCCAAAGTGCATACAAAGTAATAATAAACAATGAGAAACAATGTGTGTGATGGTGCACAAACACGTACAAGCTGACACAGTCCAGTTATTCACCAGATCTCTCCCAAGGCCGGTGGGGGCAAGAGAGAGTTCTCCAGCAGTTAGTGAAATACCAGAAGTGAGGCTGCTTTTCTATAATGTCCCGCCAGACAATTCCAAAAGCACTATAATACAAAAAGTAGAATGCACCTCATGGTATAGATCAGCAAACTACAGAGCAGGGTGAGGGGGGTAATCAGACCTACTCACATGTAGAAAAGCACTAATAGGTGCTCAACAGGCATGTCAGATCCTCTGAGCCGTCTGGCAAACTCACAACCAGCATCACGGCAGAAACCTAGTTCAGTAAGTCTGGTGACTGATGCTGCTGCCACTTCTGCCCTTTGTGTTTATCTTCTCCTCTTTTTGAGGTTTATGTACTTTGAGGCCTACCTAGTTAAGTAAGTGTGCTGTATGCTAATGCCTCTACTGCTCCTGCTCTTCCTGCTTTCCAGTGATCATCATCTGTCATTGCCTAATCCTTAGGAAACTGCTGGCTGCTGTGTTCAAGGGACTCTAAACACATGTTTTTCCTTTTATCTTGGAGGTGTATTTTTGAGGTTTATGTACTGTGAGGCCTTTCTAGATCAGTACACTTGCTGCCTGCAGCTGCTGCCACTCCTCCTCCTGCCCTTCCTGCTCTATGGTGATCATCATTCATCAATGCCAAATCTTCAGGGAACTGCTAATGGCTGTGTCCATGGGGCTCTAGGCTCATGTTTGCCCCCCTCCTCCTTTTGAGGTGTATTTTTGAGGTTTATGTACTGTCATGTCTACATAGTTCAGTAAATCTGCTGCCTGCTGCTTCTGCTATCACTCCAGCTATGTGGTAGTCATCATCCAGCAATGGCTCTAGGAATCTCTTTCTCCTTCTCTCTTGGAGGTGTATTTTTTAGGTTTATGGACTGTGAGGTCTACCTAGTTCAGTAAGTCTGCTGCCTGCTGCTCCCTCTCCTCCTCTTTCTGCTCTGTGGTGGTCATCATCCATCAATGGCTAACCCTTAGGGAACTGATGACCGTTGTGTCCAAGGGACTCTAAACACATGTTTTTTCTCCTCCATTAATGTTGTATTTTTGAGAATTATGTCCTGTGTGGCCTACTTAGTTCAGTAACTCTGCTCCCGGCTGCTGCCTCTTCTGCTCCTGCTCTGTGCTGGTCATCATTCGTAACTGCCTAATGCTTAGGGAACTGCTGACTGCTGTGTCCAAAGTCTAAACACATTTGTCCTCCTTTCTTGGATGTGTATTTTAAAGGTTTATGTGTTATAATTAGAGGCCTACATAGTTCATAGTTCTGCTGGTGCCGTCTCTTCTGCTCCTTCACTTCTCTGAACTAAGTCTCCAAGGATAACTATAACTAGTGAATAATTGATATTAGTGTAATTATCAGATGCTTTTAATTTTAATTTGTTGTTTAAAATGTCTTAAAAATTGTAAAAATTGTTCTAATTCCTGCATGTTCTTCTGTCACAGTTAGCACTGAATCTTTCAGCTTTTGGCATTTCATAGCAATGTAATTTTGTTGCTAAAATTAATGCTTTATGGGCTTCCCATTAGCATCAAAACATTTGAACAAATTCACATTCGAATATCCGTGCGTACCGACAGCGACTATGAAAAAGGTTCTGACTACATGAAACAGCCGAAAAATCCAAACCGAATCTTTCAGATGAACCAAGTTGTTGCCCTTTCTCTTGTCTAGAAATTGGATATACATAGAGCAAATAGAACAGATTCGCTTAAATCTCTGTTTTTAAACACCTTTTTTAATTTTAATACTTTAAAACCAACTATCATGGAAGATGTATTCTTACTGTACACAGACAAGATTTGGTGACATCATGACATTCATTACAAATGTTGATTGATTGTTGTTTGGGTGACCTTTACTGGAAAGACATGAAAGCTCTTTATAGAAATAGCAATACATAAACAAAGAAATACTTAAAGCCTTACAGTTTACATGTTCTTAGCAAAACAAAAATATGTATAATTTCTGAGCTTAACTTTTTTATTAATGGAAACTTCAAATTTGTATGCCTCAGAATAATGTTTTAAAATATTGAGATTTTGTTCAAATAAGTTCTCAGTGTTGGAGATGTTGGAGATTTCCATTTCAAATTTCCATTAATCAGAAAGATTAAACCAGAAATTTCCCTGCTTTTACATTTTGCTTTGAGAAATCAAACACTGGTATTAACATATTTTTCTTTTGTTAAAGACATGTATGCTGACTAACAAATTATTTGTGTCTGTGTATTGTTTTGCAGACAAGCTATTACGGACAATGTCACCCAAAATCATACTTGTTAGAAGTTAGGCAGCCTAGTATGTGAATGCTTTGTGTTTCATTAAACACAACAAGCATAAGATATTTGTTGCAATCACAATTTAATTGTATTCTAAAAATTGCAAATGCTTTAATACTAGTATTCGAGGTTAAGCACAATTGCAGGGAAGCTTTGAGCTCAGTAGAGCGAGCTTCCATAGTCTCCAATGGGAGCCTCGTTCTCAGGCCATGAGACATGGCATAAGAACCTAGTGCAGTGAAGGGGGTAAGTCATGCAGCAATGGGCAGCAAATTGAAATATAAATGAATATATATATATATATATATATATAATATATATATATATATATATATACGTATATTTATGTGTTTATATGTGTATATACAAATATTAACACATAAATGTATACGCAGATAGATATATATTTACAGGGAACACACAGTCCCCATAGACTGCAATGTAAAGGCACTTTTCAGTGCCATTTTTTTTTCTAACACCCCACATCCGCCAACTTTAAGCCCTAAGAACTGCTTTGTGCAGTTATTTATTTATTTTAAAAAATGCTACATTTTTTAATTTATTTTTTACCAACACTACACTAAAATATTGGGCCAATTGGAGGACATTTAGAAAATTAACCAGAGATTTGATCTCTGGTTAATTTTTGAATTTCTAATTGTAATGACTGGATATTTATCATGCGCGTGATAAATTAGCGCTCCACTTGTAATCTAGTCCAAAATTGGAATCCAGGCAATCCACATGAATGCTTTTCAGTTTTGAATAGAAGCATTGAATTTAATAAAATTGCATTAAAAAAAAAGACATGCAATGGGATTTAACATAGAGAGACATATATACACATGTCTAAATATTTATGTGCAGTAAAAGGTGCTGGTACCAAGATAAAAAGGTGTTTGATTATTGATTGATTATTGATTGATTGAAATATTGTGCACAGTAACTGAGAAAAGCTAAGGGACAAAGTTATTTACAATGCTTTTTATATTTTGCAGCGCCCGTTTGTGAAAACTAGAGTATTTACATGATGATTACAAATATTACCTGTTACAGAATTAAAGAGGTGGTGGTACAAATAATATTTAGAAAGTATAGTGGTGCGCCAAGGCTATAGATATCATGTACCTCACAAAAATATTTCCTTCTAATTGTTAAATTAAATAATAAAGCAAAAAATGTTAGTGAGGGCGCTAAAGATATCAATAATCCAATATTTTACATAATGAAAACATTTATTAATCTCTCTGGAGTTATTCCTTTAAACAATAAGAATGTCTCCCTTAAAACACATCTACAATGTATCACATATAGGGTTGCCACCTCGGCCATGTTTTCCTGGACACTTAGTTATACATGCTGCAGGGTTTGCAGGGAGGAACATGAATAGTGCTGTTCAGTGTCCCTATTTGTCTGCTTTCTATGGTTGAAATTCATGTTCCTACCTGCAAATTCTGCAGCATGTATAACTCATAAGTGTCCAGGAAAACATGGCTGAGGTGGCAACCCTAATCACATATGGCAATATAAATGCAAAACAGTTTCAAAATTTAGAATCAATGTAGATTAAAATAAAGTCCAAATGTACCACTCTCTTAATTCACTTGTTAGCATCTGATACAATTCCCTGTTAGCAGTAGTTACCTCTCTGATTCTTGACAGCCGTTTTAGGATAATGGTATTGTGAATGCAGACTTGTATCCTGTGTTTTCTGATGGAGGTCTTTGGTCCTGCACTTAGTGCTACGCACGCAGGAATTTCTTAGTACTTGCTCTTGGTACTTATAAAAAATTAACTCGGGTTAAAAAATTAATCTCAAAGTTTCACAAATGCCATTGCTTCCAACGCGTTTCACCCTTTCCAGGGGTTTAACAAGATTCTTGATAAAGCCCTGGAAAGGGCGAAACGCGACAAAAGCAGTGGTAGAATCAGAGAGATAACTACCAACGAGTGTCACCCATGATGTCAGATACTATCGGTCACGTGGGGTGAACTTGCACTTGCAGCAAACACTGAAGGAGCAACATAGCTGCCTACACCCTCCTGTTACACTAGAACTGCCGGGATAACAAAGTAACAAGTAAGATTATATAGACTGGGCTATTAATCTACTGACTTTACACTGACGGATTACAGTCTCCTCAGGATCTTTTCATTTGGTGGTATATTATCTTCCTGCCAGAATCATATGTTACAGAGCAATATATTAAGAGGCTGCGTTTACATTAATTTGCTGATCTCTCACTATTGAGCACTTTAATTGGTTAAAGATCGGATGGTGGTTTAATTTTAACGGATATCTTTGAAGGACAAATGTATCAGAGGCTAATAAGCTAAGCAGGATAATCTGGTACATCTGGACTTTTTACTGCTAACAGGGAATTGTATCAGAGGCTAACAAGTGAATTAAGAGAGTGGTACATTTGGACTTTATTTTTTTTATTTTTTTTTTGTTTTTGTTTTTTAAATGAAATTTTTTATTGAGACATTAAATGGAAATAACAGGAAATAAAGTATGTCCCAGCACGAGACAGACACAAAAGTAAATAACTGATACATATCACGTTTGGAAAGTACATAAAATTTAAAACATTAGTGTGCTAGTATAGAATTAGTTATAATAGTATCTAGACAATAGGAGTTCAATATGTATATGATAGTAGAAAGCAATGACATGGAAGGTGTCTAGATCGAAAACAGAGGGATAACATTTGACAAAAGTAATAGTACCAGCTTTATGACCTTAAGTATGAAGTGCAAACAGTGAAAACAAAACATGTGTGACTGGAACATATGGAAATGAAGTCTCGATTTTATGATACAGATAACTAGTGGTCCCTACTCTCAGATAAGGGGCATTCTAGAAACTGAAAATGATGAGAGGAAGGGAACTGGCTTCTATCAGGTCTCCCGTAGACCTGAGTATATGGGGGGGAAGGGGATGCAGCGGGCAAGAGCCGCTCGTAATGGGGGGACAAAGGAGGGGGGGAGGGGAGGGGGGGCGGAGTTAGGTAAGTTGTTATGAAAGTACACAGCACAGGATTCTAATGTAATGTAACCTAACATTTTCCACTATAATCCCCTGTAACATAAGGATGCAACCATGTACAATCATTGATCTCAGACAAATTAGTAGGCCTCAAGATTGGAACAACTAGGAATAAGGATATTCAGTAATACTATATAAAATCCTACAGTGGCTGTGTGTATAGTATTAAGCTATATAAAGGAAACTGAGCACAGGCTTACAGGTTTCTCGTTGTATATGGCAGTTAGCTATCAACTCAGAAAATGTTTGCTAGGAGAAAGTTTAAGGATAAGCATAGCTAGAAACCGTATAATTATGGGATGACTTAGTTAATTCTTTGTATTATTCATACCGTAGAGTTAGATAGAGACTGGGAAGGACTAGGCGTATATCCTGCTAGTGTATGGTAGGAGAAATAATAAGATGACTAAGCATGTACCAATTAAGGGGTAGAATTAAAACAAGGCACCCGCTTAGACAGATATCTCTGTCCCCATGTATATTATTAGGTATTGTATACACATCCCTGACCAAGTTCACTAAATAAACTATTATGCTGAGCCGTGTCTTCCCAGTGAACACGGCCCAGCAACGTCTACAACAGCTGAAGGAGAGATTATGTATTCTTAGATAAGATGTGGGATGGGGGAGTCATCTTCTAATGTGATAGAGTGTACCTGGGATGAGAGAGGGAATCCTAATAAAACTGGGTGGTGAAAAGATTGAAATAAGTAGGCAAGCTTAATTAAAGGGTTACTACATGTATGTGTAATAATCTACTTTAAAGCTTATTATTAAAGGAACTAATCGGGCTGTTGTACCTCATAAAATTAATCCTATGAATTCACTTCAGAATTATACAAAGATGTATGAGGAACCTAGGTAATATACTAAGTTTAAGCTAAGATTACAATTAAACATATCTATAGCTACAATCCTGGCCACTATAACACAATATATGACATCAACAAGGTACTTTTCTAACAGATCAGCAAGACAAAAGTATTAAAATAAAATGAACCTGTCCATATTGGGATAGTCATATGGCATTCTAATAGTATATATACTTTTCCATGGATCTTTAGACAGTGACTAAGGTAAATGAATACACATCTCAGCTAGAAGGAATTTAAGCATTAGAGTCATAAGATCTGTAAAAACATACAAGAGATAAGCAAGGATCTGCTCAAATGTAGATACACACACAGTCTCCTGTATGTCTACTTATAGCTAAGGTCTGCAAGAAATCAAAAGAATATTAGTATAAATGTAGAATTTTATGCCATACGGCTATACAATAATACAAAAAGAAAAAGAAAAAAAACAAAAAAACATGGGCTCTTTGCAGCTGCTTGCATGTCCGAGAATGGTCAACTTAAAGCAACATATTCTAAGAAAAGTAAAATAAAATAAACTGCCATGTAACTAACATCATAAGGGGGATATTGTAATGTCCAGCGCTCTAAGTTTACGTCTTTCAGGCCCTAAGGCCTTCATTCAGAGTACGGACCTCCTAACGATTAATAGACATAAATCTCAACATGCATACTCAGATTGAACATAGTCTCAATATTGAGAGGACAGTGGCCTGCTATATCCTGGTTGAAGTCAATCCGGACACTGCCCAGTTAGCCGACACCAGATCTTAAAGCGCTGCTAGGAAAAGGCAGAAAATTGTATCTCCGGTGCATGAAATCTGCGGTACAGGTCAGCGTGCAGGTCAAAATGCCACATCGGCTGTTGAGCTCCTCGCTTGTCAAATTAATAGTAACTACCGCGTGCTGCAGGCACTCGGGAGGATCTGTGATGCATCTCTCAATCACCGGACCCCAGACTGTCCAAGTATTTCCAAAGGTAGGTTTAGAAGGAGTGTGGTAAGGGATACCTTGGTCTCGACCGTAAACGTCTGAATGCCCTCTCGATCTCCGCTCAGACCCTGTCACAGCTGATAAGCCCGGAGCACAATGGCTCCATGTCTCGATGTCTCCAGCACTTCCAGCTGCCGGCATAATAATGCGCTCTGTCTCACTTTCAGTGCTGACTACAAATCCCATAGCCAGGTCTGAAGTGAGAGGTCAGAGACTCGCTGGTGTGTATGTCCGCATAGAGGTAGGTTCAATATGTCTTGTGGATGCGTTTGCATTATTACGCGTGTCTCTCTGCAGTTCTGTGGCCGTGAAAGAGGCCTCCACGTGAATCCCCTTCACTGTCGATCTGAGGTCTTGGAATATTCTAGACATCTGTCGGTCCAACTCTAAAAGCAGTTGATGAACTGTGGCATGTAGTCCTGCCATGTCGAAGAGTTTATCGGATAGCTGTAGTATACAAGTTGCCGCAACTACTTAGGATTCTTATTTGACTTACTAGTCCAGTACTGCGCAACAAGATTCAAAGGCCTTCATTACTCTGAAGCTTTCTATGGTAATAATCCGGTGCTTGATTCAGCCTGAAACATCAGAACCATCTCCCACCGACAGTTAAGAACTTAACTGGTGGAAGAGAGTATTTAAATAAAGGTTATAGTGTGTTTTTGCTGATAATTGTTCATAGAACAGCAGAGCTGAGAAAAAACACGTCTGTTCCTGTGGCTTGCTGGCTCCGCCCCCCCGACTTTATTTTAATCTACATTGATTCTAACTTTTGAAACTGTTTTGCATTTATATTGCCATATGTGATACATTGTAGATGTGTTTTAAGGGAGACATCCCTATTTTTTAAAGGAATAATTCCAGAGAGATTAATAAATGTTTTTATTATTTAAAATATTGGATTATTGATATCTTTAGCGCCCTCACTAACATTTTTTGTTTTACCTCCACTAAAAAAGCCCTGTGTATATGTATGGGCATGTGTTTGCATGTTTGTATGTATATATATATATATATATATATATATATATATATATATATATATATATATATATATATATATATATATATATATATATACACATATAGATATATAGATGTGTATACATATGTATTTATGTATTTGTTTTTTACTGTATATTTACTATACATATTAACATTCCAATATTCAGGATAATATACTTTTTTATTCTAAATACATATTTCAATAAACATCTGTACATACCTATTCCAATATATCTGTTCCTATTTAGGTATAGATATCTAAATTTAAATTTTTTAAATATTATATATAAAATATTAATGAAAATGATTGAAAATTGTTAAACATACTGTAAAATATAAACTCTAAATTGCGCATCATGATGCGCAAAACACATTTTTTACATTCCTATGTCCTACACATAGAAAATAATATACCCTTAATTATTAAATATATATTTCTATTTATACCTGATACTGTTCATGTAAAATGCATAACTATAGGAATAGATAACTAGGTATATACAGATATACTGTATGTTATATAGAAATATGTAATTAAGAATAAATAGAACATATTCTTCTATGTGAAGAACATTGGAATGTGAAATATTAATATTTCATGTCGGGTTTAGTGCTCTTGAATATACGCAGTCGGGTTAGCGTGTGAGTATGGATTTTAGTTTATTTTTGCATTTTTCTCGCTCCAGTAAAGTGTATGGGAGAAGTTAATACGAGTAAGCCTCATTCTAGCAACGTTAACACGAGAGCTGCTGCGCTAATTTACTGTAATCTAGCCCATAGTTAGTTGTTTCAAAAGTGTATTTAATTATGTTCTGTGCACCAGCATTTTAAACACAGCACTTACTCAGAGAGCCTAAGGTGCTTGTAACATCTGGTGATGATTCAATTTGTTTATTGCTGAATTGATACAAGCTGTACTGGCGCTCTGAGCAGCTGCAGTATTTAAAATGCTGGTGCACTGAGAATATCTCGTTATGCTTCACATGCACATGCAGAGAAAAATGCTAACACTAAAACAGTGATACATTTTACTAGAAGCATTTTTGCCAATACATGTATAATGCAAATTTGTTTCTATTTAAAGATGTAATTCATCCATGAGTATTACAATTTTGATTGAAATGTCCCTTTAAAGGTTAGGTTTGCATTGATGTTAAGCCTGCAAATTTGACACTGAATTTTTTTTTCTGATAGACTTGTAGTGGTCTCACGTTTGGGCATTACTCTGTGTAACTTAAATGTTATCTATCCACTTCACATCGAACAAAAGCTGTAAACCCAGTGGGCTATTGAAGCTATCATATATTAGTATCCCTATTAAAATATCACACTATGAAAGGGTATTTTTACTTTGTGAACTGTTTATGATGCTACACAGTCTTCTGGATGTGAAGGATAGACCCCTACATTACAAAAACTGCTAAAAAATTAGCCCTGAAACATTTTTCTTGATTTATCTTCATGCTGATCAGTTTATTATTATCTGGACCCAAGAAAGAGCCTCATAGGAGGAAATGCAAACCATTGGGTCTCTTAGGGGAAGTTTCAACTAATATTATATCTGTGTTCATAGTTTCACAGTATTTTGGTTGGGTTTTTGGATGTGTTGTTGTTTTAGAAGACGATGAACACTACAGCAGAGTTATAATATTGTAACCCAAAGACATTTATGTGGAAAAAAATAATTCCCATTACAGAAAATAAAAGTTACAAATATCTAGGTTTATAAAAACAATAATTGTCTTGGGTTGGTTAGGTTTATCCCTAAAGAATGGTTGATAAATATTCTTTATGGAACATAAAGGTTCAAATAAAGTTCCTTTTAAAGTCCATGTGATCCTGAAATAATGCATTCCTTGTACATGGTACATAAATATTACCAGCACTATATAGGCTATGTTTATTATTTGAAGTGGAACTGTTCACATTAATTGAGGAAATTGATTGAATTCCAGGTTGCATTTATGTCTTTCATTGCACTCACAATAAAAAAAAGTTATTTGAATATTTTTGTTTCCAGTAATAAAACTGTTCCAAAACCATTTATAAAGTATAGTACGCATTCATTTTATAATGTCTTAACCTGTGCTTTTTCAGTATATAGTTACTGTGTGTTTTCTGATTTTGAAAACCATCACTTATTGTGTTCTGTTCTGTTCTGTAATACCAGAGAGACTGGAGAGTTGCCATATAAAAAGTAACAATGCAAAAGCTCATTTATAACAATCCAAAGAGAGATTCAGATGTCACCTAATTCCAATTGATAAATGGACCCTTTTGACTCTAATTTGAAATTATTAAATTTCTCACTGCATTTCTCCTGGAGGTGTAAAATAATCCTACAGTTAATGTGATGCTTAAACACCTGAATATAAATGCATAATGACACATAAAGAAGCAACATTATAAATATATAACCCTGCTTAAAAGGATACTAAACCCATTTTTTTTCTTTAATGATTCAAATAGAGCATGCGATTTTAAGCACCTTTCTAATTTTTCTCCTATTATCAATTTTTCTTTGTTCTCATGCTACCTTGATATGAAAAAGCAGTACTGTAAGCTTTAGAGCCGGATCATTTTTTGCTCAGCACCTAGATAGCACTTGCTGATTTGTGGCTAAATGTAGCAAACCAATCAGCAAGCGCTACCCAGGTCCTGAACTAAAAATGGGCCGGCTCCTAATCTTTCATTACTGCTTTTTCAAATCAAGATATCATGAGAACAAAGAAAAATTGATAATAGGAGTAAATTAGAAAGTTGCTTAAAATTGCATGCTCTATCTGATTTATGAAAGAAAAAATGTGGGTTTAGTATCCCTTTAAAGGGATACTAAAGTCAAATGTTTTATTTCATGATTAAGATAGTGCATGCAATTTTAAGCAACTTTCTAATTTACTCCGGCTATTTATTTATCTTTTCTTTCTCTTGCTATCTTTATTTAAAAAAAAAAGCAGGAATGTAAAGCTTAGGAGCTGGCCTATTTTTTTAACACCCTAGATAGCGCTTGCTTATTAGTGACTACATTTAGCCACCAATTAGCAAGCATAACCCAGGTTCTAAACCAAAAATAAGCTTTACATTCCTGCTTTTTAAATAAAGATAGCAAAAGAATGATAATAGGAGTAAATTAGAAAGTTGCTTAAAATTGAATGCTCTATCTGAATCATTAAATAAAAATATGGGTTTAGTATCCCTTTAAATATATATTATACCATAAATATAGAAAATCAAAAAGAAATGAGAATAGCACACCTGTTTGTGGGGCACCGAGTAAGCGAGTAAGATTTGCCAATTCTTGTCAATCCAAATGGTCATACATTCAAAGCACTCCAGTCACCAGAAAAAAATCTTTGTTTAAAAGACCTTTATTATCATTAGTTGGGTCCAAAAGTTTACAGGAACAACATTTCAAACCTACAATAGGCTCTTAGTCATGTACCATAAATATAGGTCAGAGCCTCCAAAATTGTCCAATTAACCCTAATAAAATGTAACCTGATTTTAAGGGAAATTAAAGGTATTTAATAGACTCGTACTTGATAATATTCAGGATTTGTAGACTTTATTGTACAACACAAATTTATCAATGTGAAGGATTTCCCTAACAACACATTTTTATGTTGATGCCTAAATATTGCTGAAAATCTTACAGTCTTTTCACATGATCTTAACAACACTGTAGAAGACTCATTTAGGAGTATGTTGAAGTCATTTGCAGCATAATAATTTTTCAAAATTATAGACGGTAGCATAAAAACACAAGACGTGAATTTGTTTTGTTACAATTGCAAATTTGTTAATGAAACACAGTTATTAATGTCATTTTCACAAAATAATTATATGAGAATGGACCATGTAATTTAAAGAAAATGAGAAAATACTAACAAAATTAATCAGTATTTATGTATTTCCTTTAAATTACCTTAGGGGTTAAAAAGACTTACCTCTGGAGGCGGAGCTTGGCCGCGCTGGTAGATGGCCGCAATAGCTTAGAGCTCCTGCTACTTGCCTAGGCCCTTTATATTAAATCAGAATATGGAAACCATCTGAACCGCTCAAACCTACAAAAAAAACAGTGGGGAACCCCTACACCAACAATCAGAAGTGAGGAGAAGGTGTTAGCTGAACTAAACAAACTATTTGGCCTAACCGCGAGCATCGGAGTACACGCGGCACCTAACTGAGAGTATCTCCAACCACCCCGGCGCTAATCCTATACCTAACAGCTATAAGCGCACTCACCAGAGAGGATCAAGCTGCATCCATACGGCAAATGAAACACAGCGCAAGCCGGCACAACACCTTTGGCAGAGAAGATACTCGCGGTCAGCGAGTAACGAGCAGCAGAACACACATCGCCTTGAATCGCACTACCCACCACCCGGCTGAGAATATACCCGATACCTGACCTGCAGCACACGTTGGCAGCGGAAAACACATCCTCCCCGGCCCGCACAGGAAGAGAGGTGCCGGGAACTGGCGGTGAGTTTCAGTGAAACAGTACAGGCCGCAGCCCTCACAAGGTCTGCACGGAGTACCGGGTAGGCCCCAAAGTAATCGCATCAGGCGTGCAGGGGCAAAAGGGACATTCACATAGATAAAGTGTCCAGTACAGGATAACACTGCTTAACTGCAGAAGTGACTACACCAATTGTTCTCGGGGCACATTAAGAGAACCCCCACCGGGTTAGAGGGTTGTAATATACAGGCTTCCCAGCATCCCCCAAATACTACATTAACACTGTCCCCCAATCTGCAACACTGCTCCTGTGCCAAAGATCATAGGAGACAGACAAGCCACTTAACAAGGCCTAACAATAGGCGCATCTGAGCTTTATAGAATAAAATATATTGTGGACTCTTTCTAATTACAAAAAGCAGATTTATATCTCCTAACACGCATAACTCACCTGCTATAACTTTGTGTGAACTGACAATAGACATCTCATCACAGAGATTGGGAAACAATAAACTCTAGTGGGGACAGGCACCTGTAATGCCCCAAAAGAAAAACACAACAGGGGAAAAAACCTCCAAACCCCGAAACATGAACCATTACCTTAAACCTGCTGACCCTCCTGTTCCAGACTCATTGACAGCTCAACCAGACATGAGACAAGCTGCCTCCACGCAATCACAAGAGGCACCCACACTGCCCCCATCCTATGTCACCAAAGAGGACCTGTTGTCACTTTCATCCAAAGCAGACATCAAGGGGGTCATGGAGGAAGTTAAGAGTCTCTTCAGTGAACTCCGTAAAGACATTACAGATCTGACACGAAGGGTTACCAGTGTGGAACAAAATCATAATAACTTTGTGGAGGAACTGAAAGACACCTCATCCAGAGCGCAATACAACACTGACATGATACACAGTTTAATGGACAAAGTAGAAGACTTGGATAACCGCGGCAGGCGGAACAACATACGGATCAGGGGAATCCCAGAGTCTATACACCCATCAGCTATCCAAGGTTACCTGCAAGACCTGTTCTGCACACTTAAAGGTACTCCTATGTCCCCAGCAATTGAAATAGAGAGAGCACATAGGGCTCTCCGCCCCAAACCATCAGCGAAAGCTCCCCCCAGGGATGTCATCCTTCGAGTTCTTAATTTTAAAGACAAGGAGGAGATCTTGAAACATAGTAGAAATAAACATCCGATCACTCATGCTGGAGTAGCCCTGCAGATTTTCTCGGATCTTAGCCCAACCACATTACAGAAAAGGAGGGAACTGAGATTTATTACTTGCATCCTTCAGGAACACAAAATTATTTACCGCTGGGGCTTCCCCACGAGTATAATAGCATCTAAGGGAGACCACACAGCTATTTACAGATCAATTGAGGACCTTGTCCCTTTCTTCAAATCACTAGGGCTTAACCCCCCTCCCGTGCCTAGACAACCTCAAGAAGACATAGCGGCAGATACATCTAATAACTTTCATAACCAGAAAACCGCAAAGGAACAGTGATGAGGACTTATCTACAATACAGATTGTGGTTCCTGCTCAGGTTTGCATGAAAATTTAAATTGTCCTGGTTTTTCATAATGGACACAGTTATGTTGAAATCTGTTGTTTATCTCCTGCCCCGCATGTTATGTTTTAATTTACCTACTGTTAGAAATTGGTATAACAATACTTCGAGTTACAATCTAATATACTAGATATTCATGCAATTTTCTGGCGCATATTGATACTCCCACCCTGAACACACAGATGCCTGAAATGGATGTTTCAGCATGGAGGTCTTAAGATCTTTGATCTTTTACCTCCATATCACCTGTCACATCACGGGGGAATCCTCACTGTGCTCCAGGAAATATATAAAGGGCGGCAATATGCCTACAGGCCCTATACTTAGATTTATTTAGTTATGTTTTGTTATATTTATAAAGTGAGCGGTTCAGTCAAATTTGGTTTAACTCCTTTTTCAGTTTCATCCCTACATGGGCCTAGCAGGGCACAGCCTGTTAGACTTACTCTCTCATAAAGTATTTGTATACAATTGATCCAATGTTGCTATTTTTTCTGTACATTTGTATTGCTGGTTTTAGAGTGTCATTGTGGACGGGCCCCAGTACACAATTTCTAACCTCTTGCCCCCTTCCTCCTGACTTATTTTGTTACCAACATACCACAAACACCATGCACCACCCACAGCGAGGGGACCCTATATTGAGGGAGCCACATACTAGATGCAAAACACACCCGATCAAATTACTAACGGTGAATGTTAAAGGCCTCAATAACCCGGGCAAAAGATCCATAGTAACGAGAGACTTACAGAAAATGGGAGGGGAAATTGTGTTTATTCAAGAAACCCATTTTATTAAATCCAAAGAACCCAATTGGCACAGTCACGCATACCCCAACCTGTACCTAGCCTCAGGCCCACGTAAACAGAATGGGGTAGGGGTCCTTATGCACCGTAAACTACCATTTACCTTAATACGCCAAGAGAAGATAAAGACGGTAGATATATCATCCTTGTAGGTCAGCTTCACGGCAAACTAATCACATTAGTCAACATTTATTCACCTAACTCAAAGCAAGACCACTTCTTAAAAGGGGTCACCCAAAAAATACAGGAAATATCAAGGGGTGTCCTCTTTATGGGGGGAGATCTCAATGTACCATTAATCCCCATGTCCGATACCTCTAATGGGGTATCAAGCACCCCACACCATACATTGAAACAAATCAACTCAATACTCAAACATCTTTTTGTACATGATATATGGAGAACATTGCACCCAACAGACAGAGATTTCACCTTTTCTTCTGTTAAGTGTGATCAGTCCACGGGTCATCATTACTTGTGGGATATTAACTGCTCCCCTACAGGAAGTGCAAGAGGATTCACCCAGCAGAGTTGCTATATAGCTCCTCCCCTCTACGTCACCTCCAGTCATTCTCTTGCACCCAACGACTAGATAGGATGTGTGAGAGGACTATGGTGATATATTTAGTTTTTATATCTTCAATCAAAAGTTTGTTATTTTATAATAGCACCGGAGTGTGTTATTCCTTCTCTGGTAGAATTTGAAGAAGAATCTACCTGAGTTTTTCTATGATTTTAGCCGGAGTAGTTAAGATCATATTGCTGTTTCTCGGCCATCTGAGGAGTGAGGTAAACTTCAGATCAGGGGACAGCAGGCAGATTAATCTGCAAAGAGGTATGTAGCAGTTTATTATTTTCTGACATGGAATTGATGAGAAAATCCTGCCATACCGTTATAATGTAAACTCAGCCTTGAATGCAGTAGATGTAGCTGATATCAGGCTGTCATGTATGTATATTTTACACTTCAGTTTTCTGGGAAATGGTACTTCTCTGGCTTTTAAACTGTATACATAGATTTAACCTATTTTGCAGGGACTTGCAATAGGTTTTAAATGACAATTAATTATTGAGGTAAAATGTTTTTTTGCTGGCATGTAAAAACGTTTTTTTCTCTGAGGTACTGGGTGAAAAAATGTTTTGGGCACTTTTTTTCCACTTGGCAATAGTTTTGATTTAAATTAGAGCAGTTCACTGATCCCTCTCACTGTTATGTGTGTGGGGGAGGGGCCATTTTGGTGCTTTCACTATGCATCAGAAAAACTCAGTCAGAGGTTCATTTTCTTCTTGCATGATCCGGTTCATCTCTACAGAGTTCAGGGATCTCAAGAGTCTTTTTTGAGGGAAGTAATCATACAGCAGAGCTGTGCTGATTGTATTGACTGTGATATAAAAAACGTTTATTTGTGTATTTTTTTTTCTGCTGCCTGGGTTAGTTATTGTTACAGAAGCATTAGTTATTTTGTTGTGAAGAGCTTATTTCCCAGCAGCAATGCCTGAACCAGCAAGCCAGCGCCTAAGAAGGGCTCCAAGAAAACCGTAACAAGTATCATTTCATAAAGAGTTAACTCTTTTTTTTTCAGCTTTTAGAAACTATTGTCTAATCACCTCTGGAGCCAGACTGCTAATTGATAAGATGAACTTGTAAACTTGTTATCTTAAGTACTGTAATCCTATTGTGGCCTGTCAAAGGACAGTGCTCTCTATCTAAATGTGTGATGGGGGATTTTGTGCTTCCCCCCCTCTCCCCCTGGGAGTGCCCTGTGTGCATGTAACCTTAATAAAAAGCAGGCTGGGCATCCCAGTCCTGAGTTCTTGTTTGACCCTCAATCACAGCGTTGACTCGTTTTTGTGGGCAGAAGGGTATCCTAGCGGTACTGCAGCTAAGGGAGATTATTCTATATTTGCGAGACTCATATAGAATACTATGGAAAGCAGCTTCTCCCCTCTTTAGCAATAGGGATCCAGGCTACTAAGCGGTCCATCTCTCAGCGAGACTAAGGGTAACCGTAACATTTGGCGGCAGCGGCGGGATTTTCCTGGATTTCCTAGGAGAGGTACAGAACGGATGGAGAGCGCTTACGAAAAATTGAAGCGTACAACCCAAAAGGATTTACTTGAAAGCAGAGGGGGGTACGCCAGCAACCGGCCGAGGAGAGAGCTGATCGCAGAATTGACCGAACTGGATCAGAGCTTCACAATGGCGGAAACACCGACCACGATTAGTGACGAAAAAACCAGGATTGTTCGGGAAAGGCTCTCATTATACGGGCCGAACCCCTCCATGGAATTGGTACAGCAGTTGATGGCAGAGGCAGACGAGGATATACGAGAGACTCGAGCCCACGAACTCAACCTAGCGAATGCACACCGCAATGCTGAAGCCCCGCAGGTAATCATCCCTGTCGAAAATGCTGGGAGGCCCAAGATACCCTATGCG
Source organism: Bombina bombina (assembly GCF_027579735.1). Classification (NCBI taxonomy): domain Eukaryota; kingdom Metazoa; phylum Chordata; class Amphibia; order Anura; family Bombinatoridae; genus Bombina; species Bombina bombina. The sequence goes on from NC_069503.1 coordinate 997,526,514, forward strand.
GCATTTCGACCCTTCCTAGAGAGCGAGACAGGGATTGATGAATATTTGGCGGACTTCGAAAGGCAATGTGCCCTGCACCAGATTCCCAACAGAGAGTGGCCCACGATATTGTCTGGGAAACTATCCGGGCGAGCCCTGGAAGCCTTTCGTACTCTGGGTGCTGAGGAAGTGACACAGTATGAGCTAGTTAAGGAGACACTGTTGCGACGGTACGCTGTAACTCCGGACACGTATCGCCGACAGTTTCGGGGCACGGAAAAGAAGCCTAACGATACCCATATGGAATGGGCGCACCGAATGCGGAGAGCGGCAAATCACTGGCTGAGCGGAAGTAAAGCGGTGACTGGGGAGGAAATTTTACAATTGTTTCTCTTAGAACATTTTTATAATGGCATGGAACAGCAAGGGAAGGAATGGCTGCGAGACAGGCGGCCTTCTACCTTAGAAGAAGCAGCCAAATTGGCCGATGAACATTATGACTCCCGTCTTCACGAACCCATGAACTACCGAGCTCCAGCACGGGTCGAACCCAGAGAGGTTTACCGTGCACCCCCTCGTACTGAATTCCGAGCCCCGGTGCCCACAAGGCCCGTCCGACACTCAGGACCACCCAATAACAGCTCTGAGCGTCCCAGACCGACTTGCCACCGATGCAAGCAACCAGGGCATTTCATGGCTAGCTGCCCCCTTAATACGCACCAGACACCCAGGAATTACAATTACCCCTCTGGGTCCTATCGTCCGGCCCGGGCCCTCTGTGTTAACCAAGAGGCCCCTATGGAGGGATATGTGGGGCCGCTTCACGAGGCAGACCCTGTATATGCTGCCTCAGATAACCGCCAGCACCATCGGCAGAGGGTATGGCTCGAGGGGCGATCTACCGAGGGATTGCGAGACACAGGGGCTACTATCACGCTGGTACAGAGTCATTTGGTGCCAGAGCACAAGCGATCCGGACAGACTGTAGCCGTTAGAGTGGCGGGGGGGGATGTGTACAAAATTCCAACAGCTAAAGTGCATCTTGATTGGGGAGCGGGAAAGGGGGCTGTGAACGTGGGCCTAATGGATAATTTACCTGCCGAAGTACTACTGGGCAACGATTTGGGCCCCATGACTTCTGCCTATGCTCCAGTATGCAACAACGAGGCGGACCCAGTGACTACACGGGCCCAAGCCCGGACGGAGCGAGAGCTCTCACCAGTGCGGGAGACACAGGTAAGACCTACCCCGACCTTGCCTGACAGGTTAGGCCCCATACCCTGGGACACCCCAGATGCTTTCGAGGCAGAGTCTAAGACTGACCCGACCTTACAAAAGTACCGGGAACGAGCAGAGACCGGAGGGGGCGGGGCAGATAACGAAACATTCTTATGGGAAAAAGGGAAACTATACCGCTGGACAGAGAAAAGGGGACAGCGTAGGCGACAGCTGGTAGTGCCCCACAAATACCGTCAAGAAATCCTCAAAATAGGCCACGACATCCCCTTAGCAGGCCACCTAGCCGTTACCCGTACCCTACACCGCATTACTCACACGTTCTTTTGGCCAGGGGTGCACGCTGACGTTAGAACTTACTGTAACACCTGCGATGTGTGTCAACGAGTAGGAAGGCGAGGCGATCACCCTAAAGCCCAGCTAGTAAATATGCCCATTGTAGAGGAACCCTTCAGCCGGGTTGCTATTGACCTAGTGGGACCACTGGCTACCCCTAGTCCCTCCGGTAAGCGATACATTCTTACCGTAGTGGACTACGCTACCAGGTACCCAGAGGCTGTCGCCCTATCCAACATACAAGCGGATACGGTAGCGAATGCACTAGTACAGGTGTTCTCCCGGGTAGGATTTCCAAAAGAAATCCTATCCGACCAAGGCACCCAATTTACGGCTGAATTGACCCAACAACTCTGGCAGGTTTGCAAAATTAAGTCCCTCCTGAGCTCCCCATACCACCCCCAGACGAACGGGCTGTGTGAGAGGTTCAATGGAACCCTCAAGCAAATGCTCAAGACGTTCACTCAGGAATACCGAGACTGGGAACGCTTCCTGCCGCACCTCCTATTTGCTTATCGGGAGGTGCCCCAGGAAACGACAGGGTTCTCTCCCTTCGAGTTGCTCTACGGAAGAAAGGTACGGGGACCCCTAAACCTGATCCGGGAGCACTGGGAGGGAGAGATGGAGGCTGACGGTGTCCCCATTGTGCCATACGTGCTGGAACTCAGGGACCGAATGGAGCAATTAGCCAAATCCGTGCGGGCTAATCTCCAGTTGGCCCAGAGAAGACATAAAGTATGGTACGATCGGGGGGCCCGAAAGAGAATCTTCACCATAGGACAAAAGGTGTTAGTACTTAAGCCGGTGAAGACAGACAAATTGCAGGCGTCCTGGCAGGGTCCCTACCAGATCGTAGAGAAAAGGGGAGACACCACTTATGTGATAGCTAGCTGCCACGACAACAATCTTAGAAAGACATTCCATGTAAACATGCTCAAGGAATATTTTGAGCGGCCAGAGAACGTGACGGCCGTATGTTGTTCCCCTCAGGAAGACCCCGACAGTTTACCCATTCCAGACCTATTAGAAAAGAGCCTCCCCACAGGTATAGTGGCGCAGGTTCAGATAGGGGACCGACTTAGCCCCACTGAAAGGGAGCAGCTCAACCAACTCCTCCAGTCTAAACACCTCACCTTCTCCCCGAAGCCAGGGTACACTACTTTAACCACCCACCAGGTAGATACTCCGGGACAAGCTCCCTTGCGCCAGGCTCCGTACCGAATCCCCGAAGCAGTTAGGACAGGAATGAAGAAGGAGATCGATGAGATGCTCCAGCTCAGGGTAATTGAGCCCTCCGATAGTCCCTGGGCCTCCCCAGTTGTCTTGGTGCCCAAGAAAGATGGGACCACCCGGTTCTGCGTAGACTATCGGAGGCTCAATGAAAATACCGTGACGGACGCTTACCCTATGCCCAGGGTAGACGAGCTACTCGATCGTATAGCCAGGGGAAATTACCTGACCACTATTGACCTCTGCAAAGGTTACTGGCAGATTCCCCTGGCCCCGGAGGCTATCCCCAAGTCGGCATTCGTCACCCCATTCGGCTTATATCAGTTTAGGGTAATGCCGTTTGGGATGAAGAATGCCCCAGCTACATTCCAGCGCTTGGTGGATAGGCTCCTGGATGGCTTCCAGAGTTTTGCTTGCGCCTACCTGGACGACATAGCGATCCACAGTGAGTCCTGGGAGGACCACTTAGCTCATGTGGGAATGGTTCTGGATCAGATCCGGGCTGCTGGCCTGACTCTGAAGCCAGAAAAATGCCACTTTGGGATGGCCGAGGTACAGTACCTGGGTCACCGGGTGGGGTGTGGAAAGCAGCGACCAGAGCCGGCCAAAATAGAAGCTGTCGCCAATTGGCCCACCCCCATCACTAAGACTCAGGTCCTAGCCTTCCTGGGCACGGCAGGGTACTATAGACGGTTCGTACCAGACTACAGCACACTTGCCAAACCCCTGACTGACTTGACCAAGAAGAACTTACCTCGACAGGTCCTGTGGTCTCCCCACTGTGAAACGGCTTTCCAGGCTCTCAAAAATGCTCTAATTAACGCTCCTGTCTTGGCGGCCCCAGCCCTTAACAAACGTTTTATCGTCCATACAGATGCTTCCATGTTCGGGCTGGGAGCCGTCCTCAGCCAAGTAGGCGAAGATGGAGGGGAGCATCCAGTTGCCTACATCAGCCGGAAGCTCCTGCCCCGCGAAGTCAGCTATGCAGCGGTCGAAAAGGAGTGTTTGGCTTTGGTGTGGGCATTAAAGAAATTGACTCCCTATTTATATGGTCAGGAGTTCACTCTGGTCACCGACCATAACCCGTTGGTGTGGCTGAACCGGGTCTCTGGAGATAACGGCAGGCTATTACGTTGGAGCTTATCGTTGCAACCCTTCAATTTCACCATTACTTACAGACCTGGGAAACAGAATGGCAACGCCGACGGGTTGTCCAGACAAACCGACCTCAGCCCCGCATAATCAGCGGTCTGGACAGCCTTAGTCTGCCCCGAAAAGGGGTCAGACCGTGTCTGCCAGAGTGTTCCACAGAAAGGGAGCACTGTTACAGAAGCATTAGTTATTTTGTTGTGAAGAGCTTATTTCCCAGCAGCAATGCCTGAACCAGCAAGCCAGCGCCTAAGAAGGGCTCCAAGAAAACCGTAACAAGTATCATTTCATAAAGAGTTAACTCTTTTTTTTTCAGCTTTTAGAAACTATTGTCTAATCACCTCTGGAGCCAGACTGCTAATTGATAAGATGAACTTGTAAACTTGTTATCTTAAGTACTGTAATCCTATTGTGGCCTGTCAAAGGACAGTGCTCTCTATCTAAATGTGTGATGGGGGATTTTGTGCTTCCCCCCCTCTCCCCCTGGGAGTGCCCTGTGTGCATGTAACCTTAATAAAAAGCAGGCTGGGCATCCCAGTCCTGAGTTCTTGTTTGACCCTCAATCACAGCGTTGACTCGTTTTTGTGGGCAGAAGGGTATCCTAGCGGTACTGCAGCTAAGGGAGATTATTCTATATTTGCGAGACTCATATAGAATACTATGGAAAGCAGCTTCTCCCCTCTTTAGCAATAGGGATCCAGGCTACTAAGCGGTCCATCTCTCAGCGAGACTAAGGGTAACCGTAACAGTTATCATTTGCTGAGGGAACAATCCTTTGCTAAAACTGTATATTCTGACAAAGATTGATGCTATAACTTAATTATTTTATCTGTTATAATATTTTTCTGTGCTTCTTAAAGGCACAGTTCGTTTTCATATTATTTGTAAATTACTTTGAAAAGTATTTCCAAGTTGCTGTTTATTTGCTAGTGTGTTAAACATGTCTGATTCAGAGGAAGATATTATCTGTGCTATATGTGTTAATGCCAAAGTGGAGCCCAATAGAAATTTATGTACTAAATGTATTGATGCTACTTTAAAAAATAGTCAATCTGTACAAATTGAACATATTTCACCAAACAACGAGGGGAGAGTTATGCCGACTAACTCGCCTCACGTGTCAGTACCTGCATCTCCCGCTCAGGAGGTGCGTGATATTGTAGCGCCGAGTGCATCTGGGCGGCCATTACAAATCACATTACAAGATATGGCTACTGTTATGACTGAAGTTTTGGCTAAACTACCAGAACTAAGAGGTAAACGTGATCACTCTGGGATGAGAACAGAGTGCGCTGATAATGCAAGGGCCATGTCTGATACTGCGTCACAGTTTGCAGAACATGAAGACGGAGAGCTTCATTCTGTGGGTGACGGTTCTGATCCAAATAAACTGGACTCAGACATTTCAAATTTTAAATTTAAGCTTGAGAACCTCCGTGTGTTACTAGGGGAGGTATTAGCGGCTCTGAATGATTGTAACACAGTTGCAATCCCAGAAAAAATGTGTAGGTTGGATAAATATTTTGCGGTACCGACGAGTACTGACGTTTTTCCTATACCTAAGAGACTTACTGACATTGTTACTAAGGAGTGGGATAGACCCGGTGTGCCTTTCTCACCCCCTCCTATATTCAGAAAAATGTTTCCAATAGACGCCGCCACACGGGACTTATGGCAAATGGTCCCTAAGGTGGAGGGAGCAGTTTCTACTTTAGCTAAGCGTACCACTATCCCAGTGGAGGATAGCTGTGCTTTTTCAGATCCAATGGATAAAAAATTAGAGGGTTACCTTAAGAAAATGTTTGTTCAACAAGGGTTTATATTGCAACCTCTTGCATGTATTGCGCCTGTCACTGCTGCAGCAGCATTTTGGTTTGAGTCTCTGGAAGAGACACTTCAATCATCCACACTAGATGACATCACACACAAACTTAAATTCCTTAAGTTAGCTAATTCATTTATTTCAGATGCCGTAGTACATTTAACTAAACTTGCGGCTAAAAATTCAGGATTCGCCATTCAGGCACGCAGAGCTCTGTGGCTAAAATCCTGGTCAGCTGATGTTACGTCTAAATCTAAATTGCTTAATATTCCTTTCAAAGGGCAGACCTTATTCGGGCCCGGCTTGAAAGAGATTATTGATGACATTACAGGAGGTAAAGGTCATGCCCTGCCTCAGGACAAGGCCAAAGCCAAGGCTAGACAGTCCAATTTTCGTTCCTTTCGTAATTTCAAAGCAGGAGCAGCATCAACTTCCTCTGCACCAAAACAGGAAGGAGCTGTTGCTCGCTACAGACAAGGCTGGAAACCTAACCAGTCCTGGAACAGGGGCAAACAGGCCAGAAAACCTGCTGCTGCCCCTAAGACAGCATGAATTGAGGGCCCCCGATCCGGGACCGGATCTAGTGGGGGGCAGACTTTCCCTCTTCGCCCAGGCTTGGGCAAGAGATGTTCAGGATCCCTGGGCGTTAGAGATCATATCTCAGGGATACCTTCTGGACTTCAAATCCTCTCCCCCAAGAGGGAGATTTCATCTGTCAAGGTTGTCAACAAACCTAACAAAGAAGGAAGCGTTTCTACGCTGCGTACAAGATCTTTTATTAATGGGAGTGATCCATCCAGTTCCGCGGTTGGAACAAGGACAAGGGTTTTACTCAAATCTGTTTGTAGTTCCCAAAAAAGAGGGAACCTTCAGGCCAATCTTGGATTTAAAGATCCTAAACAAATTCCTAAGAGTTCCATCGTTCAAGATGGAAACTATTCGAACAATTTTGCCCATGATCCAAGAGGGTCAGTACTTGACCACAGTGGATTTAAAGGATGCTTACCTTCACATACCGATTCACAGAAGTCATTACCGGTATCTAAGGTTTGCCTTTTTAGACAGGCATTACCAGTTTGTAGCTCTTCCATTCGGACTGGCTACGGCTCCAAGAATCTTCACAAAGGTTCTGGGCACTCTTCTGGCGGTACTAAGACCGCGAGGAATTTCAGTAGCTCCGTACTTAGACGACATACTGATACAAGCTTCAAGCTTTCAAACTGCCAAATCTCATACAGAGATAGTACTGGCATTTCTAAGGTCGCATGGATGGAAAGTGAACGAAGAGAAAAGTTCTCTCTTTCCACTCACAAGAGTTCCCTTCCTGGGGACTCTGATAGATTCTGTAGAAATGAAGATTTACTTGACAGAGGACAGGTTAACAAAACTTCAAAGTGCATGCCGTGTCCTTCATTCCATTCAAGAGACCAGAAATTCTCTTCTATGGTGGCTTTATCGGCCACATCTGTCCAGGGGAATGCCATTCAGCAGGCCAGACTGGTCAATTGTAACAACAGACGCCAGCCTACTAGGTTGGGGCGCTGTCTGGAATTCTCTGAAGGCTCAGGGACTATGGAATCAGGAGGAGAGTCTTCTTCCAATAAACATTCTGGAATTGAGAGCAGTCCTCAATGCTCTTCTGGCTTGGCCCCAGTTAGCAACTCGGGGGTTCATCAGGTTCCAGTCGGACAACATCACGACTGTAGCTTATATCAACCATCAGGGAGGGACAAGAAGCTCCCTAGCAATGATGGAAGTATCGAAGATAATTCGCTGGGCAGAGTCTCACTCTTGCCACCTGTCTGCAATCCACATCCCGGGAGTGGAGAACTGGGAGGTGGATTTCTTAAGTCGTCAGACTTTTCATCTGGGGGAGTGGGAACTTCATCCAGAGGTCTTTGCCCAAATACTTCGACGTTGGGGCAAACCAGAGATAGATCTCATGGCGTCTCGACAGAACGCCAAGCTTCCGCGCTACGGGTCCAGATCCAGGGATCCGGGAGCGGTCCTGATAGATGCCTTGACAGCACCATGGACCTTCAGGATGGCTCATGTGTTTCCACCTTTCCCGATGCTTCCTCGATTGATTGCCAGAATCAAACAGGAGAAAGCATCAGTGATTCTAATAGCGCCTGCATGGCCACGCAGGACTTGGTATACAGATCTGGTGGACATGTCATTCTGTCCACCTTGGTCGTTACCTCTGAAACAGGACCTTCTGATTCAGGGTCCTTTCAAACATCAAAATCTAACTTCTCTGAAGCTGACTGCTTGGAAATTGAACGCTTGATCTTATCAAAGCGTGGTTTTTCTGAGTCAGTTATTGATACCTTAATACAGGCTAGGAAGCCTGTTACCAGAAAGATTTACCATAAAATATGGCGTAAATACCTATATTGGTGCGAATCCAAAGGTTACTCTTGGAGTAAGGTTAGGATTCCTAGGATATTGTCTTTTCTACAAGAAGGTTTAGAAAAGGGGTTATCCGCTAGTTCCTTAAAGGGACAGATCTCAGCTCTGTCCATTCTGTTACACAAGCGTCTGTCAGAAGTTCCAGACGTTCAGGCTTTTTGTCAGGCTTTGGCCAGGATTAAACCTGTGTTTAAAGCTGTGGCTCCACCATGGAGTTTAAACCTTGTTCTTAACGTTTTACAGGGTGTTCCGTTTGAACCCCTTCATTCCATTGATATAAAGTTGTTATCTTGGAAAGTTCTATTTTTAATGGCTATTTCCTTGGCTCGAAGAGTCTCTGAGTTATCAGCCTTACATTGTGATTCTCCTTATTTGATTTTTCACTCGGATAAGGTAGTTCTGCGTACTAAGCCTGGGTTCTTACCTAAGGTAGTCACTAACAGGAATATCAATCAGGAGATTGTTGTTCCATCCTTGTGCCCAAATCCTTCTTCGAGGAAGGAACGTCTTTTGCACAATCTGGATGTAGTTCGTGCCCTTAAATTTTATTTACAGGCAACTAAAGATTTTCGACAAACGTCTTCCCTGTTTGTCGTTTACTCTGGTCAGAGGAGAGGTCAAAAAGCTTCTGCTACCTCTCTCTCTTTTTGGCTTCGTAGCATAATTTGTTTAGCTTATGAGACTGCTGGACAGCAGCCTCCTGAAAGAATTACAGCTCATTCCACTAGAGCTGTGGCTTCCACTTGGGCCTTTAAGAATGAGGCCTCTGTTGAACAGATTTGCAAGGCTGCAACTTGGTCTTCGCTTCATACTTTTTCCAAATTTTACAAATTTGACACTTTTGCTTCCTCTGAGGCTATTTTTGGGAGAAAGGTTCTTCAGGCAGTGGTTCCTTCTGTATAAAGAGCCTGCCTATCCCTCCCGTCATCCGTGTACTTTTGCTTTGGTATTGGTATCCCACAAGTAATGATGACCCGTGGACTGATCACACTTAACAGAAGAAAACATAATTTATGCTTACCTGATAAATTCCTTTCTTCTGTAGTGTGATCAGTCCACGGCCCGCCCTGTTTTTTAAGGCAGGTAAATATTTTTTAAATTATACTCCAGTCACCACTACACCCTTGGCTTCTCCTTTCTCGTTGGTCCTTGGTCGAATGACTGGAGGTGACGTAGAGGGGAGGAACTATATAGCAACTCTGCTGGGTGAATCCTCTTGCACTTCCTGTAGGGGAGCAGTTAATATCCCACAAGTAATGATGACCCGTGGACTGATCACACTACAGAAGAAAGGAATTTATCAGGTAAGCATAAATTATGTTTTATTCCGCCCCCCACAGAAAGTATTCCCGGATAGACTACCTCTTCTCTGATTCAATGGGGATATCATACATTACACATAGCGATATTCTGTCTATCACATGGTCGGATCATGCCCCGGTCTCCTGCAACATTGCATGGCCAAATTCACCTAACACGCCTTTTTTGTGGAGGATGGAGGATGTGCTTCTGGATAATCCGGAAATAAAAACTGACATAGAAAGATCCATCTCGGAATACTTCAACATTAACACACAGGACAATCTCCCACTCACCACAATCTGGGAGGCCCACAAATGTGTCCTTCGAGGTATTTTAATTAAACATAAATCTAAACTGAATAAACAGCACAGAGAAAAATACAATACAAAGCTTCACACCATACATGTGCTTGAAGAAAAACATAAAAGAATAAAGAAACCCCACTAATGCTTCATTAGAAAATGAACTATCTCAAGCCCGACTTGAGTTCCGAGCCTTGTTACAAGAAGAGAACCAGCGCTCGGCTCTAAAACTCAGACAAAAGTATTATGTGGGGGGTGACAAAGCAGGCAGACTTTTGGCGAGAGCCCTTACACGCCAGAGGTTGAAAACTTATATACACTCTATGAAAGACGGACAGGGACAAACTAGACAGGATAGTTACAGTATTGCACGTATTTTCCATGCCTACTATGAAGGGTATAATCTCAAAAAAGGGGAGACAGATAAACATATACAGAACATACAAGACTACCTGAGACACACAAGACTACCTACTCTGACTGTAGAAGAATCTGATTCTTTAGATACTCCCCTAACACAAGAAGAAATAGCTGAGACAATAACTGCTCTCCCGGCAGGGAAGAGCCCAGGTCCGGATGGTCTGAGTAATAAATATTATAAGACCTTTCTCCCGTTACTCTTGCCCCACCTACAAAAGCTGTTCAATTAATTACCTGACTCCGGCCACTTACCAAAGACTATGCTGACAGCCCACATAACAATTTTACCGAAACCCGGGAAACCCCCAGATAAACCAGAGAGTTATAGGCCCATCTCCCTCCTTAACAGTGATATTAAGATTCTAGCAATGGTCTTAGCAACCCGTATCAACAAATATCTGCCACAACTGATATCCACCGATCAGGTGGGATTTGTCCCTGGCAGAGAGGCCAGGGACAATACTTTAAAAATCTTTCATCTCATGGCTTTCTCTAAGGCTCAGTCTATCCCTCTCGCTCTGCTGTCTACGGATGCAGAGAAAGCATTTGATAGGGTGGACTGGGCTTTTCTACGAGAATCTATGGCTGCAATGGGGTTTGGAGATAAGTTTTTAAGAACTGTTTTTGCCTTATACTCACACCTTAACGCACAAATCAAAGTCAATGGCATTCTCTCTGATCCATTCCATTTTGGAAATGGAACTAGGCAAGGGTGCCCGTTATCCCCTGCATTATTTGCCATCACCATTGAGGCACTGGCCAGTAACATCAGGTACAATACTGAGATAAAGGGTATAAGGACAGGTCCCATTGAAAACAAGTTGGCCATGTATGCTGACGACTTGTTACTTACTATAACTGATATAGAATCATCCATTCCCGCGGTCTTAGCAGAATTTGAAAGATTTGGTTTAGTCTCTAACTTTTTACTTAATCTCACAAAATCAGAAATCTTGGGCATTTCTCTAACTCCAGAAATGCAATCCTGGCTCGGGAACCATTCCCCATTCCTGCAAAGGACTGGAACATTGAAGTATCTGGGAATCCACATTTCAGGAAATCACCTAGAGGTCTTTGAGGCCAACTATGTGCTCTTGAAGAAAGAGATAACCAGGGACTTTTCTGAATGGAAAAACAAGTCCATCTCCTGGCTCGGCAGAGTCGGGGTCGTGAAGATGAACGTCTTGCCGAGAATATTATATTTATTACAGGCTGCCCCTATAGCACTCCCTCGCACTTTCATTCCCTCTTTACAAAATCTAATTGAGGAATACATATGGAAAGGCGTGAGACCGAGAATTAACAGACAAACTCTATACCTACCGAGAGAGCAGGGGGGACTGGGCATACCGCACATCCAATATTATAGGCGGGCTGTCTTGCTTCAGAGAATAGTAGAGTGGTGCCAACCTTCAGCGGACAAAGCCTGGAAACAGGTGGGTTCACATGCCATTAACCCTTTAAGGACACAGCTTTCAGTTTGCTCAATTGTTTTATGACGGAAAAATTCTGTCATATGTCCTTAAGAGGTTAAAAGGACTAACCCAGCTACTCTGTTCTGGACTGACAGAAAACACAGACCAAATGATATATCCAAACTACCACTGTTAGAGGAACTGCTTAATGAATGGGACAAAATAATAGCCACAGACTCACACATCTCCACCAGTTATGCTCCTCTCACACCTATTTACAATAACCACGACTTACCTTTGCACATGACCGTGGCGGCAGACCCTCCGGCCATCCCCCTGAACTGTATAGGCAACATTTTGACCCAGGGGAGACTTAAAACACAACAGGAACTATACGATGACCACCCTGCATTAGCAAACTCTTGGTTTGCGTACTCTCAAATACTACACTATATCAGCTCACATAAATCTAAACACCTCTTCGGTAGAGATTTGACGAAATTTGAACAGCTGTGTCTATCTCCTATGGAAATTAGACATGTGATCTTGATAATTTATAAACTCTTTTTGATACCATCTGACGACGCCTTACCTCAATACACCACACAATGGCATAGAGAACTAGGACACACCTTTACTACTGAGGAATGGAGACACATGTTTCTTTTGGGGAAGAGGGTTTCCATCTCAGCACGCACACAGGAATCTCATTACAAACTTCTAAGTAGGTGGTACCTCACACCATATAGATTGAAAAGGATCTACCCTAATACTTCGGGAAAGTGCTGGAGAGGGTACGGGTTGGAGGGTAACATGGCCCATGTGTGGTGGGATTGCCCACTACTTAGCCCCTTTTGGGAGGAAGTGTGGAAAGAAATTAACTTAATCATTGATCTAGAAACCCCTAGATCCCTAGAAACACTACTACTACACCTTCCACTCAAATTCCAGAATAAGGCACAAAAAGCACTACTTATACTCCTTCTATCCTGTGCTAAAGCCCTGATCCCTCTCCACTGGAAATCCACTTGCATCCCTTCATTTTCAGAGTGGAAGCTAAAAGTAAATATCACATTGCAGCTAGAAAGATACCACTATCTTTTAACTGGCCAGCTGGACACATATGAAATGATGTCGGAGATGTGGTCACGGAGAGAACCCTCAAACAGCCTGGGCTGTGTCAATGGGAGGGGGGGGGGAACATGTCTGGGGCCCGTCCCGAGCCACACCGAACTGAACCGAACTGAACTAACCTGTATGACACGTCTGAACTAGATGTAAGGTACAACATATATGAAACATTGGATCCTTCAATGTAAAACTTGAATTACTGTTATGAGTCATGTTTTCTTTCTGGACTTTCTTTTTTCTTTATTTTTCTTTTTCCTTTTACTACAGGACTAAATGCTTTGCATATTTCTGTATGTTTAATATAATTAGAACATCTTTGTTAGCTTTGTATTTTGCTTATAGGAACAAATGTATTGGTTACTGCTGGCAATCTTTCTGCTATGAATGGGATTTATTGGATAATTCTCTAACAGGATCTCAAGGACACTTGTAACATGAAACTGTAATATGGACATTCCTGGAATCCAACCAGAGACTTACAGATACCCATAATTCGCCACATGTAGCTAACCTATGTTAAAGATGTATGCGTCAAACTGTATATAATCCCATAATTTTTTTAAAAAACTTGGGAAATATTGTATCTTTTTCTTTATCTCCAATAAACATTATTTTAAAATTTAAAAAAAAAACAAAAAAAAAAGCTTACCTCTAGTGTGCTGGAGAGCCACGCTAATCCCAACACTTCTTCAGAGAGCACTGGAGCTCGCTAATAGGAGGCTTAGCGAGGTGGATCCCAGGGCACAAGGCAAAGGTCCTCTAGCACAGGCCCTGGGATCCGCCACGCTAAGCCTCCTCTTAGTGTGCCCCGTGGCTCTGTGAAGAAGGGTGGGGATTAGTGCAGCTCTCCTGCACGCTAGATATAATTATGTAACTCCGCAGGCAAACTTTTTCACTTGTAGCAAAGGAACATTTACATTAGTTTAACATAGAAACATGTAAATGTTCAAGGTATTCACTATTACTTTTTTTTTTAAAACCAAAATAGTCTGGCAGCCGAATATTCAGAAATCTAAATTTTCTGAATATTTGGTCCAAAAGATTCAACTGAAGCAAATTATTTACCAATGTACATGACTAAAAACACTTAGGGGCAGATTTAATAAGCAGTGGACGCTGCTTTATCCGCCCGTAGTTTCAGGATCGGTGGAAACGGCAGTTAAGAAGCAGCGGTCATAAGAATGCTAATCCTTAACTTCTCTGCCACCTTTTAGGGGGCGGACTGCAATCATCCCAATCAGATACGATCGGTATGATTGACATCCCCTGCTGGTGGCCAATTGGCCGCGAATGTGCAGGGGCGGCATTTCTAGTGAAATGCTTGTGCAATGTTAAATATGCTGTCAGCATTTAGTGCTGTCGGCATTTTAATGATGTCGGCAGACATGGTTCTCTATAGCAAATCATGTCCGCCCGACATTTGGAAAATTGACCCCTTAGAGGGTCATTCTGACCAAACATATTTGAAAAATACATGTATTGGCAAAAATGCTTCTACGAACATTATAGCTGATAAGTGTTAACATTTTTCTCTGCACGTGCATGTGAAGCTTAGCTAGATATTCTTAGCATTTTAAATACTGCAGCTGCTCAGAGTGCCAGTAGGGCTTGTTATGTCAGCAATTAACAAGCTGAGGCATTTTACCATTCATTTCAGTGGGTGGCAATGCTTCTCTGATACTGTCGATATATATACTAAAAGCAGCATCACCACTTGCATTGAATGTGTAATGTAAATGATCCCTTTACACAGTAATGTATGACAATACAATTTCATGTGTCAACAGAAACTCAGAAATTGTGTGTATATGAAATATGTATATACATTGTTTAATGTATGTACACTGTGTGCAAAATTATTAGGCAAATGAGTATTTTGACCACATCATCCTCTTTATGCATGTTGTCTTACTCCAAGCTGTATAGGCTCGAAAGCCTACTACCAATTAAGCATATTAGGTGATGTGCATCTCTGTAATGAGGCTGTGGTTGCTGCTGCACGCAATGTTGATGGTGAACAGATCAAAACACTGACAGAATCCATGGATGGCAGGCTTTTGAGTGTCCTTGCAAAGAAAGGTGGCTATATTGGTGACTGATTTGTTTTTGTTTTGTTTTTGAATGTCAGAAATGTATATTTGTGAATGTTGAGATGTTATATTGGTTTCACTGGTAAAAATAAATAATTGAAATGGGTATATATTTGTTTTTTGTTAAGTTGCCTAATAATTATGCACAGTAATAGTCACCTGCATACACAGATATCCCCCTAAAATAGCTATAACTAAAAACAAACTAAAAACTACTTCCAAAACTATTCAGCTTTGATATTAATGAGTTTTTTGGGTTCATTGAGAACATGGTTGTTGTTCAATAATAAAATTAATCCTCAAAAATACAACTTGCCTAATAATTCTGCACTCCCTGTATTGTATAGTGTTAGAATAGGTATGTCAACTTTAGACGGGATTACAAAAAAACGTATTGTATCCTTAGGTGCGTGTTTTTAACTTATCTTAAAAATGTGATTGCACGTTTGCAATATTCAGATTTCATAATATTGCAATAGCGATTGCGCGGCCGTGTTTTACTTATAATATTGCAATTGCACTGTAGCAGACGTGTTCTAGATTTATAATAAATATCTATATACTTTTGATAAAGTTGCGATTCCCATTATATCCTATGGGACACACATCACCACTTGTCAACACAGTGAGGTTCAGCCCACTAAAAAAATAAAACACTGAGTTCTGCACACACTAGTTAGCTAAAAAGCACTCGCTTTGCAAAATATTTATTGGGTGCCAGTAAAGAGGGATAATACATATTGATTTAATTGTATTTAATTTGACTATAAATATACTAGTAGGATCACAAGATTAATTAGGTTCAGTTGCACTATAAAAAATAATCTTGCTTTCATTAGCACTTTTTAGTAAATATCTGTGGTGCATAGAAGATGTATGTGCATCACATACATTTCATATGATATGTTCAGCACAGAGTATCTAATATATTATTTTATGTCAGGTGGCATTGATTTAACTTGGATTTTGTTTATACCATATATTCCTTTCTCTGCTTGGTAACTTTGACCCACTGCTAATTTATTAACTGCAGTATATGCCCAATGTGAGCTGCTTCCTGCGGTTAGTTCAGCCTGTGGGACAAAAAAAATGTATTTTGCAAACATCTCTTTCTACGTACACAGAGTCAACAGTCTTCAGTTACAATCCAGGCTTTGGTATTTTTTTTTCCTATTAGCATAGAGGCATGAAGAAGCGTTTTAGTTGGTTGCTGCAGGGCTTCTGCAAAAGCTCAAGTGTTCTTTAGATGCCAAGTGAGGCTTTGGTGTTTTGGGAAAAAAAAATATATTAAGAGAAACAACTGTCTATTTCATGACAAGAAGCATTGGAATGGTGCCAGGACAGAGAGAAAAAGGCGCCGGTGTTATGGGCGACACGAGTTTCATGAAGGTTATTCCTTCTTGTAAACAGGACAGGAAGGAGCTGTCTGTAATACAGTCTGGATGCAGTTCTTGATGATTTGTAGCGGTGCTTATGGTTTGGTGTTGCTATTGGGAGGCGTGAAATCCGATTTTTCAGCTTATCCAGCATGTACCTTCCGTGTATTAAGTCACTTTGGAATTAGTTATTTTCCATGATGATACATTTTCTATAATTTATGGAGCTCAAGACGATCAAGTGAAGTGATTCTTTTGCAAAACATCCTTTTTTTTTTTTGTTACTTCCAGAAAGAGCAGATGTGGTGAAGTTGTAATTCAGTTTAACAACTTGCCGTACAATATTAATTAGTAACAATTGCTATAGAATTAAACAACTATATTCTGGGTCACGGTTATCATTCCTTTCAGTTTTAAGGAGCTGAATGTATTTATTTTTTTATAGTAGTAATAAATAAATATCACTTAACTATAAGGCACACCTGCAGCTGTTCAGTGACTGGGGAAGTTAAAGCAAGTACATTTCATTATCTGTTAGGTTATTTTGCTGTGGTCATAAATGAACAAAACTAAGTAGATAATTATATTGTGTCCATGATACTCTGGGATTTAACAGTTAGGGGTTGATTTATGAAAGTGCAAGCGGACATGATCCGCTATAGCATACACTGTCGGCATTTATCATTGCACAAGCAGTTCTGGTGAACTGCTTGTGCAATGCCACCCCTGCCGATTTGCGGCCGCTAGCAGGGGTTGTCAATCAACCCGATAGTATGCGAGGGGGCAGATTGCTATCCGCAACCAATATTATGCGATGGGGCGGATTGCTGTCCGCCACCTCAGAGGTCGAGGACGAGTTAAGGAGCAGCAGTCTTAAGACCGCTGCTTCTTAACTCCTGTTACTGGCGACCCTGAAGGTTTGCACGGAAACAGCTGCATCAAGCTCCATACAGAGCTTGAAGAATCGGCCCCTTAGGCTTTACAGAGACATTCAGTTTATCTTTTATGTATCGGATCAAAAATAAATCACTGCAGTGCAAAAGATTTGTAAACAAATGTAAAAGCCAAATGTGCATTGTTTTGCAGTCCAAAAACACCTCTTATAAAATAAGATATAGATATAAATGAGCTCCTGCAAAGACTGTGCAGCATGGAGGAGGATCATGGAATTCACTTCAGTAATATAAAAAGAGGACATTTATTCTATAAATTGAATGTCAAAATTGTGACGCTGATCTGTTCCCTGCAGTCTAATTGGAGGAGAAAAAGTGCTTGTGTGTAACTAGTTTGCTGTCATCACTGCAAATTGTGCTGCAGTGATCTAGTCATGGGTGTCTCCATGATTCACCCCTTTGTAACATGTTTATGGTCATGAATGCCTCACTTGCGTCAAGACTTATCCGTACCAAATATCATCCTAGCTGAATTTAAACCACACCCATTTATATGACATTTATAGTTTAAAATATTGAAAGGTATGTAACAATATAATCCAGTTCTGCAGTACTATTTTTTTTTAAATGTGTTTTGTCTTGCGTAACAGTTAAACAGAGCTTTGAAGTCGCGCTTACCTGACATGCGTTAAATTTTGATTGCTCTCAAGCAAACCAGTTTACTTTCAGTTCATAATACATGCGCCTTTTCCATTGTACGCAAAGAGCCGCAAAAAAAATACCCCATATCGCTCACGTGCTACAGTTAGCGTGCCACTCGTAATCTAGCCCATAGCTTGTTATCCCTAGGGGCAAAATCTGCTTTGGACCCCTTGTGATGCAGGCTTGGTCATGTGAGCCTGGCTTCCTACAAGTTAGAGGCAAAAAAGCTAAAAAATTATATTTCAGTTTGAAATAGAAGCATTTTTGCAGTATACTTAGGCTGACCATATTGCCGCTTTAAAAAGGGACACATGAAAAATACATATGTCAGGGTTCTTATACAAAACATTTCTTTAAACAGCCCTGAAAACAGCCCTGACATATGTATTTTTCATATGTGTCCCTTTTTAAAGCGGCAATATGGTCGGCCTAAGTATACTTCCATGTGCAAAAGGCTTCTAGTAAACGTTATTACTGGTTTTCTCCGGCATATACACGTAACCTGTGACTGAGGGCACAGTGCACTAGTATTCAAACATCAGACCTTCTCAGTGGGTCAGCAATATATTTTATGTTACAAAATAAATCTATATAAGCAATACACACCACTTCCAGTTCTGAGCAAGTATGGTGTTTGAATACTGGTGCACAGGCCCTCACAGGATATGTGCGTATGCCGCAGAAAAACAGTAATACATTTTACTAGAAGCATTTTTTCTAATGGAAGTATTTTGCAAAAAGGATTCTGTTTGCTTTTTCAATTTTAATATTTTGACCTTTCTATATCCCTTTAAGAAGGAGTGGTGATACTGCTTTTTAACTTCTTCACCACCTCAGAGGTTATTGAGATAAATCACCCCAAACTCATTTGTTCTAGATGATTGACAGGTACTAATTGCACAAGAGCTGGGGGCGGTGATACACAAGATCTTTCGCAGCTAGAGAACATGACTTCCCACACACAGTGAAGGTGGGTAGACAGGTTCCCTAGCTGGAAATATTGTCTCGCCATATAATGATAAATTGAGGCCTACATGTCTGTCTTTCTTTAGATGTCCTTCACAGTAAATAAAAATTGTTCACAAATTTGCTGATATTTAGAGTCTACATTACACTCACTGAAACCTCCTTCCCAATATATCCAGTTGATACACACAATACATATTTGCTAAAAGCAGGTATTTACTAATAAAAATATTTAGACATTGGGCTAGATTCATACATGGGGCTCTATTTATTAAGTGCTGAGCAGACGAGGTTCGCTATTATGAACCTTGTTTGCCTGGCCTTGCGTTGAGCAAAGAAGCATCTGCTTCAAACATTTAACATTGCACAAGCCGCACACGAGTATGGGCTGTCAATCATCCTGATTGGATCAGATTGGGATGATTGATATCATCCACACTTTAAAACTGCAGCTACTTAACTAGCATTTCAGGGTCACCTTGAGTGAGCCTGAAATGCTGGGTCTCCGAAGTTGATCTTGCAGCTTAATAAATGGAGCCCATGCTGTGAGGTTTCTTGTAAAGGTGAAATCATTGGGCGAATTTATCAATGTCTGGTGGACATGATCCGCTGTAGCGTTTCATGTCCATCAGACATCACTGAATGCCGACAGCATACACTGTCTGCATTTGACATTGCACAAGCAGTTTTGGCGAACTGCTTGTGCAATGTCTCCCCCTGCAGATAATCGGCCACAAGCAGGGGTGTCAATCAACCCCATAAATGCTTTTGTGTAGTTAAATATCAAGAAAATTATTTTAAAAAATGGTTTCCATTTATCTAGTTTTAGCTGTATGTAAAAAGATGGATTATCATAAAATAGCAGCTTATGTATTTTACTATTACAGTTTGTGTACGAAGAGAATATTATGAAAACACAACCAGAAGAATTGCTACCAAATAAAGAATTCCATTTACTTTTTTGTGATATTTATAGAGGAAATAAATAGGTTTATTTTATAGGGACTCTTTCCAGAGTTATCATTACTGAGGGAACTTTGACTTTATTAAAAAAAATCATAAAGCTATTGACAATAATATCCAGGAAACGTCTTGTATTTTTGGCACAGCCCTAGTTCCTGGGCTATTTAGGTTCTAAAGAAAATAAATGCATTTTTAATAAAACTAGTAAATGATTATTTGTTATGGGGTAAAAATGTTTCCACAGAGATGAGCCCTGGGCTTATTTACTTTTGGGGTTAATGATAAATAATTGAACAATCAAAGCTTTTTTCTCTTTCAAGATAAGTACATTGGTAAAGATTAAAGCATTATGTTTTCTGAAAAGAACACCATCATCTACCAACAGGGCTGGATTTTCCACTGAGCAGTGCTGTTATCTGCCCAGGGATTCCTTCTGTCAGAGGGGCAGCAGATTTACTAGTTTTGGGATAAAAGTCTAATAAAATTCTAAGAACTAAAAAAAGTTAAAGGGACACTCAAGTCAAAATTAAACGTTCAGGCTTCCTTTAAAAGGAAGTACATAAAAGGAAGTACAGGAAATGAGCAGCATCACACAGTATGCAACAGAGTCTGCAAGAGAGGTGAGTAAAATGGTTGCCAGCAGCACATGGCAAACAAAACAGGGAAAAAACCATGACAGCAAGGAGGCATTTTATCTAAGATTTTTACATCTGCATAAAATGTTATACTCTCAGACTAAGTTTGCTCAGTGTTTGAAATGAGACAGGTTAACTTAACACTGTTCAGTTTACACTACAGCTGACTTAATTTTGAAAAGAGTAAAGGAGTGAGCTTGCATGATTCCCCTAAAACTTTTACTTGGGTAGGGCTAGTATAAATGACTCCCATAGGAAAAGCATATCTTCAAAAAAGTCTAAATTATC
Source organism: Bombina bombina (assembly GCF_027579735.1). NCBI lineage: Eukaryota > Metazoa > Chordata > Amphibia > Anura > Bombinatoridae > Bombina > Bombina bombina. The sequence continues at coordinate 997,547,161 of NC_069503.1, forward strand.
CGTACTAAGATAGTGGAATCTTTCCAATACTAAGTCTGAGTTGACAAGCTTTCTCCATGCACTAACACTAGGTATTGTAGTGGATTTCCAATATCTGGGTATCATTTGTTTTGCTGTGTTTATCATGATTTGGAATAATTGTCTGCGCAACTTACACGCCACCTGGGGGGTCTTTTGAAGCAATATCAACTCTGGGTCTGGAAACAATTGAGTGGATAAAACCTGATTAACGTCTTCAAAGATCTCAAGCCAAAATTGTCTGATTGGCTCGCATTCCCACCAGATATGTTTCATGCTTCCCTCTTGGTCACACCCCCTCCAACATGTACCTGGACTATTTTTATATATTCGTCTTAGTCTTGATGGTGTCATGTACCAGTGCATGCAGATTTTAATATTTGTTTCTTTTGCTCTTGAAGAGTGTGCCGACTGTGTCAATCTTCTAAATCTAGAAAGCCATTTTTTGGGGGGCGTATTTAATGCCAGTTCTCTATCCCACCCTACTGTATATGAAGGTAATTTGTCAAATCTATTTTCTAATAATAATTTATATAATGAGGAGATTGACCCCAAATGTTCCTAACCATTTGAGCAGGCTTGTTCAAACTGTGTAAGTGGGCGTGTGAGGTCTACTTTGTATTTATGTGAGAAAATGAAGTGTCTAGCCTGATGATAGTTGAAGCAAGAGGTAAAAAAAGGGAAGAGATAATGAGTCGATTTGCTGTTTTGTCATTAGTTTATTTTTATCTAATAATGTGTGTATTTGGATCTGGGTATTTGTGTTTGTGTTTCTCTCTACCTTTAAGCCTGGGGGGAATTCAGGATTTGATAGTAGGTTCGTGAGTGGAGAGTATTTAGTGGAAATTTTCGGGTGTGTTTTAAGAACAGACAACCAATCCTTCCAAGTCTCATTGGTGATATATGATTGGGAGACTGTTGGGTTTTTCACAGCTGAGGGATTCCAGCACTTATTGCCTAGGTTATCTGTGCCTGCTAAAGATGTTTCTATCTGTACCCATCCCTTAGACTGATCAATCTCGTATCTGCGCCACTCCAGAACTCTCTGGAGTGAGACAGCTAGCTTGTATGATCTAAGGTGAGGGACACCAAGACCCCCCTGTGTCGTGAGTTTATAGATTGTGCTTTTGCTAATACGCGGGGGTCTGCGTCGCCAGATATAGTCATTCATTATTTTTTGTAATGTATTAATCTCTCTGGAGATGTTCTGGATAGGTACAGTCTGTAGTATGTATAGTGCTTTGGGTAGCAGTACCATTTTCGCTGCCTGGATCCTGCCCAGCCATGAGACATTTTTTAGTAGCCAGGAGGAGGTTAGTATTTGAAATTCAGTAATCAATTTCTCATAGTTATATTTACGTGTAGATTTTCTGTCTGGGGTAAGGTATATACCTAGGTATTTAAGGCATTTGATCTGCACTTTAAGAGGGCATTGTGACTTTATAGCTTCTAAAACTGGGTGTGGTACCTTCACTGGCAGGAATTCGGATTTTGACATATTAACTGAAAAATTAGACACCTTTCCAAAAGAAGCGAGTTCCGATAAAACGTGAGTGATAGACGCTAACGGATCTGTCAGTGTTAATAACAAGTCGTCAGCGTAAATGGCGAGTTTATGGTTCCTAGGACCTATCTGTATCCCCTGAATGTTACTGTTTGATCTGATTTTGATTGCTAGGGGTTCTAGAGATAGAATGAACAGTAAAGGTGAGAGGGGGCAACCCTGTCTGGATCCGTTTCTAATTTCAAAGTGTTCGGACAGGGTCCCATTAACCCTGATTTGTGCCGTTGGATTGGTGAAGAGGGCCATTATTTTTTGTATGAAATGATCAGGGAAGTTATACCGTCTGAGAGTCGTCTGTAAGTAGGTCCAGTCAAGTCTGTCAAATGCCTTCTCGGCGTCAGTAGATACAAATAAATCTGTCAAATGCACATAATCTAGTAGGTTTAGGACTTTCACTGTGTTGTCCCTTGCTTCCCTAAGCGGCACGAATCCTGCTTGGTCTTGGTGAATTAGTAGTGGTAAGAGATTTTTGCGTATAGCTTCAGATCTGTGTTAAGTAGCGAGATTGGTCTGAAGTTGGCCGGTTGGTCTGGTGCTTTACCTGGTTTCTACAATAATGTCACAACAGCCTGAAGCATGGTGTCTGGGAAACAAGAGCTTTCTGACACATAGTTAAATAATGAGGTCAAATAGGGAGCGAGGTATTTGGAGAAGGTCTTATAATAAAGGCCGGAGAAGCCGTCTGGACCTGGTGCTTTGTTAGGCTTTAGGGTTTTTATTGCTTCTAACACTTCCCTGAGGGTGAAGGGTTGATCTAAGACTTTGGCCTGTTCGGCATTTATCTGCAGGACCTGTACTTGGTCCAAATACTGCTTACAGTGATATAGATGTGACTGTGAGTTCCTGTTTGGGTATAGATTATAAAGTTTATGGTAGTATGCCTTGAATTCCTCTGCTATCTTATGAGTGTCTTCTACCTGTCTACCTGACTTGCTCTTAATTGAGTGTACATATGTGCGTTGTTGTCTTTTCTTTAAAGCTCTTGCTAGCCATCTACCTGGTTTATTACCCTCCCTATAAAATGTTTGTTGGAAGGACAGTAATTGCCTCTGGGTGTTCAACTGGAGTAGTCTGTTTAATTGGTCTCTTTTGATGTTAAGTTTTTCCAAGATTGACAAGCTATCTGGGTGTTGTTTGTGTTGGTAGTCTAAGTCAGCTATGTCTTTGGCTAAGGAGGAGAATTTCTCCCTCCTCTTCCTCGTTATGTATGCTTTGGTCTTAATAAGCTCCCCTCTGATCGTACTTTTGTGGGCCTCCCAGAGGGTTGTGATGTTAACATCAGGGGAGTCGTTCAAAGAGAAATAAGATTTGATATGTTTAGCTAAGCTGTTTATTTGTGCTTTCCCCTTTAATAGCGACTTGTCTAGTCTCCACTGGAAAGTTCTGAGAGGAGCTGAGGGCCATGTTATTCTACAGGAGACCAAGGAGTGGTCAGACCAGGTAGTGTGCGAGATATCGGCTGCTTTCATGTAGGAGAGTACCAGGTGGTCGTTAAGTATATAATCTAGTCTAGAGTAGCATCTATTTGGGTTTGAGAAAAAGGTAAAATCTCTCTTCTGCGGGTTCATATATCTCCATGCATCATGAACCCCTAGCAATTTAAGATTTTGCCAAATAGTTTGCATTTTGGGTATTTTAAGTCTTGTATCTGGATTGGTGCAATCTATTTTAGGATTTAGGGGGACGTTAAGATCACCTGCTAGAATTAAAGATCCTTTAGTATGCGACAGGATGGAGTTAGTAGTAGTATTAATAAACTTGCTTTGGAATCTATTTGGGGCATAAACATTCACTAACATTATAGGTTTGCCAAATAAAAGTCCCATGATGCATAAGAATCTACCATCCTTATCATGTGGGTTTTAGTGAAGGCAATGGATTTATGTATCAATATGCTAACGCCATAAATTTTTTTGGATGGGTTGGAACTGTGAAAGTGCAGGGGGTAGTTGGAGGAAAAAAACTTAGGAACATGTCCATGTTTGAAGTGTGTCTCTTGCAACATTAGGATGTGTCCTCCTTTCTTGTATAGATCTATTAAAGCCATTCTACGCTTGTTTAGGCAATTAAATCCCTTGACATTTTGGGTGAGGATGACTACATCCTGTGTGTTATCCCTACTCATACCTGTACTCTTTGTTGGATGTTATGTTAGTGAGGTGAGACTTCCTGCCACACTTACCAAGATGCACACCTGGGTACTTCTCTCTGTGAAGAAAAATAAAAGCAATAACAATAAAAAAGAAAATAAAGAAAAAATTTACAGATAACAAATGAACATTCCAAGCACTACCTCCTAGTATGAGGAGTGTTAGTTGTAACATCAAAACTAAGGGAGAATAGCTCTCCTGTCTAGCTGAGAGAAAGCAAGATCCAACAGTGAACCTAACAAAACTATGACAACAGATTTTTGTGGATTTGTACATATAAATGTAAAAATGATTAAGTCAAAATGAACTTTGTCAACTTGTGGCCTTGTATCTTAGACGTCAGACACCTGAGATTTATACCCCAGGCACCTGAAATTTATCACAAACAGTAAGAACTTTAGATAACCATTACTTGTATATAGGGTGCTACCTATGCCTCATGACATATATATGTATTCTTGGAGTAGTCCACAATCCGCAGCACCTAGAAAAATAATTATATTAAGTTTGCATTTCAAGATAGTAAAAAGGATACTATTTAAACAGTCTCGATCATCCCTTCTCCTTCAACTGCGGCTGACTGTTTGAAATGGGTTGACAAATCTTTTTTTGCTGAACTTGTTGCCACTCTTTTCTCTGTGGCAAGGGGCCACCATTGGCTCCGGAGCTTGATTGATCCTGATTGGCTTGTTTTTTCACCCCGTCCGGGTTTGGAATGTCTAGGTCTGTGCACACCTTTGGAATATCTTCCGGTGAAGAACATGTGAATCTCCTACCCTGCCGTAGAATTATGAGATGAAAGGGGAATCCCCATCTGTATAGAATGTTCATCTTTCTAAGGAGTAAAGTGAGCGGCTTAAGCTCCCTTCTTTTAGCGAGGGTTCTCTGGGAAAGGTCCGCGAAGAGTTGTATATCAGCGTTCTCTTACTTAATGGGTTGTTTCTCACGGGCCTTCTTTATAATTTCTTCCTTTTCCTTGAAGTTTATAATGCGGACAATCACATCCCTTGGGGGCTGCGATTCCAGAGGCTTGGGTCGCAGTGCCCTATGGGCTCTATCTATGTCTATTTTTGAAGGTGACTCTGTTTGTTTTAGGAAGTTGAAGAGGTCTTGTAGGTATTGGTCCAAGTCGTTGGCAGGGATAGCTTCAGGGACGCCTCTGATTCTAATGTTGTGCCTTCTGCCTCTATTCTCTGCGTCGTCCATTTTTTCTTCCATGTCCCGAATCTCTCCATTCTGTTTATGAATAATGTTATGCAGGTCTGTTATTGCTAATGCATGTGCATCTTGTGTATTCTCCACTGCTTCCACCCTGTGGCCAATTTCTGCCATTTCCTTTTTAGGTCACTGATTTCATCTTTAATGCATTGCTTCACTTGCGAGATTAAGGTGGAAAGTCTTTTTTTGAGGGTAGAGATTCAAATAAATCTTTTGGTATTGTAATAGTGTCAGTTGTGGTTTATGTGTCAGAATCTGACGAAGAAGTTGCTACAAGTGATTCAGGGTCTTCTGTGATATTGGTAGCAGTAGATTGAGCTTCCACTGACTTAAAATAGTTGTTAACAGAAGGAGTTGTATGGCCACGTGGCTTGGGGCCTAATCCCTTTTTGCTAAGCTTCTTAGGGGACATGGTTATTTCTTGTGAGTGCAGCCACTCAGTTCAGATCTTGCTTATGAAATGTTAATTGAGGCCTGTAAGATCCGCTAGAGTATGTTTATAGATGGATCTCCAAAGCGAGAAAGCAGTGTGCCAGATGCAGAATAAAGAAAAAGAAAAAGGAGGCCTCTAGGCTAGTCGCATTACCTCTATGTCTGTCTTATACTGTGAGGTGCTGTAGATCATGTCTTTATAATTTTATTATGTCATAGGCTGAATTTCGTAGGGCCGCATAACCCCCACTTTTTTCTATAGTAGGCTTCTTTTAGGGCCTATAATCCACCATGCGTATTATGTGCATCCTCCCCATTGTTTCCACTAGCAAAGAAATGGCCCAGTCATTTAAGGTAAGTATAGGGCTTTAGATTTCAGGCATGCTCATATGTTGTGCACCCCTCCCTTCTCCTTCAGATACCCTTTGAAAGGTTCTCCGTGGGAAGCGCGGCCTATCACGCCAATACTGTGTATGGCCGTAGCGTTAAATTGGGCTGTGTGGCTGTTTCTTTATGTTAGCACACGTGATTTCTCCCGGTAAGTGCTTTCTCACTCTGTCTTACCGCAGACCCAGTCGGGCAAGTAGCTGCAGGACCTGGTGTGTTGCGTATTTGAGCGCCAGAGAGGTTATGCTGGCGTGGGTGAAGCACGCCTCAATCACTGCTCACATCGCTCCGACGATCCGATGCTCCTCAATTCAGCATAGATCAGAGCTGCTCTTATTATGCAGTTGTCCCCCGCATTGATGGCTCCTTTACTGTCGCTTTTCTTAATTTTAGCCTCCTCTCAGCCAGATTGGGCACAGGAGCTCTATTAAGCCGCGGCCATCTCCTTGGCTGGCTAGCTCCGCCCCCCAAAATCCAGACTTTTTTATGAATTATTATTAATAATAATAATCATCATCATAATTACTATTTTCCCTCCAGCAAGTCACAATCTCCAGACTTTATAAAATTATTATTATTATTATTATTAATAATAATAATAATAATAATTTTCCTCTCTAAGTCACAATCTTCTTTCCCTGTGTCTTTGGTCTGATTCTTGTGTTCTTAAATAAAAATAAAAGTCTATTTAAAAAAAAAATAATAATAATTATGTTTCTGATTACAGTACTGTACATACTATCTTATTGATAATACTATGTAAACAAAAGTATTACAAAAGACACAGAACTACATTTAGGTTGTATAAGCTGTGTTATGACATGTAAATATTGCCAAATGACATAAGCTGTCCTATTTTAAAAATGCAAACATACAAATAGTCTGAAATTCAAACCTTTTACGGTCTCAAGCAGTTAAGATAAAGGGGCTGATTTACTATGCTGCGAATGCAGCAGTTTCTGCGCGAGCCTTCAGGCTTGCCGGAAACATGAGTTAAGAAGCAACAGTCATAAGATCGGTGCTCCTTAATTTGTCTGCCACCTCTGAGGCAGAGGACAGCAATCATCCTGATCAGATATGATCGGAATGATTGACACCCCCTCCTAGCGGCCGATTGGCCGCAAATGTGCAGGGGGGGCGGCATTGAAATGCTTGTGCAATGATAAATGCTACAGCGGATCATGTCCGCCCGCACAATGTTGAATCTGCCCAAAGGGTTTTGTTCCTATGCTTTTACTTTAGAAGATGGATTATAGAAAAGTTTAGGCTTGCATTTTTAATTGTTCACTGAAATATTTTTTTATCCTAAAATGGGATACATAGGTTTTGTAGAATAAATTATTGTTGCAGCATTTTTTTACTAACCAAGAATAAATGTTACTAACTCATAGAAAGACCTTTGTCTCTCATTTTGCAAATAGATTTCTATGAATTATTAGGACATTCTAGAAAACTTGCCTAATTATTTAATCTAAAAGACGTGGCAGCTAGGAACAGTTTGTAAGTTAAATATTACTGAAACTTTCATCATCGTGTATGTAATTTTCTTTTTCTTTTATCATGTTTTTTTTTTTTTTTGGTTAGAAGAAAAAACTGTCTCAGTTCAAATGCTTTAGAATAGTAGTATAAGTGCTATGCATGGGATTTTAGGTGGTTTTCAAAAATAACCATTATGATCTTTAAGAGCTATAGTTTACACGTTTTCAATATTTAACCCCTTAATGACCACAGCACTTTTCCATTTTCTGTCTGTTTGGGACCAAGGCTATTTTTACATTTTCGCTGTGTTTAGCTGTAATTTTCCTCTTACTCATTTACTGTACCCACACATATTATATACCGTTTTTCTCGCCATTAAATGGACTTTTTAAAGATACCATTATTTTCATCATATCTTATCAGTTACTATAAAAAAAAATTATAAAATATAAACTTTTTTTTCTAACTTTGACCCCCAAAATCTGTTACACGTCTACAACCACCAAAAAACAACCATGCTAAATAGTTTCTAAATTTTGTCCTGAGTTTAGAAATACACAATTTTTACATGTTCTTTGCTTTTTTTGCAATTTATAGGGCCATAAATACAACTAGCACTCAAAATTAGCGCTAGTTACATTGGAACACTGATATCTTTCAAAAATCCCTGAATATTCCTTGATCTGTATATATTTTTTTTTAGAAGACAACCAAAAGTATTGATCTAGGCCCATTTTGGTATATTTCATGCCACCATTTCACCGCCAAATGTGATCAATTGTTCACTTTTTCACACATTTTTTCACAAACTTTAGGTTTCTCACTGAAATTATTTGCAAACAGCTTGTGCAATTATGGCATAAATGGTTGTAAATTCTTCTCTGGGATCCCCTTTATAGCAGACATATATGGCTTTGGCGTTGCTTTTTGGTACTTAGAAGGCCGCTAAATGCCGCTGTGCACCACACGTGTATTATGCCCAGCAGTGCAGGGGTTAATTAGGGAGCTTGTAGGGTTAATTTTAGCTTAAGTGTAGTATAGTAGACAACCCAAAGTATTGATCTAGGCCCATTTTGGTATATTTCATGCCACCTTTTCACCGCCAAATGCGATAAAATAAAAAAAGTCAACTTTTTCACAAACTTTAGGTTTCTCACTGAAATTATTTGCAAACAGCTTTTGCAATTATGGCATAAATGGTTGTAAATGCTTCTCTGGGATCCCCTTTGTTCGGAAATAGCAGACATATATGGCTTTGGCGTTGCTTTTTGGTAATTAGAAGGCCGCTAAATGCCGCTGCGCATCACACGTGTATTATGGCTAGCAGTGATGGGGTTAATTAGGTAGCTTGTAGGGAGCTTGCAGGGTTCATTTTAGCTTTAATGTAGAGATCAGCCTCCCACTTGACACATCACACCCCCTGATCCCTCCCAAACAGCTCTCTTCCCTCCCCCACCCCACAATTGTCCCCACCATCTTATGTACTGGCAGAAATAAGGTCTTAACCCCCTATTCCATCTTACGACTTGCATAAAACCTTATACTTATAAGAAATAAACAGACCAGACACTCAGTTGGGAGAAAAACAAAGACCAGTCACGGTCACGTTTATTTAAACATAAACGATTTAACTTGTGCCTGCGATGGTATTTAATACCATTGCAGGCACTCAAATAAATTAACTTCCAAAACTTGGCAACAAGTTCGTTAAACAATCCGTTGGCGGCATCTCACCCTAAACCTAACCCCTATCAGCAGCTGGTCAAGGCCCCTTTCGGTGTTTGCAGCGTGACACCCGGCTGTTCACGCCCAATGGCACAAAAAGAGAGCTGTGGAAATAAGAGATGTTCAGCCTGTATTCGTAAGGGAGGGGACCCCCCAAGCCGGCTCCTGGGCGGGCGTAACCCCTCCCCTTTTATTGACCGTCACTCTTCTCTTTCTGTGCCCGCTCCCCAGGGCCTTGACCACCCGCCACAAGAGCCAGGCGTACTCTTGCCGCCAAACTAAATAAGCCAACAGGCAACTATATACATATCATACCAAATTAACAACTTTTTTTTTTTTTTTTTATATAACTAACAATAAAGCGCTCCTGATGTCTTTTAAGAAGATATCCAGCCCAACGTCCGTCAGGTGGACACCATCAGGGCGAAACAGATCCTTCCTGTCGGCCGTCGTGTCTGACCACAAAGCCCCCTAAGGCCGTGACCGTCCTTCCCATCTCCCGGTTAACCTTCTTACGTACATTGTACGCGGCCTTCTGGGTCACAATATACCTCCACTGTAGCTGTGCGACCACATTGGACCATCCCAACTTAACATCTTTAAGCCATGTGTGTACCCACTTCAAGTCTGCCATCATGCGTTTTATCAAATCCAACGCTGGGAGAGACCCCAAGTCATTCCCCCCGAGGTGCAGCACTATCACATTAGGCTGCCCCCACCTCTTGTGCGCCTCCTGCAATAATGCCGGCAAATCAGCCCAAGTGAGGCCCCTGCGCCCTAACCACCGGAAGTTCGCCCTGGACATTGCGAATCCAAGTTGCTGCCCTTCCGCAGAACGCAGCGCCCTGATGGACGCCCAATGGATGTAGGAATGTCCGACAATCCATACCCGAACTGGAGGGGGATTGCCACCTCTTACACCTGGCAAAACAGATCAAAACCATATTACCCGTCATGCCCCTTGCAAGCAATCCCACAGACCTCCCCCCCCCACTCGTAATACCCTGTCATCTAATTGATGTGAGCCCCCCCCCTATTACGTGGGTCTAATGTATCTTTTGTATTGGGTAGACTTCCATCTGCCCAACCTTTTAATTTCTGCAGCTGGTGTCCCAGCCGCCGCCGCGCTGGTAGCTGCCCCAATCCGGAACGAGTGCGGGGCAATCTTTTTCGGATCCAGCCCCGCCAACTCTGCCGTTTTCGCGAGTACCCTGCGAAACTGAAAAAGCGACAAGGAGCTGCCATCCTTGTGCACTAAAAACTGCTTGCTACTCTGAGGTCTTACCTTCAGAAATTCCTCAACACATCGCACCGGGCAGCATTCCTCAAATGCGTGCCTCTGCAGCGGGAGCCATGCCCCCTTACCCTCCTGGTCCGTTTTGGACCGTGGGACGAACAGGAGAAGCCCCTCTCCCGAGCAACGCATGTGCTCTGCCAGGATGCCTCCTGTCCCTTTAAGTTTGGAGGAGGACACCAACTCCCCCACTCTTAACGCCCCCGCAAAAGCCAGCGCGAATGCTGCATGAAACAGGAGTTTTTCATAGTCCGATGTACAAGCAGCTTGCAAGTGTCTGGCCAGGTCTCGTAACCGGCTCACTGTTATGGGCTCCCGCCGATCCTTAGGACGGGGGGAAACCCTCCCCCAACCTTTCAACACTTGACGAACCAGAAATGACCTTGAATGGTCAGTATAGCCCAATGCCTTATTAAAAAATGCTAACGCTGCTAGTTTGCTTGCTGCACCCATTTTACTAGCCCCCCCTATCCTTAACTGAGCCAACCATTCCAGTACCTGTACCCTGGACGCGTCTTCCACCTGCACACCCATCTGCTGGCAGAAAGCCACCCATGTATTCCAGTGATTGACGTACGTAGACCAAGTCTTTGGCGCTAACGATGCTCTGATTAGGGGGAGGATTCCCTCCCAGCCTGGAACAGCTGCCAAAGAAAAGACGGGCATATTAGACCCTCCTTCGCGGCCCTGGGCGCTGCCTTCCTAAACTGCTCCCAGTTGAATCGAGAGAGTGCATCAGCGATAACGTTATGCACCCCCGGGACGTGTTCGGCCGTGAACGTGATGTTGAGCTCCAAGCAGCGCAACACCAGATGTCTCAAATAGCATACTACCCCCGGCGAGGAGGCTGACAATCTGTTAATGGCGTACACCACGCTCAGATTGTCCGACCAGAAAACCACTGTCCTATTAGCCAGTCTCTTTCCCCAGATCTCCACCGCAGCCACAATGGGGAAGAGCTCCAGCAAAGTCAAGTTCTTGACCCAGCCAGCCTCCACCCATTCGAGGGGCCATGGCTCCGCACTCCATTCGCCGTCCAGGTATGCGCCATATCCGAAACTGCCGGCTGCATCGGTGAACAGATGCAACAATTGATTAGACACCGTCGGGTGCCTCCATAAGCAAATCCCGTTGAAGTGTGACAAAAATGTGTCCCACACCCTCAGATCCTCTCGGACCTCCGGTGTGATTCTGACCCATTTGCCACTTCCAATCGGTCCCTTCAGTTGCCCTTCCAGGCGCCTGTGAAAGACTCTTCCCATTGGAATCGCCCTGCCAGCAAAGTTCAGCAAGCCCAATAGGGATTGCACATCTCTTCTGGCCACTCTCTCCTGCCCACGTACCAGCTGCACCATGTGCCGCATACGCTCCACCTTATCGTCTGGCAGTCTGCATAGAGCCTTGACCGTGTCAATCTCTATCCCTAGGAACGTAAGGCACGTGCAAGGGCCCTCTGTCTTGTCAGCTGCCAAGGGAACTCCGAACCTGTCAGTGATTTCCCTCATTACCGACATGAGCCGCGCACACTCCGTGCTTCGTGCTCTCCCTACCAACAGAAAATCATCCAGGTAGTGGGCCACAGACCCACCCCCCGACGCCACCGTCACCACCCAATGAAGGAATGTGCTGAAACACTCGAACAACGAGCATGACAACGAACACCCCATCGGCAGGCACCTGTCCACATAGAATGCCCCCTCGAACTTCATCCCCATAAGCCTAAAGGCAGAGGGATGCAGTGGCAATAATCTGAAAGCTGACTCAATGTCTAGCTTTGCCATCAGGGCCCCTGGGCCCATCCCTCGCACCAACGTCAGCGCCTCATCAAACGATTGATAGTGCACTGTACTTAGGTCCGGATCAATTGCATCGTTTACCGACGCTCCCTTAGGGAAGGACAGGTGATGAATCAACCTGAACTTTCCTACCTCTTTTTAGGTACCACCCCCAGGGGGGAGACCACTAGGTCGGCTATGGGCATAACTGCAAATGGGCCGGACACCCGGCCCATCGCAACCTCCTTAGCCAGTTTGTCCCTCACCACCTGTGGGAACTCATAAGCCGTCTTCAGGTTCCTATGAACCCCCGACCCCAGAACCAAACCCCGCACTGGTATATGAAAACCCACACCCAGCCCGTCCTGGAGCAGCGCCGCTGACTCCTGATCCGGGTAATCGGCCAGCCATGGCATCATGGCTGCCAGATTAAGCGGTGTTGGGGCCCTTAACTCCAGTTCCCGGCTTAACGGCCGGTCTGGCCTGACCCTGCTCTTTTCTTTTTCCGCACTCCACACCTGGGTGGGGCCCACCACAGTGCTTGCAGATGTGCCGAAAGGAACAGCTGCTCCCTCTGTCGCACAATCTGTCCTGGAATTTCCAGCATTCTCTACCCCTTCTACCTTGCTTCTGCCCAACCCGCCCCTGCACCTGACGCACTGAGGAGGGAAGGGGGGACGGACCCTCCAATCCCAATTTGGACCACAGATGCATATCCTGTGTCCCAAAATGGAGCAGATGGTTGCCAACCATCTTTCTCCTGAAGGCCATGTCGTACTCCCGCCATGCGCCCTCCTTAAACCTGCCATGGATGTCCTCAATCGTGTCCTGGTATTTGAACAAGTTGTGCCCCTGTAAGGGCCACCTATCCACATAGCAGGACGCCAGGACCCTGAAGCATTTCAACCATTCTTCATAGGTTTCTGGCCTACGCACTCGTTTCGGACCGGATCCATCCAGGGCCCGCTCTTTGGCCCTGAACGCATCCAGTGAGAGCTCAAAAATATTGACGTAACGTCCCTCCTGAATTTTCTTAATAACTTTAGCCTTGAGATGGCCGTAAAGGGAGTGCACCAGGCAGGGATACGTGTCCCCTTGTGCCGCCACTTTGCGCGGGACTGGGGACTCCGAGGGCATGTTCTGGCCCGTTCCTAACGGCCCCACCAACCCCTCTGACTGCCCTGTCCCTACAGATCTCCCCTTTGCCTGATTCGCTGCCATCTTCTTGATCCATCTAAACATCCTACGCTGCCCTTTTCCCACTAGTCCTAGGTCCTCCCCACTCTCAGAACCTGACCCGCTAGAAGAAGTGTCAGTGTCAGCATGTGTGGTGTTTAGAACAAAGGACTCACCCACTGCAGGTCTGTCGGCGTCCGCCGCTGCCATCTGTACTTGGTCAGCCTCCTTCTGCTGTTCCCTGCTGGGCCCCGCCACCACCATTGCACTGGATGGTCCAGCTGTTGACCTCATCTCTGCTGCCGATGTAACCTGGGGAGACAAAGCAACTTGGGGAGACATCTGGTTCACTGGAGGTTCCCTGACTGAGGCCCCCATCCTAGACCCCATCTGCCCCCCCCTTGTATTCATGCCCAGTGCGTTTGCCACTGCCCTAGAAATGATTGCCTCTTGAACAGGACCCCCCTGGGCGTCGTCACATAACCCAGAACGGGCCATCCTACCTGCATCACTCATAGCTGCTTGAACAGCCCTCCTTATCATGTCCTCCATACACACACCCTGGTTGTCATGCATTCCGGCCCTGTTTACCAAGCCCTGTGTGTTCATAGGAGCCCCACACGCAGCACCATGCATACTTCCCACAAATTGCCTTGTGTTCCCATCCTGTGTCATCCCCACATGCTCTCCAGCTAAGCTCCCCTGCTGTTGCCTTCTCACATTCACAGCTTGCATGCCATCCCTGTTTACCACATGTGCCCTCAGCTCCCTTTGCGCAAGAGCGCTGGTTCCGGGCCTACTCGCCCTATCATTTGCCTCAGACCTCTCCACATGTACTCCTCCTGTCCTCTGCGCCTGCGCGCTTGTCCCGGGCATAACCGCCCCCTGTATCACTTCAGCCCTTTCAACATGCGTACCAGCCTGCCTCTGCGCATGCGCACTTGTTCCGGGCCTCACCGCTACATCCTCCGCCAGCGCCGCACCCGCAAACCCAGGTAAGCGCCCTGCGGACCCCTGGACCCTCCCTGTGGCCGCCGGAGCCCCCCCCCCGCGAACCGGAGCCTCCCCAAGTTACCTGGGCTGCTCCGGTCGCGCGGTCCTCCATCAGCTCCTTTGTCCCTCCCTCCAAGATGGCGGCCGCGATCCTCACTGGAAGCACGTGAGGAGGAACTCTCGCGAGAGCCGCCATCTGTGGAGGGAGGGCCTGCTGCGCACTCTGCACTCGGACCACGGTCCTCCATGCTCCCACCGGCCGCCACCGCAGCCATCCCAGCCCGGCCCTGTGGAGATGGCACCACAACCGTGGCAAGGGACTGGGCCAGGGCCAGAACCGCCGCCATGGCAGCCGGCGGGAGAGCGGGCAACACCGCAGGCGCTAGGCCTAGCGCCCCCTCTAGTGCCCTTGGCTCCCCAGGCCCATAATCGAGGGCAGGCCCTGCCCCAGACGTTAGGCCCCCCTCCTTCTCAGGCCCCACTGCTGATACCGGGCCATCAGCAAGCCCCTCTAAGCTCCCCTGCTCCCCCCTGGCAACCTGTCTCCCCCTGAGGGACGAACAAACCCGGGGTAACCCAGGGGAAGGTGTGCTACACCTCACATCAGTGCCCACAGTTACATGGTGCCCCACACTAGTTTGGGCCTTACTACCGGTGCTAGGCCCACCTCCCCCACCTCTCTTAGGCCCTTTCCCTTTATTGAAACTCCTGTTAGGTGGGGTTTTTAGGGGTGTGGGGGGTACCGCATCATCTGACATGTCCTCCTCTCTCTGCCTTGCAGGTCCCTTCTTCCTTGCTGCGACCTCCACAACCTCCCTAAAACGCTTGGGAGGCACCGACTTCCTTCTAGATCTCTCCATCATTCAAGCCCTGAACAAAGAAAAACTTTCTCCTCGAAGTCTGGAACAGAAAGAGGCCGGATACACTGCTGCAGGACCCTATAAAGGTAAGCACAAACACCGCCTCCTCGCCTGCAACATTGTAACAAAAAACACCCTAGCATTCTCCAGACTTCAAGTTGGTAATCCCTTAATGTTGTTACTGGCCCACTAGAGGGCCCTCCACTCTCAGTCTGCCAGTACTAAAATAAAAGGTATATAATTTTTTATTATTTTTTTGAGCATATTTATATATGCTGCTGTGTAGGATCCCCCTTAGCCCCCAACCTCCCTGATTCCCCCAAACAGCTCTCTAACCTTCCCCCTCTACCTTAATGGGCGCCATCTTGGGTACTGTCTGCCAGTACCCAGTTTAGAATAAAATTGTGTTTTTTTTCTGTTTTTTTTTTTCTGTAATGTAGCGTCCCCCCCAAAGACCAACCCCCCACCCCCTCCAAGAACCCTTAGATATCATTTAGAGCAAATTCCCACCACCCTTTCTCCCACTTCTTAAGAATAATTTTTCTGTAGTGTAGCAGTTCCCACCCTCTCCCAACCCGTGCGCGCGCCCGCCCGCCGCCCCCCCATGCATGCGCGCACATCCGTGCGTGCCCCATTGATCCTGCCCACGATCCCGCCCCCCTCCACATCACAGGGCCCATCAATGGCTGCCCACTTGCCTCCCACGTCAGCTCCCTCTCACCAATGATACCGGCCATCGATGTCCGGCACAGAGAGGGCCACAGAGTGGCTCTCTCTGCATCAGATGGCCAAGGAGGGTATTGCAGGATGCCTCGATATTGAGGCATTACTGCAATAACCGGAAAGCATCTGGAAGCAATCAGGATCGCTTCCACCGCTTTCCAAGACCGACAACGTACCCTGCACGTTGTCGGTTGTTAAGGGGTTAAGGGACACTAAACCCAATTTTTTCTTTCATGCTTTAGATAGAGCATGACATTTTAAGCAACTTTTTAATTTACTCCTATTGTCAATTTTTCTTTGTTCTCTTGCTACCTTTATTTAAAAAGCAGGAATGTGATGCATAGGAGCTGGCCCATATTTGGTTGAGAACCTGGGTTATGCTTGCTTATTGGTGGGTAAATTTAAGCCTCCAATAAGCAAGCCCTATCCATGGTGCTGAACCTAAAATGGGCTGGCTGCTAAGATTTACATTCCTGCTTTTAAAATAAAGATAGCAAGAGAACAAAATTGATAATAGGAGTAAATTAGAAAGTTGCTTAAAATGTCATTCTCTATCTCAATAATGAGAAAAAAAATTGGGTTCAGTATCCTTTTAAGGAGCTTTAAACATTTAATTCAAATATTAAAGATGTATTATTATGATGTAGATTTTCTTATGTGCAATTATTTTTGAATTAATCGCATCCATCTGTTTTATGTTGTTTTAAAGAATTATTTGTGCATGCTAAGTAAATAAAAACGCTTGCTGGATCATAAAACATTTATAAATACATTTAACATACCAAACATGCTTAGAACAATATGAAATAGCATTTTGCAAATATGAATTAGTTTTCATACATCAGTATGATGTTATGACATTATGAGCCAGATTACGAGGGGAGCGCTAACAGTTATGAGCAATCAAAAAGAGGTTTATTGCAGGTTTTTGCGTGCTTCGGGTTAACCGCTCGTATTACAAGTTGAAAGTAAACGTGATTGCTTGAGCACAATCGTTAGAAGGATTATCGCATCCTCAGAGCTCTGTTTAACTGCTTTGTTAAACACAAAAGTGTCACAAAACACATTAAAATACATTACAAAGTACAGCTACACTCGTAATAACACCATCTAATAAAAATATTTAAAAAAAATATTGCACAAAAAAGTTACAGGGGCTCAAAGATATGAGGTCTCAGGTGTCATAGAGATACTATGCTTTAACATAGAGATACATACATATACATGTCTAATTATGTATATGTATGTGTGTATATATATATATATATATATATATATATATATATGTGTGTGTGTGTGTGTACAAATGTATTTATATGTGTATATATGTATTTACAGACATATAAACACATAAATACATATGTATGCATTTATAGACATATATGTCAGTGCACTGGAGCCCTTTGCAGTTAAGTAGGTTAATACATATAAAAGCATATTTATGCAATATTCATATTTAAAAAAGTGTTATGCTGTGTATTTATTGTAAATATTTGACAATCCAATGTTCTTCACATAAGGGAGTAGGTTCTATGCATTTATAAATAGATATTCATATATATATCAGGAAACAAACAAAGAATCCAGCGAGCGCCGGTAAAAAAATAGTGATACTTTATTTTGATATTGAAAAACACACTTATAGAAAAATGAGGGTAAAAATATTAAATATAGAAACTAGAAAGTAACGCTGTGACCATCGGCTGCCAGTCGGTCTTACTCGTTTCGGCTGGATTAATAGCCTTAATCATAGACCTAAAAGGGATATCCGGTATTCACTCTTAAGTAGCCACCTTAATAGAACTCAAGGGTGAACAGCTGACGGTCACTGTGTAATTCATAAGCCCTAACTGACAAAGATTGACAACTACTAATAGAGAATTATTCTAGCATGTCGTATTTGAACAGCACAATAAGAGAATTGCAATAACAAATTCAAATATCAAGCAACACATGACAAAAAACAGTTGCAAAGTTAAATCATCAGCTAGTGGATATAAAATAAGAAATAAGATAACATGTGTTATTCATGAAAAAGCATTCATAGTAGAATAACTGTCACAATAATCCTCCCTTTACATATGGATAGAGAACAAATAAGCTAGGTTATGTATCTATATATATATATAGAGAGAGAGAGAGAGAAATTTAAATGCACAATCTATATACCTAAATTTAGACTTAGCAAAAGAAAGTGTTCTAATGATCCATCCACAGAAGGATTGTAATCTCGACTGATATGGAAAGGAGGGTTCATATAGACATCTCATATATTCCATCCACATACAGTGACTACTTATTTTATACTCATCTATGTTGCCAATAGTTAATGATATCCCCAACTGCATTAAAGCCCTTGGGGCGTCTGGTTTGAAGTGTGAATATCCAGAATGCTTCTCTGTACAGGAGTCTATGCAATCTGTCACCCCCCCTGGGGGTATGTAATATCCTCTCAACCACCTGCCACCTAAAGCTAGTAACTGATTTGTTGTGCTCAAATATAAAATGATGTACCAGATCAGACACATCAATTTCTTTATCAATGTTGTTAAGATGTTCTCTGATATGTGTGCGTGTCTCTCTTGAGGTACACCCTACGTATTGCTTATTGCATTGGACACATTCAACTAAGTAAATGACATATTTAGTGTATATATATATATATATATATATATATATATATATATATATATATATATATATATATATATATATATATATGTACAGGGAGTGCAGAATTATTAGGCAAGTTGTATTTTTGAGGATTAATTTTATTATTGAACAACAACCATGTTCTCAATGAACCCAAAAAACTCATTAATATCAAAGCTGAATATTTTTGGAAGTAGTTTTTAGTTTGTTTTTAGTTTTAGCTATTTTAGGGGGATATCTGTGTGTGCAGGTGACTATTACTGTGCATAATTATTAGGCAACTTAACAAAAAACAAACATATACCCATTTCAATTCTTTATTTTTACCAGTGAAACCAATATAACATCTCAACATTCACAAAAATACATTTCTGACATTCAAAAACAAAGCAAAAACAAATCAGTGACCAATATAGCCACCTTTCTTTGCAAGGACACTCAAAAGCCTGCCATCCATGGATTCTGTCAGTTTTTTGATCTGTTCACCATCAACATTGCGTGCAGCAGCAACCACAGCCTCCCAGACACTGTTCAGAGAGGTGTACTGATTTCCCTCCTTGTAAATCTCACATTTGATGATGGACCACAGGTTCTCAATGGGGTTCAGATCAGGTGAACAAGGAGGCCATGTCATTAGATTTTCTTCTTTTATACCCTTTCTTGCCAGCCACGCTGTGGAGTACTTGGACGCGTGTGATGGAGCATTGTCCTGCATGAAAATCATGTTTTTCTTGAAGGATGCAGACTTCTTCCTGTACCACTGCTTGAAGAAGGTGTCTTCCAGAAACTGGCAGTAGGACTGGGAGTTGAGCTTGACTCCATCCTCAACCCGAAAAGGCCCCACAAGCTCATCTTTGATGATACCAGCCCAAACCAGTACTCCACCTCCACCTTGCTGGCGTCTGAGTCGGACTGGAGCTCTCTGCCCTTTACCAATCCAGCCACGGGCCCATCCATCTGGCCCATCAAGACTCACTCTCATTTCATCAGTCCATAAAACCTTAGAAAAATCAGTCTTGAGATATTTCTTGGCCCAGTCTTGACGTTTCAGCTTGTGTGTCTTGTTCAGTGGTGGTCGTCTTTCAGCCTTTCTTACCTTGGCCATGTCTCTGAGTATTGCACACCTTGTGCTTTTGGGCACTCCAGTGATGTTGCAGCTCTGAAATATGGCCAAACTGGTGGCAAGTTGCATCTTGGCAGCTGCACGCTTGACTTTCTCAGTTCATGGGCAGTTATTTTGCGCCTTGGTTTTTCCACACGCTTCTTGCGACCCTGTTGACTATTTTGAATGAAACGCTTGATTGTTCGATGATCACGCTTCAGAAGCTTTGCAATTTTAAGAGTGCTGCATCCCTCTGCAAGATATCTCACTATTTTTGACTTTTCTGAACCTGTCAAGTCCTTCTTTTGACCCATTTTGCCAAAGGAAAGGAAGTTGCCTAATAATTATGCACACCTGATATAGGGTGTTGATGTCATTAGACCACACCCCTTCTCATTACAGAGATGCACATCACCTAATATGCTTAATTGGTAGTAGGCTTTCGAGCCTATACAGCTTGGAGTAAGACAACATGCATAAAGAGGATGATGTGGTCAAAATACTAATTTGCCTAATAATTCTGCACTCCCTGTATATATATATGTATATATATATATATATATATATTTATATACCTATATATAATCATCTACATATATTAGGTAAAGATACATATTTCTAGATATATCTGATTAGTAGTTGACAAAGATTGACAACTACTAATAGAGAATTATTCTAGCATGTCGTATTTGAACAGCACAATAAGAGAATTGCAATAACAAATTCAAATATTAAGCAACACATGACAAAAAACAGTTGCAAAGTTAAATCATCAGCTAGTGGATATAAAATAAGAAATAAGATAACATGTGTTATTCATGAAAAAGCATTCATAGTAGAATAACTGTCACAATAATCCTCCCTTTACATATGGATAGAGAACAAATAAGCTAGGTTATGTATCTATATATATATATAGAGAGAGAGAGAGAGAGAAATTTAAATGCACAATCTATATACCTAAATTTAGACTTAGCAAAAGAAAGTGTTCTAATGATCCATCCACAGAAGGATTGTAATCTCGACTGATATGGAAAGGAGGGTTCATATAGACATCTCATATGCACACCTGATATAGGGTGTTGATGTCATTAGACCACACCCCTTCTCATTACAGAGATGCACATCACCTAATATGCTTAATTGGTAGTAGGCTTTCGAGCCTATACAGCTTGGAGTAAGACAACATGCATAAAGAGGATGATGTGGTCAAAATACTAATTTGCCTAATAATTCTGCACTCCCTGTATATATATATGTATATATATATATATATATATATATATATATATATATATACCTATATATAATCATCTACATATATTAGGTAAAGATACATATTTCTAGATATATCTGATTAGTAGTTGACAAAGATTGACAACTACTAATAGAGAATTTTTTTTGGTAAAATATATATTTATGAATAAATAGAACATATTCTGCTATGTGAAGAACATTGGAATGTGAAATATTCATATTTCATGTCGGATTAGCACACTTTAGATTATACAATCATGTTTACACGCGAGTAGGGTGTAAGTTTTTTTCCACTTTTTTTTCTCCATTGACTTCTTATGCGGAATACTTGAATGAACACTCAATATTCTAACAGACTTTTTTACACGCATTAAGATATTGCTTGTGAGATGTGCACAAAAAGCTTACTTCTAGCTGAGTTAGTGCGTAAGCAAGAGCGTTAAATAATGCTCCACTTATAATCTGGCCCTACATTATTATTATTAGCGGTAATTTGTAGAGCGCCAACAGATTCCGCAGCGCTATAAACAAATGAGGAGTACAACAAAACAATTATAGGGATCAAATGGGTAGAGGGCCCTGCCAAGAGTTGCACTGTTGTAGTCAGCTCTTAAGAAGTTGATCTACAAACAGCTGGACTCTTAGGCTTACATGCTAAGGGGGTTCAGGGGATAGCAATGGAGGAGAAGAACTGGTATAAAGAAAGGTTAGCGTAGGTTGTATGCATCCCTGAACAGTAGAGTCTTTAGGGAGCGCTTAAAGCTGTTAAAACTAGAAGAGAATCTTGTGGAGCGAGGCAGAGAGTTCCACAAGATGGGAGCCAGTCTGGAGAAGTACTGTAAACGGGAGTGTGATGAGGTGACAAGAGAGGAGGAGAGTAGGAGTTTGTGAGCAGAGCGTAGGGGATGGGAGGGAGAGTATCTGGAGACGAGGTCTGAGATATAGGGGGAGCAGTGCAGATGAGGGCTTTGTATGTCAGAGTGAGAATTTTGTGTTTGATCCTAGAGGCAAGAGGATGCCAGTGAAGGGAGAGGTGCAGCAGATGAAGAGCGACGTGTAAGGAAGATGAGTCTGGCAGAGGCATTCATTATGGATTGTAAAGGAGCTAGGCGGCAGGTGGGGAGACCAGAGAGGACAGAGTTGCAGTAATCAAGGAGGTGGGAAAGAATGAGAGAGTGGATTAAAATCTTAGTTATGTCTTGTGTAAGGAAGCGTCTAATTTTAGAGATGGTTTTAAGGTGGAAGCGGCAGGCTTTAGCCAATGACTGAATGTGAGGAGTAAAAGAAAGATCTGAGTCAAATGTGACCCTGAGACATCGGGCATGCGGGGTAGGGGTAATGATGGAGTTGTCGACAGTTATAGAGAGATTGGGGGTGGAGAGTTTAGAAGAAGGTGGAAATGTGTTATTAATTATACAGCCATCATCAATTCTGAATGTTAAGATGTTATTGAAGCTAACTGAATCTGTGGCTCTGGGCATGATGATGATGAAAGATTTTTCTGCTTATAGAGAAATTGTAGTGCAGACTTCACAGGGGCTGAACTCACTGAATGATCAAAGAAAAAGGGCTAAACAATCCAGCACTTCCAGATTGCTCTAATTTCTGTATCTGAAGGAGAGACCAGCTGAGTGCAATATAGCTACAGATTGGGTTCTTTCAGTAGTATTACATTCGATTTTACAAATTCTGATTATGCTTTAACGTTTTTGTGTAACTTTAACAAATAAGGATCATACTTTGTATATTTCTGGGTATGTTTTACAACTTAAATTTCATTTTTTATTTTTTCTATTGGAAAATAAAACACAGCTTCAGATTGGTGTCATCATCAGAAATATTTTGCAAATACAATTTATTTAATATCTCACTATTATTTTATTTGGATATGATATATCCTATCATTTTCAGCTGTACTTAGTTGTACTTCCTAGATAAATTGTTAAAATATTGTTGCAGAACAATGTCTGTAGACGAGTAAAGTGACTGCAGCTGTAATGGGAAAACATCCTGTCAACATGTCAGTGGTATTTGTCTTATATCATTATATTATAAGAGGAATTCATGTGTCCCAGAGACAAAATGTGAAATTTTTTTTTCTTCTTGTCATTGTTGCTTTATTGAAAACTAATAGGGTTGCTAATTCTGTACACACTGTCACCTAGATTACAAGTTTTGCGTTCGGGTTTTAACCCTGAAAAAAATGTAATTTCAGCGTTAAAACAGCACTGCAGCCATTACAAGTCTTGTCGGTATAGCTGTACCGCAAGCCTTTTAGCCTGTAACGCAACGTCAGTCCCGCACTGGTAAAAATTATGTTTTTTCATGGGACTTCCTTATTTAAAAATTATGTTTTTTCATGGGACTTCCTTATTTCCTTTCATTACGAGTTTTGCGGGGAGGCTAAAAATACTTGCGTTACAGCCTATACTGACAAGATCCGTTTTGCAAACTGAGAGCAGTAGTTATGAGTTTTACGCTACAAAACTGTTACATAAAGCTAATAACTAAAGTGTTACAAAGTACACTAACACCCATAAACTACCTATTAACCCCTAAACCTAGGCCCTTCGACATCGCAAATACTATATTAAAGTTAATAACCCCTAATCTGCCGCTCCCGACATCGCCGTCACTAATAAAATTTATTAACCCATATTCTGCTGTTCCCTGACATGGTCACCACTATTATAAAGTCATTAACCCCAAAAACGCAGCCCTCCTTCATTGCAAACACTATTTAATTATTATTAACCCCTAATCTGCCGTTCACCAACATCGCCCCCACTATACTAAAGTTATTAACTTCTATTCCGCCTCTCCCCTACACCGCCGCCACTATAATAAACCTATTAACCCCTAAACCGAAAGCCCCCCACAACAAAATATACTAAATAAATCTATTAACCCCTAAACCGAAAGCCCCCCACATCACAATAGATTAATTTAAACTAGTAACCCTTAAACCTAACGCCCCCAAACTTTATATTAAAATTATAATTTCACTATCTTAAATTAAATTAAAACTTACCTGTCAAATTAAAAAAAAAATAAGTTTAAATTAACAATTAAACTAATATAACTATTAAACTAAAATTAAACTAACTACCAATTAAAGAAAACTAAAATACACATTAAAAAATCCTAACACTACTATAAAAAATACAAAATATCTAATTACAAAAAATAAAAAATACTAAATTACAAAAAATAACAAACACTAAATTACGAAAAATAACAAACGAAATAATAAAAAATAAAAAAATAATTACACCTAATCTAATAGCCCTATAAAAATAAAAAAGCCCACCCAAAATAAAAAAAACCTAGCCTACAATGAACTACCAATAGCCCTTAAAAGGGCCTTTTGTAGGGCATTGCCATAAGTTAAACAGCTATTTTACCTCTAAAAAACTATACAAAGACCCCCCAACACAACAGTAAAACCCACCACCCAGCCAACCCCCCAAAATAAAAAAGCCTAACTCTAAAAAAAACCTAAGGTACCCATTGCCCTGAAAAGGGCATTTGTATGGGCATTGCCCTTAAAAGGGCGTTTAGCTCTTTTGCATTGCCCTGAAAAGGGCATTTAGCTCTTTCAAGAAAAGTCCAAACCCTAAACTTAACCCCCCCCCTAAAAACGTTTAAAAAATCCTAACACTAACCCCCGAAGATCCACTTAAAGTTTCTGAAGTGTGGACATCCAGGCGGTGAGAAGTCTTCATCCAAGTGGCGAGGTCATCATCTATCCAGGCCGCATCTTCTTTCTTCATACAGGCAGTATCTTCTATCTTCATCCCGGTGGCGTTTTCTATCTTCATCCCAGCACCGTGGAGCGGGTCCATTCTGAAGACATCCGGTGTGGAGCATCCTCTTCATACGGTCACCGTATGTGGATTTGGGGGGTGGGGTTTGTATACTGTTAGGGGTGTTTGTTTTTTCTTTTGTAGAAAAAGAGCTGATATCTTTAGGGCAATGCCTTTTAAGGGCCCTTGGTAGTTTATTATAGATTAGGGTTTTTTTATTTTGGGGTGGTTTATTTATTTTTTTAAAAGGGTATTAGAATAGGAATAATTTTAATTGTTTTGGATAATTTTGTTATTTTGCATCAGCCAATATGATTTTTTCTACCTTAATTTCGATTGGCTGATAGAATTCTATCAGCCAATCGGAATCTAAGGGACGCCATCTTGGATGACGTCACTTAAAGAGATATTCATTCCGGAGATGTCGTTTGAAGAGGATGCTCCACGCCGGATGTCTTGAAGATGGAGCCTCTCCGCGTCGGAAGGATGAAGATAGAAGATGCCATCTGGATGAAGACTTCTGCCCGTCTGGAGGACCACTTCTGCCTGTCTGGAGGATCACATCTGCTGGCTTCTTTGAGGACATCTTGCAGCTTGGATGAAGACTTCTCCCGGTAACTGAATCTTCGGGGGTTAGTGTTAGGATTTTTTTAAGGGTGTATTGGGTGGGTTTATTTTTTAGGTTAGGGCTTTGTGCAGCAATAGAGCTAAATTCCCTTTTAAGGGCAATGCCTATCCAAATGCCCTTTTCAGGGCAATGGGGAGATTAGGTTTTTTTAGTTAGCTTTTTATTTGGGGGGTTGGTTGTATGGGTGGTGGGTTTACTGTTGAGGGGGTTGTTTGTATTTTTTTACAGGTTAAAGAGCTGATTTCTTTGGGGCAATGCCCCGCAAAAGGCCCTTTTAAGGGCTATTGGTAGTTTAGGCTAGGGTTTTTTTTTATTTTGGGGGGGCTTTTTTTATTTTGATAGGGCTATTAGATTAGGTGTAGTTAGTTTAAAGATCTGTAATTTGTTTTTTATTTTCTGTAATTTAGTGTTTTGTTTTTGTAATTTAGCTAATTTTATTTAATTTATTTAATATAGGGAATTTATTTAATTGTAGTGTTAGGTGTTAGTGTAACTTAGGTTAGGTTTTATTTTACAGGTAAATTTGTATTTATTTTAGCTAGGTAGTTAATAAATAGTTAATATCTATTTAATAACTTTTCTACAGTGGGTATAAGAAGTCTACACACCCCTGTTAAAATGTCAGGTTTCTGTGATGTAGAAAAATTAGAGAAAGATAAATCATTTCAGAACTTTTTCCACCTTTAATGTGACCTATAAACTACACAACTCAATTGAAAAACAAACTGAAATCTTTAAGTTGGAGGGAAGTAAACAAAAAACAAAACAAAAATAATGTACTTGTATAACTTATAACTGGGGATGTAGCTGTGTTCAGAATTAAGCAATCACATTCAAAACCATGTTAAATAAGAGTCATCACACACCTGCCATAATGTAAAGTGTCTCTGATTAACCCTGAATAAAGTTCTGCTGTTCTAGTAGGTCTTTCCTGACATTTTCATAGTCGCGTCCTACACAAAAGCCATGGTCCGCAGAGAGCTTCCAAAGCATCAGAGGGATCTCATTGTTAAAAGGTATCATGTGACAACAATGTTCCGTATTCTTCATATGTTTGGGCTTTGGGGTAGACGGCAAGACGGAAGCCTTTTCTTATGAAAAAAACATCCAAGCTCAGCTAAATTGAGCAAAAACACATCTGAAGTCTATCAAAAGCATGTGAGAAAAGAAAGGTGCTATGGTCTGATGAAACCAAGGTTGAACTTTTTGGCAATAATTCCAAAAGATATGTTTGGCACAAAAACAACACTACACATCGCCAAAAGAAGACCATACCCACAGTGAAGCATGGTGGTGCCAGCATCATGCTTTGGGGCTGTTTTTCTTCAGCTGAAACTGGGACCTGGTAGAGGGAATTATGAACAGTTCCAAATACCAGTCAATATTGGCACAAAACCTTCAGGCTTCTGCTAGAAAGCTGAACATGAAGAGGAACTTCATCTTTCAGCATGACAACGACCCAAAGCATACATCCAAATCAACAAAAGAATGGCTTCACCAGAGGAATGGCCAATCCAGAGCCATGACCTGAATCCAATTTAAAATCTGCGGGGTGATCTGAAGAGGGCTGTGTACAGGAATTGCCCTCGCATTCTGACAGATTTGGAGTGTTTTTGCAAAGAAGAGTGGACAAATCTTGCCAAGTCAAGATGTGCCATGCTGAAAAACTCATACTCAAAAAGACTAAGTGCTGTAATAAAATCAAAAGGTGCTTCAACAAAGTATTAGTTTAAGGGTGTGCACACTTATGCAAGCATATTATTTTATTTTTATATTTTTTTTTTCCCTCTACCTAAAAGATTTCAGTTTGTTTTTCAATTGAGTTGTACAGTTTATAGGTCACATAAAAGGTGGAAAAAGTTCTGAAATTATTTATCTTTGTGTCATTTTTTTCATCACAGAAACCTGACATTTTAACAGGCCAGCGCTGTAGGTAAGTGAGCGGTGAGAAAAAACTGCACGTTAGCACTCCACAGCTCATAACGCAAAACTCGTAATCTAGCCGTTATTTTGTTAAATGAGTATATTATTTTATGTTTTCTTTTCACTGATTTCCCTGTCCCCCAGAGTAAAAGAACCCTTGCTCACCAATCACAAACCAATATTCAGATATAGCACAAATTCTGTTTGTACATGTGCAGACTGGCGTAGCCTGCCCTCTTGTATTTTAATAAGGAGGTTTAACACTGATTCAACTTAGTTATTATTGGAAAAAAAAATTCCTATCATAATTGTTAATGCAAAACTGATAATCCATCTTTTAAACGCATGTAACTCCATAGAAGCTTAGGCAGGGAGGGAAAGTAAAGAACAGCACACATAAATTGCCTAAAAGTATTAACCCAAGCCTCCCCGGGAGAAAGTCAAACAATGATTGCTCTCTGGAAAACTAAAGATGTCAGTTTTATTTTAAAAAAGGAATACGGGCAATGCAATTTGTAAAACATACACATAAATATACAAAGTATGATCCTAATTTGTTAAAGTTACACAGAAACTGTAAATGCATAATCAGAATACTAAATACACTGCTGCATGCAAATAAAAAGTGCAAAACTTAAATGTAATACAACTTATTCTTAAGTGTAAAGTAATATAAAATACAATGGGCCGAAAAAGACAAAAGGGCCAAATTATCAAGCTCCGAATGGAGCTTAATGCCCCTGTTTCCACACGAGCCTTCAGGCTCCCAGAAACAGTAGTTATGAGGCAGCGGTCTAAAGACCACTGCTCCGTAACTTGTCCGCCTGCTCTGAGGCTGCATTGTACATCAATCCGCATGATCATATACGATTGGGCTGATTAACACCTCCTTTTAGCAGCCAATAGGCCGCGTATCTTCAGGGGGTGGCATTGCACAAGCAGTTCACAAGAACTGCTTGTTCAATGATAAATGCTGACAGCTGTGCGGTGGACATGATATGCTAAATCATATCATGTCCATCCGCCCTTTAATAAATCGGCCCCAAAGTGTAAATGCAGCAGAGATGTCATGTAATGCAGTGCTATATTGCACTGGGCTTGACTCTCCTTCACATACAGAAATGCAGGGGCTACCCCTTGGAGAAGTAAAGCAAAATCAGCTTTTTAAGAATTTCACTAGAGATCTCGCAGTACTGGAGGATCATTTTAGATCATCCCACATGAGTGGAGAGCTTTATATCATCATGTCCTCTATTACTCTACTCTAGTTTTCTCTTTCATCCTTTTCTAACATGCTCACTCCCTTTTTGAATTCCCCTCTCATTCAACCTCTCCCTACTTAAGATTAATACACTTTTAATATTAAGGTTGAAGTATTTTGTGTATATGTGTATGAAAAAGTCTGTGGGGATACTTATCAAAAGTCTGGCGGACCTGATCCGACAGTGCGGATCAGGTCTGCAAGACCTTGCTGAATGCGGAGAGGGGTGTCAATCATTCTGATCGTACTCGCCAGAAACACGCGCCCTCAAGCTCCATCCTGGGCTTGATAAATGGGCCCCTGTGTGTACATTATGATTTATGTAGCATTCTATGCTTTCTGTGTGGATCTATTATAAATAAATAAAATAAATAAATTATGTATTTTGTCAGTATATGGCAGGGTTATAACACAATATATTTAATAATTATCCTTTAAACTGAACCCCCATAAAATATGCATATACTAGAAACCATAAAATTAATATAAATTCCTGAATTCTTTATTATTAGTTAATATCTATAAACACATTGAAATATATTTGTAGGAACAAGAATATGAATCAATACTATACACGTATATGAATTATTAAAATATGCTATACTCTTTACAAAGCAACCCAAATTGTAACTTTTTAACTAGCCTTATTCACAATAGAATTTCATTCAATTAACACAATGAGATTCCAAGGGTTTATTGGGTGGGTTTTAGTTTTAGATTAGGGTTTGGGCAGCAATAGAGCTAAATACCCTTTTAAGGGCAATGCCCATCCAAATGCCCTTTTCAGGGCAATGGGGAGCTTAGGTTTTTTTAGTTACGGTTTTATGTGGGGTGTTGGTTGTGTGGGTGGTGGGTTTTACTGTTGGGCGTGTTGTTTGTATTTTTTTACAGGTAAAAGAGCGGATTTCTTTAGGGCAATGCCCAGCAAAAGGCCCTTTTAAGGGCTATTGGTAGTTTAGTTTAGGCTAGGGTTTTTTTTTATTTTGGGGAGGATTTTTTTATTTTGATAGGGCTATTAGATTAGGTGTAATTAGTTTAAATATCTTGTAATTTGTTTTTTATTTTGTGTAATTTAGTGTTTGTTTTTTGTAATTTAGGTATTTGTATTTAATTTAGTTAATTGTATTTAATTTAGTTAATTGTATTTAATTGTAGTGTAAGGTTAGGTGTTAGTGTAAGACAGGTTAGGTTTTATTTTACAGGTAAATTTGTATTTATTTTAGCTAGGTAGTTAGTAAATAGTTAATAACTATTTAGTAACTATTCTACCTAGTTAAAATAAATACAAACTTGCCTGTAAAATAAAAATAAACCATAAGCTAGCTACAATGTAACTATTAGTTATATTGTAACTAGCTTAGGATTTATTTTACAGGTAAGTATTTAGTTTTAAATAGGAAATATTTAGTTATTAATAGTAGGTTTTATTTAGATTTATTTTAATTATATTTAAGTTAGGGTTAGACTTAGATTTTGGGGTTAATAAGTATAGTGACGGCGACGTTGGGGGCGGCAGATTATGGGTTAATAACTGTGATGTAGGTTGTGGTGATGTTAGGGGCGGCAGATTAGGGGTTAATAATATTTAACTAGTTTTGGCAATGCGGGAGTGTGGCGGTTTAGTGGTTAATATGTTTATTATAGTGGCGGTGATGTTGGGGGCGGCAGATTAGGGGTTAATAAGTGTAGGTAGGTTGCAGCAACATTGGGGGCGGGAGATTAGGGATTAATAAATATAATGTAGGTGTCGGCGATGTTGGGGGCAGCAGATTAGTGGTTAATAAGTATAATGTAGGTGGACGCAATGTCTGTAGCGGCATATTAGGGGTTAATAAGTATAATGTAGGTGGCAGCGATGCCTGGGGCGGCAGATTAGGGGGTTAATAAGTGTAAGATTAGGGGTGTTTAGACTCAGGGTTAATGTTAGGGTGTTAGGTGTAAACATAAATTTAGTTTCCCCATAGGAATCAATGGGACTGCGTTACTGAGCTTTACGCTGCTTTATTGCAGGTGTTAGGCTTTTTTTCAGCCGGCTCTCCCCATTGATATCTATGGGGAAATCGTACACGAGCACGTACAACCAGCTCACCGCTGACTTAAGCAGCGCTGTTATTGGAGTGCGGTATGGAGCACAATTTTGCTCTACGCTCACTTCTTGCCTTTTAACGGCGGCTTTAGGAAAACCTGTAATACCAGCGCTGTAGGGAAATGAGCGGTGACAATAACGTGCAAGTTAGCACCGCACCCCTCTTACTGCTAAACTCGTAATCTAGCTGCCTATTTCTTTCAAGATTTAGTAGACATTGGTGTCATTCTCAGAAATATTTTGCAAATACAATTTATTTAATATCTCACTATTATTTTATTTGGATATGATATCTCCTGTCATTTTCAGCTGTACTTAGTTGTACTTCCTAGATAAATTGTTAAAATATTGTTGCAGAACAATGTCTGTAGAGTAAAGTGACTGCAGCTGTAATGGGAAAACATCCTGTCAACATGTCAGTGGTATTTGTCTTATATCATTATATTATAAGAGGAATTCATGTGTCCCAGAGACAAAATGTGAAGTTCTTAAAAAAAAAAAATTCTTCTTGTCATTGTTGCTTTATTGAAATCTAATAGGGTTGCTAACTCTGTACACACTGTGCCAGGTATCTATTCTGGAACTAACTGAGCAGAAACATTTTATCTTTATGTTCCAAGCTATGAGTTGAGCGGCACAGTATTTTTCTGACTGCAGAGTCATTATGTAAACAGTTATTTGACTGAAGTACTATTTAGACTAGGTGGCCATTGAAAGTTTTCTGGTCGGGGAGAAAGAAATAAAATGTTCTGAACAAAATAGTACATTTGCAGCAGGAGAGACGTGCTTGTGTACACAAGAGCTGCACATCAGTTAAAAATGGTGACTTAATTGGCATCAAATAGTAACTCAAGTGGTGCTTATTCTTGCATACACAGAGCAAAATTCCACCCCTCCAGATGTCATGCTCATTGGTTTTCTTTGGTATTGTATATTTTTTTGCATGGCTTTGCAAAATGTATTTAGATATCTGAATTTCTTATTTTTTTTTTTGTTATGAATTTGCATTCTGATTTTGCATTGTTGCCAACATTTGAAAAAAAAAATCCAGGGACCCTTTGCAGTGGAGCCACACCCCTTTATGATTTGCATAGCTCTGCCCACTCTAATACACCCCAAAACAAGCAAATAAATATTAATAGTATAAATGAGCCATACTGATTGCTTAAATGGATTGGAAAGGAAATTCAACTTTCATGATTCAGATAAAGCATGTAAAACTTAAATTAATTTATATTATAAAATGTACTTCATTCTCTTGGGTACCTTTGTTGAATAACATATTTACATACACTACTGGTAGCTATATGTTGATTAGTAGCTAAACATGTTTGTCTTTTGTCATTGGCTCACCAGATGTTCTCAGCTAGCTTGTAGTCGTGCATTGTTGCTCTGAAACTGACTTTAATTATGTCTAATGGTATCGACAAACATTTTAAAGGGATAGAAAACTTCTTGTAATTGCAAGACGTTTGTGTAATGTTGCACTAACTTTAAGGAACAATGAGTTTGAAAACTTTCTTAAAACAATCTTGTTTGCTGCAATTGTTTTTCATTGACTAAACTCCTCCCCATTACTTGCCTTATTTGGAGGAATTAATCCAGACCTGTTACTGAAGTAGAGAAGTCTTGCCCCTGAGGACAAATGGAAAAAAAAAATCAGAGTTAAAAAGCAGGAAAGGGGGTAAAAATAAATGAGTATTTTGCAATTTTTATTTATTATGCATAATTAAAGGGATAGGAAAGTCAAAATTAAACTTGCGTGATTCAAAAAGGACATGTCATTTTAAAACACTTTTAAATTCACTTCTATTTTTCAAATGGGCTTTGTTCTCTTGGTATCCATTGTATTGTCCACTGCCCAGATTTATCATTACACACTTGCATGACTGTGTAATTCTATCATCCAATTGAGTGTTTTCAGGGTGATTTCTCTCTCCGTACACTCTATTTACAAAGAGTGTAAGAAGCTGCGGTCTGGTTATTGCTACTTCTTAGACCTGTCTCTCATGTGCGAACCTACCCCGCAATGGCTCAAAAGCAGTTTACTCTGCTTTATACACTGAACCCATAGGCCCATATTTATCAAGGTCTGTGGGACCTGATCCGACAGTGCGGATCAGATCCGACAGACCTCGCTGAGAGGTCACAAGAGCTGCTGGTGCAACCCCGCCCCCTGCAGACTCGCGGCCAATAGGCTGCCAGCAGGGGGGTGTCAATCAACCTGATCGTACTCGATCGGGTTGATTTCCGGCGGTGTCCGCCTGCTCAGAGCAGGCAGACAGGTTATGTAGCAGTGGTCTTTGTGACGCTGCTTCATAACTGCTGTTTCTGGCTAGCCTGCAGGCTCGCCAGAAAAAACGGGGCATCAAGTTCCATTCGGAGCTTGATAAATATGCCCCATAATGTCAATTTTTAGGAACTGTATACAAAGTAAAAATGTTTATAATATAAAATTTACTGATTCTCTAAATAATTTACAAGGTTTATTGTAAGTATCTTCTATAGCCGTCTTATCTCAAAGAGGCATTCATGTAAATCATGTGCTATCAAAAAATGTAATTCTTAAAGGGACATTAAAGACAAATTGTACACTACATGGTTATGAAACTTCATAGATAAGAATAATTTTGCAATGAAAACTGCAGCTTTATTTTGTTAAATGAGTATATTATTTTATGTTTTCTTTTCACTGATTTCCCTGGCCCCCAGAATAAAAGAACCGTTGCTCACCAATCACAAACAATGTTCAGATATAGTACAAATTCTGTTTGCACATGTGCAGACTGGCGTAGCCTGCCCTCTTGTATTTTGATAAGGAGGTTTAACACTGATTCAACTTAGTTATTATCGCAAACAATGATTTTCCGATCATGAATGTTAATGCAAAACTGATAATCCACCTTTTAAACGCATGTAACTCCATAGAAGCTTAGGCAGGGAGGGAAAAGTAAAGAAATGCCCACATAAATTGCATAAAAGTATTAACCCAAGCCTCCCTGGGAGAAAGTCCAACAAGCACAATTTTTTAATTTATTTTACAGCAAAAAGCTGCAAAATAAACAATGTATGTATATTGAAATAATGTTTCCCTTGCAATAATAAAACATTGTATGCGTTGTTGAAATGTCAAGATTAAACACTTGTATGTACCGATCATCATGATTTCTAAAATAGCGCTATGTTTTCCAATAAATATAAAGTATTTGGTCATTTTATTCCAGTATAAGGATTCTTCTTGATGCATTACCCAATCTTATTTAACTGCTCTGTTAGGAATTGCACATTGTACAGATATAAAGTTTCATGTTTTTGAAAATAATTGTTCTCATTCCAAAATGAACTTGTCATCCCATTAGAAAACAAGCATTTAGCAATAACTGCCAGGGACATCATACAACATTCTGTAAACTATCCAAATCTATTGAAAGAAACTCATGAATTATATATGTATCTATCTAAGAACAGATGCATTTTAGAAAAAAAAAGTCAAGTTTTGTTTTAAACAGATCACGTAATATATTGGATTTATTGTTTTAGGTTGTAATAGTGAGTGGACATCTGGACAGCTGGGATGTCGGGCAAGGAGCCATGGATGATGGTGGTGGCGCTTTTATATCATGGGAGGCACTGTCTCTCATTAAAGATCTTGGTAAATATTTATACACAAAGATTTGTTTATAATTTCACTTGTAATTAGTTTATTCAGTTTGTTCTTTATTCATTGTTGTTAAGAATTTGATGGGGGGTTTTTCCAACTGTGTTTACAATTAAAAGTATTATTCCCAAAAAAGTGAAGTAACATTTAACCTGCAATCTATGGTTGAAATTTAAAATCTTGTCCAAACTATTGCCCATGGGACACATGCAGCCCACCCAAATTTGTTGTGTGATGCTAAACCCCATGGAACAAACAACAGACATCAGTAATATGTTATCAAACACTCTTTGCCAAAATTCTCATTATTTAATTTAGCATTTATATTTGGACCATATGTTTGTAAAATTTTGTAAAATGGAATAGTATACACAGTTACTAATTCCCTGTGTATTTTTTAACTATTAAATGGGATTAAAATTTAATTTATTTTGAGTTGTGAAAATATAATGTCCTGTGGCCCCTGGCCAATCCCATTGGTCCATATTTAAAAAGTTTGGGCACCAATTATTTTTCTTGCTTCCTTACTAGAGTACTTAAAAGGACATGAAACCCAATTTGCTCTATTATTATTATTATCTAGAAAAAGCATACAATTTTAAACAACTTTCTCTTTTAATTCTATTTTCTAATTTGCCTCGTTGTCTTGGTATCCTTTGTTGAAATGAATATCTAAGTAGACTTAGGAGCTAGTAGCTAGCTGCTGCTTGGGGGGGTTGCACATATATGCCTTTTGTCATTGGCTCACCTATGTGTTTAGTTAGCTGACAATAATGCATTGTTGCTCTTTCAGTAAAGGACACCAAGAGAATGAAGCAGAACTGACAGTAGAAGTAAACTGTAAAGTTGTATAAAAATGTATGCTCTATAGAATTATGAAATAATTATTTTGGGCTTCGTGTTCCTTAAAGTTTCTTTTAGGCTTCCAGTACATTACAAATGTGGTGATTTAAGATACTTATCCTGTCTGAACTACACATTCAATGCACCAAGAATATCTGTATTTACTACATTGGAATCACACACACAGAAAATCTACAAGAAACAAGTGTTTTCTCAGACAGAGCAAGAAGAAAAGCAGAGAATACCATGTAATGTGATTATTATCGATTAATTTCTTGTGTGTTTTGATTGTAGCTGTCAATTTGTGTAAAATGTGCAATTAATCCTTTTAACCCCATTTTTATTAACATTTTTACAGTCTCCAAACACCTAGGGCTAGATTACAAGTTGAGCGCTAATTTATTGTGTGCTCTAAATAGGCAAATGTGTCCGTTTACAGGTGCGCGATTAATAATCAGCCATTATTGCTACCACAGCTTACGGTAGCAATTAACGCTCAAGTGAGATCTCTGGTTAATTTTTAAAATGTGCCCCAACTGCCCTCCAAAAATTGTGTAGTGCCTTTTTGCAAATAAAACATATGAGCATTTAAAAAACAAAAACAAAAAAAACTGCACTAAGCAGTTTTTAGGGGTTAAAGATGGCTTGTGTTAGGTGTTAAAAAACAACACTGAAAAGTGCCTTTGCATTGGGGTCTATGGGGAATGTGTGTTCACTATAAAATATATATGTATATGCTTATATATTTATATGTTAATATGTGTATCACGCCATGAGAAAAAGGCTCCCATTGGAGCCTATGGAAGTGCGCTTTATTGAGCGCAAAGCTCTCATGAAATGCGAACATGAGATCGCATTCGCATTGCGGGCCACTTCAAATACCAGCTCAAAATTGTGTGCGTTGTTATTACGACCGCATATATCACGCTTCCGAAAGTACAATTTTGTGCTCCACTCCTGATCTGGCCCTTAGAAGGAAAATGTACTTAAAAATGTTATATTATTATTATCAGCCAGTGAGTATTGGCATAGAATTATGCATCAGCCAATTAGGATTAGTAAGCAATATACAACTGGCACTACTGTATTAATTTTAAATTTAAAAAGTACTGACTTCACATTTTAGGGAGAAAAAAAAATGCTTCAAAGTGTTTAACTTTCTGCTCTTTCATATAAATAATTGTAGCCAACTTTTCAATTTACTTCTATTACCCAATTTGCTTTGTTTGTTTGGTGTCTTTAGTTTAAAAGCATACCTAGGCAGGATCAGGAGCACCAATACATTACATAGAGCTAGTTGCTGACTGGTGGCTGCATATATATTCCTCTTGTCAATGGCTTCTAGAAGTGCATTGCTGCTGTTATTTTAGTACTTTTTTAATAAAACTATGACATGATTGTTAAAATTAATAGGTCAGATGTAAAAAAAAAAATATAGCATGTTAAACAGGCTGAAACTGGTTTCCAAGAGGGTAAGGCTATTGAATAGGATAACTCTAAAAATTGTATAAAAAGTATGTACTAAAGAATTAATAATGAAGTGAAACATGAAGCCTCTAGTTTATTAGAAGATAGTCAGCATTTAAAGACCCTTACGCGTTTCACACTCTTTACTTTAGAGACATTGGATCTCAGCTGCAACCTCTATCTTTGTGAGACTGTGATTCAATAGAGAAACATAGGGTGAGTGGTGCCCATCCCATTAGCTACATGACCCATCTGTCAAAAAAGAAAAAGGATTTTCACAGAGATGGCCAGTCTTACACTTATATCATGGTTTTTGACATATATAAAAATCACAGCAAAGCAAAGCGTGAACTCAACACTAATGATCCGGATTGTCTTTTATTGTCAGTTTCTTGTTTTTCACCATAAAAATGACAGTACAATGAGTAGCTGAAGACCTGCTCACAGATCACTACTCAGATCACTACTGAAGACCTGCTCCACAGATCATTACTTTGGTGAGCTAAAGAAATTTTGAGGTTCATGAAATATTTTCTAATCAGCTGTTTACTGATGTAATGCATCACTTTCAAGTGATTTAGCATATGGATAACATGTTCCTTTAGGAACTGAGTTATATGAGGTTCCTTCCCCTTCCTGGTTCTTTAGTCATAGAAGAATCTAAATCAGCTTACTACACTATTTATATTTTTTATATTTTTATACTGTGTGTATGTATATATATATATATATATATATATATATATATATATATATATATATATATATATATATATATATATATATATATATTGTGGGTAATACATACAGAAAGAGCAGAGCTCTACCAGGAATGGACAGCTCAGTAGCTTGTTCTATGGCGAGTTACCACATAGGAGCAGCCTCTTTTAGACCAATTGCGCTTTTCACAAAAGAAAACTTTCCTGCAGTACATTAGCCTGCCTGATCCTTCCTAACAAGTTCAGTCCAGCATCGAAATACCAGGCAATCCTCCTCTGAACAAGGAACATAGTAGCCCCGGATAATAGTTTCGGCTTTCTTTGTTCCTCAACAGTGAGGTACAGCCATATTCCTCTAAGCACATTGGGCAAGGAGTCCATGCCTGGTTCCCCCACCACCTTTATGAAGCCGTCCCCAAGGTCATATTGTAAATACATACAGAAGGAGCGCTTTTCTTTCTGTATTTATTTGCTATATATATATATGGGGTCATGACTAACCAAGAAAAAAAAATGACACTTAATACTTATTTGCTAAATCACTTGAAACTGATGCCGTATAACTGTAAAAAGCTGTCAGCAAAATATTACCTGAGCATCTCTATGTAAAAAGGAAGATATTTTACCTCACAATTTCCTCCGCTCAGCAGAGTAAGTTCTGTGTAAAATGTTATTCTTCAGCTGCTGCTTAGCTGCAGGTAAAAAATAAATAAATGAAGAAATGAACAGCAGCCAATCAGCATCAGCAGTACTGAGGTCATGAACTCTTTTACTGTGATCTCATGAGATTTCACTTAACTCTCATGAGATTTCATAGTAAACTTCCTTAAACTGAATAGGGAAATAACATAAGTGTGCAGGAAGCTCACTCCCTTTGCTGTCCCGGGACAGGCAAACTGATTTGCTGCTTAAAGTCCTTTGCAATGGGGTTTGAATATTTAGGACATTTTGAGGTAAAATAACTTTTTTACATAGAGATGTTCAGCTGATATCTTCTAGTCAGCTTTTTACAGCTATGCTGCATCACTTTCACGTGTTTCAACATTTGGGTATCATGGCCCTTTAAGTATGTGTTGACACAGGAAGCAATCTAAATGACAAGGGCATTGTTGGATAACATTATAAAATAGTTTACATTTGACCTTTTAAAGCCTTTTACCACCTGAATAGTGTGAATCTGAACTTTTGTACTATTTCTTGCATGCAGAAAAAAAAACCTTTCTTGACTTTAAAAAAAATTGTTTTAACCAAGTGAACAAAGGAACATTTATTATTTGCTTCATTCTTTTCATTGTTTGTTTGTTGGCTGCTCAGTTTGCATTTTTAAATGAATACACAGAAAACAGCAAAAATAGTGATTGTTGGTATTACTCAGAAGTCTGTTTTTTGCTATATATACATTTCTTATGTAGTGCATGCAATTTTCATATTGTTTATATTTTTATGTTCCATGATATTTTATGTATTTCCCAATGATACAGTTTCCTGTGCAGTTTTGACTTATTTAAAAAAAAACAAAAAAAATAGTTTTAGCAGGTTTACTGAAAGGATTTTGAAATAATTTGTCTTCCCTCTGAATATTGTTCCTTTAACCTATCTGTTATTTTCCTTGAAACATTCATAATCCTGACAATTAGCAATTAACGCTCAAGTGAGATCTCTGGTTAATTTTTAAAATGTGCCCCAACTGCCCCCAAAAATTGTGTAGTGCCTTTTTGCAAATAAAACATATGAGCTTTTAAAAAATAAATAAATAAATAAAAAACTGCACTAAGCAGTTTTTAGGGGTTAAATTGGCGTGTGTTTGGTGTTAAAAAACCAACACTGAAAAGTGCCTTTGCATTAGGGTCTATGGGGACTGTGTGTTCACTATAAATATATATGTATATGCTTATATATGTGTTAATATGTGTATATAAACATATAAACACGTAAATATACTGTATATGTATATACATATACATATATATATATATATATATATATATATATATATATATATATATATTTACAATCTGCTGCCCGTTACTGCCGACTTACCCCCTTCGCTGCACTAGGTTCACATGCCATGTCTCACGCCACGAGAAAAAGGCTCCCATTGGAACCTATGGAAGTGCACGCTTATAAATTGCATGTAATTTTCTTATTGTTTATATTTTATGTTCCATGACATTTTATGTATTTCCCAAGGATACAGTTTCCTGTGCAGTTTTGAATTATTTTTATTTTTTTTATTTTTAGCGGGTTTACTGAAAAGATTTTTAAATAATTTGTCTTCCCTCTGAATATTGTTCCTTTTACATATCTGTTTTTTCCTTGAAACATCTCCTTACATACTCCTGACATTGATGCATTCACCTATTCATATTTTTAGTTTTCATGCATAATAGACTCCTTTATCATTTTTTAATATCAGTCATTTTGTCCTAATGGTATTGTAATGCTGCAGGTTGTACTAGATAGAGACATTAGGATTGAGTAGATACAGTGTTATGTGTCTTAAAGTGATAGTAAATCCTAGTGTGTGTGTGAAACGATAAGATTAACCATTGGAACTAATAAATGGGACTTTCAGTCATGAAGTATAAAATACTTCATGCTGAATGTTCCTTGCTTTATTTATTTGAAGCTTTCGCCGCACTGAGCTCCTCAGACAGCCCACGGCAGAATACTATTTTGCTGTAAGGTGACGTTTTCACCTAAGATCACCTCAAAGCAAAATAGCGTTCTGCCATGGGCTGCCTGAGGAGCTCAGTGTGGCGAATGCTTCAAACAAATAAGGGAACTTTCAGCATGAAGTATTTTATACTTCATGACTGAAAGTCCCCTTTATTTCTTCCACTGGTAAATCCTAGTGTTTCACAAATGCTAGGATTTACCATCACTTTAAAGGAAACTTCAGGCTTAAGAGAAAATATTTGTCAGTTATAATTTGACCACATGGAAGTGGCACAATCTGGAAATAAAAAAACAACAACAAAAATTGTGGCCAAACCTCAATGCTGGAGGTTAGACAAGTAAGATTTAAAGGGCCATTCTAGTAAAAAAACGTTCATGCTATATTTGGTTTGTGCATGTAAATTTTATACTAGTAATAGTAGATTATGGGGTCAATAACAATCCTGTAGAATCAAATGATTTGTCTACAAAAATCTACATAGACATTAATGGTGATTTTCTGTAGAAAATCATTAGACAAACTTTTCTTAAAGAATTGTGATTGACCCCTATGTGTTTAACCCTCACAAAGGAGTAGTCGTGCAGCTGGTTTGTTTGATTACCACTGGTGGACTGCTGGTCCTGAGCAATACTTTAACTCCTTTTTAACCTTTTTTGTGTTAAACACACAGGACTAGATTAAAAGTGGAGTGCAATCATTAGCATAGGGTGCGTTATCTTGCACATGGTCTTGCACAAAGAATAGCACAATATTGTATTACAAGTTAAAATATTTTAATATAAGCATTTTAACACGGCAAAAATGTTTTTGTGCACCCTATACTTGTAATATATAGCACAGATATCGCGCAATTAGCAAACTCATTAAACTTGTATTACAGCTGGTTATCTGTTTAAAATTGTGCACTTTTTGTTACCTGAAACAAACAATTATTGCTTGCTAGCTTGCAAAAAAAACAAACCTCAAATTATTTGGAAATATAGGATTTAACTTATATTTAGACAGTAGATAGGGAAAAAAGTTTATTAGTAATAAAGAAAATTGTGGCAGACAAGGGGGGTACTGGGAAGGGGTCAAAGGTGTATGTGTTTATGTATATGTGGGTGCGTATATGTGTGAAGTGTTTTATAATTAAGTTTTTCATGTATAGTGCACAAGCACACTGCATGAAGAACTCCACTATCTGCTGCAATCAGAATTACTATTGATTGTGCTCGAGCAATGTTATTGCACAATATATTTGTACTCCATGTAATCGAGCCAATATTCCTGCAGTGTCATTAGTGTTAGAGCATGCATTGTTTTACTAACTGGCCCTTTAAAGTTGGATACTGAGGGTAACATTGTCTGTGCAGTGAAGTAAATTGTCTATTACCCACATTATTCTGGCAAATGTACCCAGTGAGGCTGTAATAGAGGGAATCTCATCAGCTTTATAATATTAGAAATATTATAGCTAAAATAGTCTGATACAGGTAAATATAATTGTACTTACTGAAGTACAGACTTGATGCTTTCAAATTAAGGCACCACTTTCATTTAATGATTTTAAA
The DNA here is from genome assembly GCF_027579735.1 of Bombina bombina. Classification (NCBI taxonomy): domain Eukaryota; kingdom Metazoa; phylum Chordata; class Amphibia; order Anura; family Bombinatoridae; genus Bombina; species Bombina bombina. The sequence goes on from NC_069503.1 coordinate 997,588,590, forward strand.
TAATAAGCTATTAATATTTTTAAAAGCTGTTATATTGAAATGAATTAATTAATTAAGTCAGCTATATTGTATCTTCCTGCATTTAAAATTGAAATCCTGGGATGATGTGCTTTGGAGTAGGTCTGAGTAATCTAGGGTCTGGATGCTTTACACAACATGCAACCTGGGTTCTTCATTCTGTTGTGTTTTGGATTTAACTGAAATTAACACATGCTTACTGCTTACATGCATTTTCATAGCAGTTACAGTTGGTCTTGCATGTTTGCTAAGCTGATACGCTTTATGTAGTAGCTAGAAACATAATAAAGATCTTATTTGGGGTTCATCTTGGACTTAACTGTTGACACAACATTTTGGTGAAAAGGATATCTCTTCTGCCTCTAAATGTACTCACACTTTCCTTCAAAGTCCAGGTGAGACACCCAAACTTTCACTTTGTGGAGCTGGATGTTAAATAATTACTTGCTTACAATTAGTGGTTCTGTTTCCTGAAGTGCACTACTTATTCTGTACCTTGTAACAGAAGGGCAACAGCATTTATTACACATGATTAGGGTTGCCAGGTGCTCTTGCAGCTTCCTAAATGACGCCCTATGTTATGTAAATGTTACAATGCTATTATTGTGAATTATTATATAAGTATTATTATAAAAGTATGTTTTATCAGTGTAAAGTTTTAACAGAGGGGAAAATGTTATGTTTTGGGTTTAACTGAAATGAACACATGCTTGCTGGGAGATTACGTTTTATATCAGTTACAATTGGTCTTGTCTGTTTGCTAAGATGACAGTTGTAGTTGTTATTTTTCAGTTTTATATTGTCACTAGAAGCATAATATAGATCTAATTTCGATTTAAACAAGAGTAGAGAGCTCCCAAATCAGGATGACCCCACAAAATCCCTTCTTAGCTGCTGATATTCCATAGCTTCATAACATGTGAGATATATTCCAGCTTATCAGAAAGAAGTCAAGAACCCTCACAGAGCTTTAGTCCTTCCCACTTTTTCTTCCTCTCCAGTCTTGTTCTTGGCCTCCGAGGAGCGAGATTGAAGATTTCAGAGGAGCTCTACTATCAAAATTTTATTATATATTCTTATGATTTGTGGGATCAGACCTTACTTTGGACCCAATACCCCTAGGCAACTTCACTCCAATAAGATTTAATAAAACTCTGAGTGAATCAGGGGTATGGATAGCCACTGCTATGTGCTTTCTATTACCCTAGTGCAGGGGTGATCAACCTTGGCTATCCAGAGGTTTTGAAACTACATTTCCCATGATGCTCAGACACTTTAAGAGCCAAGGTTGTTGAACCCTGCCCTAGTAGGCAATATAATAGCCATAACTGCCCTTAGGCATCACATTGACCCCATCTTTTAGGTTTACTGGTCTATCTGCAGTATCCTCTACAGTATATTTATTTGCACTGGATAAGCAACCTGTGAGTGAGAAAGGCCGCAGCATGCTGGTAAGACACAGTGGAGCTTCAGTCCAGTTAAGTGACTCAGACACTACAGAGACCTGGAGCTATCTGATAGTACTCTCCTTACAGGTACTACATAGCTGAGGTCACAGCCTTAAACCTAAGGAGCTTTACCTAGGTGTTTAACATAGGAATTTGGGTGAATAAAGAACAGGGTAGTTCTTATCTAGCATCCTTAGGACTCCTTAGCAGTTTAATTTACCCTTTTTACTTAAAAAAACTTTATTTTTGCATATTTCTAAAAAAAATGGGTACTGTCTCTTTAAGAGGGCCTGTAACTGACTTATGCAGTTATCAGTTATATCTCAAAAATCACAGTGCCGTTGGTCAGGAGGACACAGGGTTCTTAGGAGTGGTGTATTTTCAAAATTTAAATGTTGACAGTTATTTCAAATTGCACAGGCCTTGGCCTGCATATTGTTATGGTGATAAGTTATGCCCCCTCTCCTTGACAATCTTTTCCTCTCTCTCTGCTTCAGAATTTTGGTGTTTTATTCTGGCAAGTTTAACCCCTTCTATGCCCTGGAATTGGTTGTCCTGGGATGTTCTTTTTCTTCTAGCCATTTCTTCAGCTAGAAGAGTTTCTGAATTATCAGCTCTATCTTGTAATCCTCCATTTCTGACTTTTCACCCAGATAAGGTGATCCTGTTGACCAAAAATGATTTTCTTCTGAAGGTGGTATCTTCAGAAAATATTATTCTGGAAATAGTTTTTCCTTCTTTGTGTCCAAAGCCTTATAATCCAAATGAGAGATTACTTTACAATCTAGATGTTCTCAGAGCTTTTAAAGTTCTATATGCAGGCTACTAAAGGCTTTAGACAAACTTCTAGTTTATTTGTCCACTACTCTGGTCCTAGGAAGGGTCAGAAAGCTACGGTAGTGGCCCTGGCATCCTGACTCAAGCAGATTATTCATAAAGCTTACTTGGTTATGGTAAAACCACCACTGAAAAGAGTAACTGCTCATTCTTCAAGATCAGTATCTAGTTCCTTCAAGAATGATACATCCTTGGAACAGATTTGCAAGGCAACAACTTGGCCTTCCCTTCACACTTTTTCTCATTTTGATATTTATGCTTTTTCTGATGCAGCTTTTGGCAGGAAAGTCCTTCAGGCCAGTGTCCTGCAAATAGGTACTACCTGCTTTTTATCCCATCCATCCGTAACATGGACCATCCGTAACATGGACACTCAGCTTGGGTATTGTATCCCACATGCTATGAAGCTATGGACTCTCATCAGCTAAACTAACATTAAACTATAATTTAACCTAACATAACTATTCTAATAAAATAACAAAATACTACCAATAAAAAAATCTAAATTACAAATTAAAAAAAAAACCTAACACTGCAAAAAATTTTAAAAAATCTAAAATTAAAAAAAATAATAAACACTAAATTACGAAAAATAAAAAATACTAAGCTTACAAAAAATAATAAACAAAATTATCAAAAATAAAAACAATTATACATAATCTAATAGCCAAATAAATATAAAAGCCCCCCAAAATAAAAACAACCCCTAGCCTACAATAAACTACCAATAGCCCTTAAAAGGGCCCTTTGTATGGCATTGCCCTAAGTTAAACAGCTCTTTTACCTGTAAAAAAAATGCAAAGTCCCACCAACAGTAAAACCCACCACCCAACCAACCCCCAAAATAAAAAACTTAACTCTAAAAAAAAACCTAAGCTACCCATTGCCCCTAAAGGGGCATTTGTATGGGCATTGCCGTTAGAAGGGCATTCAGCTCTTTTACAAAAGCTCAAAGCCCTATTCTAAAAAAAACAACAACAAAAAACAAAAAAGAAAAACCCACTAACAATAACCCCAGAATATCTACTCACAGTTCCTGAAGTGCGGACATCCATCTTCATCCAGGTGGCGAGAAGTCTTCATCCAGGCGGCGACAACTTCATCCATCTCAGGGACGTCTTCTATCTTTATCCCGGTGGTGCGGAGCAGAGCCATCCTGGAAGCCAATCCCATCCTGCGCAGGAGAGTCCTCTTCATACGGTCACCGCCATACACTGAAGTTGAATGCAAGGTAGCCGTTTCAAAATGGCGTATCTTGCATTCCTATTGTCTGATTTTATTCTTCAAATTCAAATCAGCCAATAGGATGAGAGCTTTTGAAATCCTATTGGCTGCTCAAAACAGCCAATAGGATGAAAGCTACTGAAATCCTATTGGCTGATTTAGGGGTTAATAACTTTAGTATAGTGGCGACGATGTGGGAGGCCAGAGGTTTAGAGGTTAATAACTTTATTATAGTGGCAGCGATATGGGAGGCCAGAGGTTTATGGGTTAATAACTTTATTATAGTGGTGGCGATGTCGGGGAGCGGCAGATTAGGGGTTAATATATTTAAATAGTGTTGGTGATGCAGGAGGGCGGCAGTTTAGGGGTTAATAGGTAGTTTATGGGTGTTAGTGTACATTGTAACAGTTTAGTTATGAGTTTTGTGAAACATTTTTGTTTCGCAAAATCCATAACTACTGGTCTCAGATGGTGGTATGGATCGTGTCGGTATAGGCTGTAACGCAAGCTTTTAGCCAGAACGCACAACCTGTAATACCGGCGCTATGAAAATCCCACACAAAAACGTCATTTTTTTGAGTGCGGAATGGACGTTGCATTACAGGCTAAAATGCTTGCGATATAGCTATACGACACAACTCGTAATATGCATTCCTGGCCATTACGCTGGAATGGCCATTTTTTCAACATTTAAAAACTGTACCGCAACACTTGTAATCTAGCTGAATGTTTGCAACATCAATGGAAACTAAATCTACTTAGTATTTTTCAAATTGACTTTAAAATAAAAATAATCTTGTAACAGTAAATGTCGGGTTGAAATATTACCTTTGGCTGACTGATGCTATTTAGCTGTGCACCTGGGCAGACCATGTTAACTAAAAGAGAACAAAGAATAAAGATACCTGGATTCCTAAGTAGTTTGTGTTTTTATACATATGTCTATGATACAAGAATAATGTGTTCTTGCTTAATGGTAACTTTTATAAACAAGTTAAATGAACTGTGATGTGGGCGGCTTGTGCCTGGGAAATAGAAGTCTTTTGGAATTTAAATGAACTAGCTGAAAAGCATGTTCAACTGGGGCTCAGGTATGTTTTGACGAAATATTTGTGCTATGGGATGGTGGTTTTGATTCTCTAAGAGATTTTGTTGAGTGATCACATACACTGATACTGTGATAAATGACGCTAAACTCTCTAACTTCAAGGGATTCTTGTACAGTTTGGTGAGAATTCTGTTTTAGTCACTGGAGCAACAAAGTTTGGCTATTTTGGAATTCTGAGAAAGCATAGCCTTTTTTACATGCTCAAGAATTTAAAACATCTTTACTAGCGTCTTGTATATAATGAATTAACGCACTGTGCAGATTAACCAACTGTGTATTATGCTGAGAGACGAACTTTCATTATCACTGGAGAAGCACTGGTAACCTGTTCTCTCTACAATCTAAAATCTAGTTTATTAATGTTTCTATTCTATTTGTGTGTGTAGTTTATCTTGTTACAACCCAGCCTGGGATTTATCTAGGGGACAATACCCAACTGCACTCTTTGTAAGGTCGTTCACTGATAGAAGTTTTGTTAGACCGCTAATAAATAAATGTATTATATGTAAATTGTATATGCAATAATAGCTGCTACATAGTGATTCTGCTATCCATTAAAAGTACTTTTGAGAACTAGCTGGCCATGCCTATTGGTTTTCAAACCTGTCCTCAGGCCTCCCTAACAGGCCAGGTTTTCAGGATTACCTTGGGTAAGAGCAGGTAAAATAACCATGTTTAGTAATCGGATGATTATTTCACCTGTGCTCTAGTTCAGATATCCTCAAAATCTGACCTGCTAAGGAGGTGGGGGACAGGTTTGAAAACCAGTGATCTAAGATGACTTACTTTAATATATTTATATTGAATAGTTTGTGGATAGGTGTTCCACGTATGGATAGTGACTCATTAACCAAGCTTGTTACCACAAATTTATTTTTCATATATGAATTTTATAATGTTCTATTAATATATTGTGCTACTTTTATAATAGGTGCTAAATCCCCAGTCTTTTCTTTAGCATTTACTGTCCCTTATTAGTCTCTCTCTTTTTAAAGCTATTATAGTACGAAACAAACTACTATAATATTATAGTTATAGGCTAATTGGTTTACTACTTTGTATTTTTGGGATTTAGTTGTTTGGTTTACAGATCAATCCTTATTTCTTACAAGTAGTAAAATACTAAACAAATTACACTTTAAAACTATGAATCATTCACAAATAAAATATTAACATCAAAATGTGTTTTCAGCTTAGAGATTGAGGAGAAGATAGTATCCCCCTACTCACTGAAAGCAATACTACATATATCTCACTATTCAACGGTTCAAAATTCTATATTAAAATTTACAATTAACAATATAATTCTAGCCTGGCTCAAAATCTGTAAACACTTAGAGATAGGGCACACTCTATCTAAATACCTACCCATTAGAGGAAATCCTGATTTTGAAAGCGGATGTTCAACCTCTGCCTTTGTGAAATGGTCAGCAAATAATCTGATTTTCTTACGGCAACTGATAGATCCACTCTCTAATCATATGAAATCATTTGAAACTCTGACTAGAGAATTTAATTTAGATAGGAAATCATTTTTTGCCTATCTCCAAATAAGGCATTTTTTCTATAAGCAAGGGAGTCTGGAGAGTGATATATGGTCATTAGGCCCATTAGACGCAGTCATAAATCGGTTCTCCACTGGAAATCATTCTATTTCCTACATTTATCAATTACTTGTATCTAAAGATGCAGAGGCAAGAATAAATAGTCTTTTAGGTTTATGGAGACAAGATTTTCCTGAAATAGATAGAGAATATTTTCAAAAGAGTTTTAACAGGGTCAGGAAGTTTTCAAGTAACATGGCAATAAGAGAATCACATCTAAAGCTTCTAAACAGGACATATCTCACTCCCACTAGGCTTGCCAAGTGGAAGGGGAATATGGCCTGTTATAGATGTAGATTTCCTTATGCTGACCTTTTTCATATGTTTTGTGCCTGTCCAAAAATAACTAAGGTATGGAAACAGGTGGAATTTTGGCTGAATAAATTTCTGCCGGTCAGCATAACACTTAAACCATTATATATATTTTTTTTGGTACAAGATCAGGTCCAAAACAAACCTCTAATCAATACGGTAATTCTATTAGTGAGACAGATGATTTTAGGAATGTGGAAGGACAAAAATGTTCCAACCATAGCTGCGGTTATCGGTAAGATTCGATATCAAATGCTCTTGGAACAGCAAGACCCACAAATATTTGAGGAAAATAAAGTTAAAAATTATCTAACTAAATGGGATAAGGTTATTTTAGACCAAACCGAGGAAGTGCAACGACAAATACTAACCCACTTTCGCAGGTCATCAGATCTGTTAGAATTAATACTCTCAGATAGATACCCTGAATCCTGGAGACAATTTCTATCTTGAGATGGATGGGAGTGGGGAGAGGGGGTGAGGACTGGGAGAGGATTAGTTGATTTTTTATTTATTTATTTATTTATTTATTATTTTTTTTATTTTTTTTTTCTTCTCTCTTTTTCTCTTTCTCTTTGTGTTTGTTTGTCTGTCTGCTGTCTGTTTGTGTGTTTTTTGTTGTTCATTGAAGAAAAGATAATGAATAAAGGACTAGGAAGGAAAAGGAAAGGGGAAAAAAGAAAAGAAAAGAAATCCATGTAGGGAGGGAATTAAGGTATCCTTGAGTTATTGAGGAAGACATAGGACTTTTTGAGGATTAAGTATTTGGTTAATTGGATGGAGAATAACTCAATAGGAAAGGCTTATGTTATGATGTCACTAGCTAAAAATTGTTTTTCGAAATCTTATGTATGCATTCTTTGTTATGTAAAATATCTGTCTTGTATTGCTAATTTGCCTTTCTCCCCTCATCTATTTTTTTTTTCTGTACCCCCTCATGGATTTTATCAATAAATATATATATGAAAAAAAAAAAAAAAAAAAAAAAACAACAAAAAAACAAAATGTGTTTTCATCATTGCAATTAAGTGTTTGGAGGTTATAAAAATTTGAATCATACTGATAGAGAAACTGTTGATTGCATACAACAAGAATTTATCTTATTACAAGATTCTTGCTACATGCAATCAAACACATAAGGCAGTCATCAGCAATAATTAATCTTTTTTGATAATATTCTCTATTTTCATTGGCTGGTTGGCTGCCTATTCTTTTATTCTGTCTTTTGTGGGACTATATATGACTAAAATAACGTTACATATAGGTGTAAGAAATTCGCTAGGGAACAGGTGACAAAATCAAAACATACGCAAAAGTGATAAATAAAAAGAAATGTTATATTGTGTACAGAGATATAGAAATGAAAACCCTGTTACATGAGTTATGTAGAAGAAAAACAACATACAAACATACACAAAGTGCAGGAAACAAAATTGTAACACTATACTAAAATCAATATATCTTGGGGTCTCACTCTCTTAAGGGCCAGTGTTCATAGACTTCCTGCTTGTGGCTCTCTGAGCTTTAGGGACTGCTCTAGGACTGGTGTCTGTTTAAAGGTTCACTGCTGGGTTTCCAAAGTTCCACAATGCACTGTCCAAAACAGCGGCCTATCTCCAAAGTTCTAGTCATGGCAGGTCCCAGAAATTGCTACATCCAGTCTCAGCAGTCTATGACCAACTCTCCATTGACAAATATTAGGTAAGGAAGCATCTATTGCCTGGCTTCCTTTCTAGCATATAAATACAATAAATATATACATGGTCAAAACCTATGTGAATATGGCGCTATACAAATAAAGATAATAATATTTTATACATAGTTAACCATTTCTTACATAGGTATTCAAACTTAACCAGTCTGAATGTTGGAAATCCAGAGTCACAGAATAATATGTAAATCAGTCTAAAGTATTCAACCAAAAACTCTTCATAGAGTTTAGTATACAATTGGTAAGAATGCCAAAAAATATCCGGGTTGTGAAATACAATTTTGTACTTGTTTTTACAAAAGATTAGACCCTTTATTCTAATAATTGTAATACAGTTATAGAACAAAAGAGAAGAGGATAGGCCAGGCTGTCAGCATAGAGTGCCAGAAGACAGTGTCTTCTGGTGTCACTTAAAGGTAATTTTGAATTAAAGTCAAACAGGAGTGTCTTAGTATTTTACTTTATATATTATATTTTATAGACAGGTAATGTTTGGTATCAAAATATTCTCCATTGTTTCACATTGTGAGTGATCAACAGTGTATTATTACTTTATGTTCCTAAATAGAATTATGAAGTAGCATACACTGATAAGCCACAACATTAAAACCACCTGCCTAATATCGTGCCTAAACAGCACTGATGCATCGAGGCATGGACTTTTTTTTGGGTTCAGAACTCTGGATAGCACTTTTTTATTGGTGGATGAATTTATCCACTAATCAGCAAGGGCAACCCAAAAATGGGCCGGCATCTAAACTTACATTCTTGCATTTCAAATAAAGATATCAAGAGAATAAAGAAAATTTGATAATAGGAGTAAATTAGAAAGTTGCTTGAAATTTCATGCTCTATTTGAATCACAAAAGAATTTTTTTGGGGTTCAGTGTCCCTTTAAGCTTGACACTTTCTGAGGTGATAGCAAGGTTGAGAATCAGAGTTTGCATTAACATTGTTTCTGAACTTATGGTGCGCAACTTCACATGAGTGGACCTGCACCCCAAGAGCACCAAAGCAGCTTCCACTGCATAATAAATGGAGCACGTAGTGTCATGTTTTTGTGTTGAGTATGGTGCAGGGTCTTTTCTGAATTAGGCATTCAAATGTGTGGGGAGTCATTTTTGGTGATATCTGCATTAGATGGGGAGATGCAGTTTTGGTAAAATGAGCTGCTTGGGGTTTGGCTGCTGTGTTGTTAAAGGGACATGCAATCCAATTTTTTTCTTTCATGATTTACAAAGAACATGCAATTTTAAACAACTTTCTAATTTATTTATATGATCTAATTTGCTTCATTCTCTTGATATCCTTTGCTGAAAATCATAACTAGATAGGCTCAGTAGCTTTAACAAAGAATATCTAAAGAATTAAACAAATTAGATTATAGAAGTAAATTGGAATGTTGTTTAAAATTGTATTCTCTACCTGAATCATGAAAAAATAATAATGTGGGTTTAGTGTCTCTTAAATTATGTTGTAGTACAGTGTATGCAGACAGCTTTACATATGCAGTGGGAGCAACAGAATTTTAGTTCTATGGTGGTATTGACTGACATATGAAATGTTAATGAAATGTTTTATTGTGCTATGGCCATGTCATGACAAGGTGCTGGGTCATTATAAAAATGTTTTTAGCGCTCTATCATTATTGGCTGACCTTTTGTAATTCTGCTAGACTTGCTTTGATGCGATGTCACTGATGGGTGATGAAATACAGTGTTTGATTTAACCCGATTTAGAATTTAACATGATGTCATATGTTATTTGAAAGCAGTTCTCAAAATACCATAGCACTTCTGCTGACAGGCTAAAAAAATATTTTTGTGGAACTGAGTGAATAAGCTGTGAACTATTTAGGATTCAAAATGAATCCTGGTCTCCTAAACTTTTTTAAATAGTTTGGTAACGTTTTAACATGCCTTTTCAATTTGTAATAGAAAATGTTGGCTTCTCATTTGCCTTTAAGAATAAGTTTGCCTGCCTGTAAAAGGTCAAATACAAAACTTATTTAATCAAATGTATTTTATTAATTACTAACCACACACTTTAACAAGAGGGACATTTTGCCTTTATGCTAAATCATTTGAAAGTAATGCAGCATATGTGTAAAAAGCTGACTAGAAAATAATAATTATTATTATTATTATCATTTATTTGTAGCGCACCAACAGATTTCACATCTCTAGAAAATATCACATGGATATTGTTATGAAGACATGTGCAGCAGGAAATCATTTCTTTTGGATGAATTATTCATAACAAATATTCTAAAAAAAATAGTTTTTCAGAATATTTAATGTTTGCTGCTTTATTCGATATTCTTTTTGTTTAAAACGAAATGAATACTGGGTAACATTTACCTTTGTTTTTGTTAAAACTAATTTAAATATTTATTTACTGCAGGTAAGAAAGTGTCACCTATAGTTTTATAATTGTGTATAGTGTGCTGGGTCAGCCACGCTAATCCGACGCTTCTTCACAGAGCCCAGGGCCGCGCTAATAAAATGCTTAGCACAGCGGATCATAGAGCCTGCATTAAAGGACCTTAGCGCAACCCCAGGCTCTGTGAAGAAGGGTCAGGATTAGCGTGGCTCACCAGCATGTGTATAAGTAAGTATTTTGCCCTTTAAAGGGACAGTCTAGTCAAAAATAAACTTTCATGATTCCGATACGGCACGTAATTTTAAACAACTTTCCTATTTACTTTAATCATCAATTTTGCTTTGTTTTCTTGGTATTCTTAGTTGAAAGCTAAACCAAGGTAGGCTCATATGCTAATTTATTAGCTCTTGAAGGCCGCCTCTTATCTGAATGTATTTTGACAGTTTTTCCCAATTAGAGGGCATTAGCTCATGTGTGCCATATAGATAACATCGTGCTCACGCCCGTGGAGTTACTTAGGAGTCAGCACTGATTGGCTAAAATGCAAGCCTGTCAAAATAACTGAAATAAGGGGGCAGTCTGCAGAGGCTTAGATATGAGGCAATCACAGAGGTAAAAAGTATATTAATATAACTGTGTTGGTTATGCAAGACTGGGGAATGGGTAATAAAGGGATTATCTATATTTTAAGCAATACAAATTCTGGTGTAGACTGTGCCTTTAAAGCTAATTTAAGGGAAATTCATGTAAAATAATGACTTTCATTAGCATAAATAAGTTTTCTTTAAATTAGTTTGTGCGTTTGTTTGAATATTTGTTTTGTGAAAAAAGAATGTCAGTATTTTCATCACTAATATTCTTTTGTAACTAAACAAATGTACATTTGTATCGTTTTGTATTAAAGGGACATATATTACCTCAAAGTTTCCACACCCTAATGTACAGAGGTGCTGGAAACATAATATATATATATGAAAAAGTGTAAGGGTAGACAAGCGCACAGGAGGCACTCCTAGTGTAATACGTTTTTTAAGATTAGCATATATAAAAGTAGAAATATCCGCACTCACTTGGTTCTACCTTATCCACTATGAGGTATTTTTGCAGCTCAGTGTTAGTAGATGTTATCTCCTCAGTCAGAGTCCTCCAGCTTCCTTCTGTTAGCCCGGTTGTTCCAGGATCCTTAAAACTTGTGTTCTAGCATAAAGCTTACAGTACAGTCACTCCCAAGTGGTACAATGGGTTAAAAAGGTCCTGCTGTGTTTATAACAGTGAGTGGGCTAATGGTGTCGTAGTTAACAGTATACTAACACTTATTTGGTATGTGCAAAAAAGTTTCAATGATAAAAACATGAGAAGTAACACGTATATACAATATAAAGGTAAAATCCAAAGCTGAATAAATTCTCCACTTGTGTGTGTGTCTGTATATATATATGGCTACGGTTGCCATGACGGTTTATTTACACGATCATATTTGATTTGCAGATCATAGCTAATAACATTGTGATTGTTGGCACCATTTTCACATACCTATAAGGTAATTTTGAGCACAATGTAGATCGCTATTAAATGAAACACAAAGCATTGTATATATGTTTTAATCATGTCGCGAAACCGGAAGTGACATCACTTCCGGTTGACATGATCACGGTGGAACGCAAGATGCGTTCCACGCTCGATATTTTGGCACACTTTTGGAAGCAACTTTTGTTTGGTGAGACACTGTGTGATACACTATAAATTGTGTGATATTTGGTTATTTGTTCATGCTGATGAAGGGGTTGTGAACCCCGAAAACGTTCCATTAAAGAATCAATTGAAAAGACCTGAGAGTGCATCTGACTGTGTTACTTATATTGCTTATATTTGCACCCAGGCGGTTGCCTCTTGGTGGGCTGAGCTGGAAATTGATTGAATGAATATATATATATATATATATATATATATATATATATATATATATATATATATATATATATACACATACACACACACATATGGAAATAGCTATCATATTACTGTATTGTGTAATGAGATTTAATAGAAGGTTTGTCACATGAAAATTATATTCAAAATCTTAAGTCACAGGTTTCCAATTGAGCCAATAATAACTATTTATTTCTTAGCATGTTTGAGTAGAGTAGAAATGTATCAAATAAAATATCAGAATTTAGAAGATAACCATGTCCAGTTGACATCTATAAAGCACTGTGTAGACATTTTGATATCTAGAGCCAGGTTAAAATATTTCTGATAATTTCTGTAGTCAAAACAATTAACTTGATGACTGAAAGGGGAACAACTCTTACATTCCTGTTCTTATTTTTTTTTTTATTCAAATATGTTGGAAATAGATTTTTAAGCTGCAGGTTCTCAAACATCAAAGGTTTATAAAAAAGTTCCACAAATTCCTTTCCCTGGTTGAATGAGTTAAGATAACAAAAACACATGTTACATTTAAAGACTAAGGCTATCAAAGATGAATATTTCCCTTAGCTTTGATTTAGAAGCTGCCTAGAGTTTTTCCAGTCAAAAACAGTTTATGATGCTATAATATACAAAGTCAGCTGCACCATAATTTATGGCATGTTGTCTCAGCAGTCAAAGGAAATGATCTATTGAGATTGTCCCTTGTGTCTGACTGTCTGACCCTCCCGCCATATTTTTCAGATTAATCATCTTTACTGGTGTGTCTTTACCGACTATTAAAATGTGAAAACGTTGAATATTTTATTTTTTCTTTGCATGAATAGTTTTTTTTATATGTGTTTATTTGATTGATGATATGCTAATTTTTGGAAAAATATAGTATATGCTTTAGATGACATGAAGCAAAATGGAAAATTAATTCACAGATTAGTCAAACCCTTACTGTATTATGTAATTATGTAAACAGCCATTCTTACACAGGTTTTGCTAGATCAGAATAGCAATAGAACTCCACAGAATCATGTTAAGTGTATAATACAGAATTACCACAAATAGGGCCTGGTTTGCATAAAAAAAGTGCTTAAATTGTGCACCACTTAAAACAATGTACTTAAGTAAAGAGGATGGTGGCTTAAGGGTCCCAAATCTCTTTAACTATTATGCAGCTGTCCGCTTAGCACAAATTATAGCATGTAACTATAATAATATAACTAAGCCCTGGGTCAAACTTCTCTTATTGAAACTATTTTAATCACTAGTATTAACAAATCGGACTTGTTAAGACCACTGACCCTTTTGGAAAAAGAATTGTACCTCCCCAACTGTGACCAGAGCTCATATATCATTGGTTTATAAACTTCTTCAGAACACCCAGCCTGAAAACACACCCACATTTACTACTAAATGGGAATCAGAGCTTAACACTACTCTCAATGCAACACAATGGAAAATGTTTTTTTATTTTTCTTCTGTAAGGAAATCTTCTAAATCTGCATCCATAGTTGAAATGAACTATAAGATATTGTTGCAATGATACCTAACACCACAGAAAAAAATAGTTTAGTTTACTTTTCATTAGTTAAATAAATAATTTTGTTTCGGCATATTCATTATGTTAAGTTAAATAAATAATTTTGTTTCAGCATATTAGTTATGTTAAGTTAAATAGTTTCTCGGATCCATTCGTTATTTCGGATCCATTCTTTATTCATATTCATTATTCTATTCTAAAGTTAAGAATAGAAAAATTAATATGAATAAAGAATGAATCTGAAATAACAAATAAATCTGAACAACAATTTGACTTAAAGTGAATGTATATTTTGATGCTAAAGTGCCCGGTTTTTAAAAGTTCGATTAAAAACAGGGGCACTTTAATTAATCAAAATTTACATTTCACTCCTGTTGTGAAAAAAACTTACCTTTTAAACTTGGCAGCAGCTCCAGCTTCTTCCGGTCGTTGCAAGCCATTTCTGATGTCAGAAATGATGGATAGGTCATCCTCCAATCACGGCTTCCCCCCCAGGGGAATCAGTGTTTGATTCAATGCCGTGATTGGAGGAAGCCAGATTCCTCATTTTAGACCCAGGAAGAGGCTTTGCAACGGGTGGAGGAAGCTGGAGCTGCTGTCAAGATTAAAAGGTAATTTTTTTTTTCTCAACAGGAGTGAAATGTAAATTTTGATGAATTAAAGTGCCCCTGTTTTTAATCAAATTTTTAAAAACCGGGCACTTTAGCATCAAAATTTACATTAACTTTAACATAAGGAATATGCAGAAACAAGGGACTTCCGGTAGGCGGACCCAAGGAGCGGCAGCACAATCTCACAGCTCGGCTCCTTTCAGAAAGAAAAAGGCATAATACAGCCTTGATTTCCAGGTCCAACTGACCAGACCTTGAGGGGACTACTACTACCAACCTCCGGTCACTAAAGTTGGGGGCAATTTCACTCACCCCCCCCTGCCACAGAGTCGCACGGAGGAGAAAGACGGCAAGCGGCCTGTAGTAAGCTACAGGGGTCATACAGTGAGCGCCAAGACCCGCATCATAAAACAGTGGGGCAGGACAGACCGGTAACGTCTGTGTGGATTCAAGCACAGGACAGCCGAGCCCGGTAAGAAGGCAGCCATTGGGGGACCGCTCTCATAGAAAAAAGAGCACTGACACTTTTGGCGGTCTATTTTTACAACTACGCCACAGCAGGCCCAGCTCATTAATATAGAGCCGTAATAGTCAAGGTGAGAGATCACATAGCAGCACCTAGATCAGCTTGCACTGCATAGTCAGTCTTCCTCTGAGGCACCACTGAGTTTAAGCACCATACTCTCCTGGAGCAGCAAAAATAATTGGCAAGGGGCAATAAGGATTCAACGGTCAAGAGCACCTGTCTAATCACTTTGGCAGTTATAGTGCAGTATCTCCAGTTTCGCTAACAATCATTCCTTCTCAAGGTATTGAGGAATAAAAAATGGAGGAGTGAGAACATTATATAGATCCCCCCAAGTAACCCCCCCACAGTTTCCTCTCAGTTAAATAACTCTAATCCAAGTGCCCCTTTTATATATTAACTTCACAATAGAAAGAGGCCTCTCACTCACCTGCATGAGGAAATACTATCCTCCCTATCAAAAGTTAACAGACACCATGTCAAAACAAAGGCAACAAGATCGCAGACTCAGACAGCACACAGAGGCATTGGGGACACAGTCTGACCCAGCAGAAGGCTCTGAAAGCGCATCTACAGATACACATCCAATAGTCTCACAATTATCAGCTCTGTTTCTCCCAAAAATTGAACAGCTACAAACAGGGTTGGATACCCTAACTTCAGACTTTAAAACTTTTTCAGGAAGACTAAGTAATGTGGAACAGAGAGTGTCTGATACAGAATCACAACAAAGGGAAACCTCCATGGGCATATTGGCCTTAAAAAAAACAGAACAAAGCGCTTAAAGAAAAACTAGACGACCTCGAAAACAGGTTGTGAAGAAATAATGTCAGAGTGGTGGGTCTTTCAGAGTCAATCCCAGGCCTGGACTTGCTAGAATTTGCGGAGCGGACACTCCCAGAATTACTTCACTTTCGGCAGTCTCAAATTCCATGTATAGTGGAAAGAGCACACAGAGTGGGCCCCCTACAACGCAAGGAAGACCTACCAAGCTCATCGCCGAGGCAAGTAATGATTAAATATCTGTGCTTCAGGGACAAAATGGCTATTATCAAAGCTTACAGACAAAACCAATGACTCTCTTATGAAGGAAAACAAATCCTCTTGTTCCAAGATTATTCAGCAGATGTAGCCAAGAGGAGGCGAGAATTCTCTCCCTACTGTAAAAATCTCCTGGAAAAGGGAGAGATGGTGTCACTGCTTTACCCGGCACGTTTGAAGCTACAAACAAGAATGGGCCCGAAATTCTTTGATTCACCAAAACAACTGCAGAACTTTCTTCAGTTAGAAGCCAATCATCCGAGAGTGCAGGGAGAGGAGATCCCTAGAGAAAATAATGAGGACACTTGAACTCTAGAGGCAAGATATGTTGGCCTCACCTATCTATCTAAATAGACTGAGAACAATACTTTCATTTCTGGAGCGCTGCTTTTTGTAGTAATGCTAACTGCATATCCTTTTGAAAGGGGGGGGGGAGGGGGGTGCATCTTTGTTGAAAGAAGTTTGTAAGTTTGTAATTTGAAATTTGTGAGTTAAACTGTGAGTTCCCGGTTTTCAGTTCATAGTTCTATCAAGGTTTAGCATTTATATAAATTAAATTAAATTGCCCGCCAGGATTTTACTATTAGCTCATTATAAGGGAGTAGTATTGGGATGGTTCAAAAGTGTTTTCCAATACTGCTAATACTGTACTAATTCTCATTCAAGTCCCCAAACCTTATTGTTCCTGCTAACCAGCTTAGATCGGCGGGTAAGATCTGTCGGCTCTCCCTCGGGGTGCCAGGAAGTAGGTACAACCAGTTTGAATGCCAGATTTCTACACGCCAAAACTCTTCCTTCATTACATTCACACACACTTCAGGACTCATATCAGATAAACAGGAGAGGGGCGGGATCCATACAAATCAGAGGATTGATTGTGCCATGGGACTCCGCATTATATCATGGAATGTGGGAGGCATAACGTCTCCCATCAAACATAAGGCCATATTAAAATATCTTAACACGAAAAGAGCTGACATAGCCATTTTAGAGGAGACCCACCTAAATCAGGTGGAACACCTTAAACTTAAACAGGGATGGGTGGGAGAGGTGATCTTTACTCAATACGAATCAAGCAGAGCAAGGGGGGTAGCATTACTCTTTCTGAAGAACCTTGATTACCAAATTCTGCACTCCATACTAGACCCAGAGGGGAGGTATGTTCTACTCAAACTTAAAGTGGAAGGAGAGTTGCTGATATTGGGAGGGGTTTACGGCCCCCACACACACAAGGCTGAATTTTGGGGCTCCTTGAGTATTAAACTTCTGGGTTTTGCAGATGCCCCTCTTATTATAGGAGGGGACTTTAACATAGCCCCAAAGGTTCCAGCAGACCGCTATAAAAAACCCAATATAAGCTCACAACACAAAGGCTCGTACAGAAACTCAAAAATAGACTCCCTAATATTATCCAGATTTACTGGAGCACTCTCCTTAGTATATATCTGGAGACATAGAAACCCTGAGGTTAGGGATTTCACCTGTTATACCCCGTCTAAGGACACGCACTCTCTTATAGATCTATTTTTAGTACAGTAACTAGTGCTTCAGTGATAGAGTCACTAAAGCACTTATAAGATGCGCCTAGGATGGATGTTAATAAGGATAAATTATTAAGGGTGGAGTAATTGATATATGAGTTCTAAAAGTAAAATTAGTACATATATCAAATAGCAACGTCAATATAGTAACATCAATGTAATGGCATTCAAAGTGAAGAAGAAACAACAATACCAACTGTACAGTCCAGGGTATATATTCTCTAATATAAAGTTCAGGAATACAAAGTAAGTAATTCCAACAGCTGACAGATGGACAGCAGTAATCCAAACAAGTGTAGGCCGCTCCTCCAGGGTGTTGTGCCGCAACACAGATGATAAGTCTAGGAAGGAAAAGATAGAGGGCGCCACATAGTGCAGATCATATGGATAGATGAAGGCAACAATTAGATCACAAGAATCTTACTCACACAGTATAAGGCACCAATGTGCAGTATGCGCAGTCCGGAACCACACGTCGTCCGGTAGACCTCCTTTGGAGAGTCCAGGGAAGCCCCAAGGATGGTGTAGTGGGAGCAAATCGGTGTCAGGCAGCTCACACCAAAGATCCAAAAAGAAACTAAGCCAAAAAGATGCAGCAGATAGAGAGTTAAAAAATAAAATAGAATTTTATTCCAAATAAAAACAACAGCAACGCGTTTCTCAGTGTTCAACACTGTTTCATCAGGCTATACAAACATACTCTCAACTGCCATATTTAAAATAAGGGAGAACCAATCATGGATCAGAAAAAATCCACACCCTTATTGGGGCATACCATTATACATATAGTGAAAAACAACAATTTTGTATATAACATTGTATATATAAGAATATAAAATCATATAAAATCTACAGAACCTATTGTCGTATGCCACATAAGCAATCATTTTCCAAAGACAACAAAAACCTATTTCTTGTTTAAGACACAGGATACTTATAAAATGTTATAATTAACACCCCTGACTTAACCTAATATTGGTATGACCTATTAAGAGCATCAGCTTTTTACTCCCAGCGATTTTTTATAGATGTAATTTATACAAACCCATACTTTTTATTGTAAGTGTGATTATATTTATTTCTCCCTTATCAACTTGGGGAACACAAAGCGATATTAAAATATTATTTTATTAAATTAATAAGGAAACCACAACAGACGCTTTCTGTTTCCATGGTGACTCTCCCAATTCGTCACAGTTGGATCTGATGACAGAAAGGGGGTGTGATCGATTGTCTCAAACGTATAGGATCACTGGTCGTGCCGATAACTCAAGAACAAGTGTTCCAAAACTAGGGCTATCTGCCGATGTAAAAAACACACACTACACCCGCACTGTCTAAGCAGATCAATTGGGCGGATCAGTTAATCTCATCCTAGGATCATAGTAAAACACCTAAGCCGATGGTGTATATGTTACCGGAGGGCGTGTGAGTTTCGGCATAAGGGAGTGTGTGGGCAGGCCAATCAGTGGGGCCTACAAATTGGGACAGCCAATCAGTTGGTGAAAAAAGATGCAGAGGGGAGGGATAATGTGACGAGTATCAGTCCAGTGGGGGCGTGAATGTTACGGGAAATAAACGGTAGTGAATAATAACAAATCAAAAGGACCTGTCAATGACTAGGTGGTTGGCGAGATGGGACAAGTGCTAGTTATACCCATGTGATACATAGTGTTACGTGGGAAGGAGTGTACATAGTGGGTATTGGGATATTAACAGCCCGTGATAAATGTGTTGACAGGGGGCGTGTGGAATACGGCATATAGGGGTGTGTGAGAAGGCCAATCAATGGGGCCTACAAATTGGGACAGCCAATCGGTTGGTGAGGATGGGTGCAAATGGAGGGGAAAAGTGGCAAGTGCCCGTCCAATAGAGGCGTGCATATTACGGGAGATGGACAGTAATAAATAATAAATAATAATAAATCGAAGCGCCTGTTAGTGACAGGGAGAGAACGTGACAATTGTCTAAAGGTGTGCAAAGTGGATATTGGGATATTGGCAGTCCATAATGTGTAATGATTAGGGAATATTAATAGGTGGATATATATACAGCATGATCTATATAGAACATATGATACCGGTGGGGCAATGGAGGGATATGGTGTCATGGGAGAGTAGAAGTGTGTGGAGTGTAAAAAATAAGCAGTGAATGAATAAAGGAGATGGGCAGTGTAATAAGACTACCAATGTCTTAAAGATATTGATATATGAAAATAAATTCTACGTGTGGTGTATATAGTGTATAATGGGCCATATTAAACAACGGACAACGGATAACAGTCATTCTATATACAAATAAATAGCTAGAGAATGGAAACCTAATACCCAACTAAAAAAGGAGTTTAAAATGGATAGTGTAAGATATGTTAGGAGGGGACTTCTAAAGGGGACATTATTACTAATATGTGGCCAATATTGGTGGCTACAAATTGTATTATATTTATATGGACATATATAGTTCAGAGCTGGACACCACATCATCAATTCTCATATAAATTAATAAAAGATAAATTCCTAAAAGGGTCATGAATGATAAGCAGCAAAAAATGGCCAATATTATATGGCCGTATATGGAAACACAATGGATGTAATTACCATATGGAATGCAAGTATAATGGGATACAATTAAGCCGTTAAGCAATTCTTAAAAGGTGAAAGAGTGATATATAGGGAATATTGGAGTATATATGCTAAATGATATATACAGTGATGACAATATACAGATAGAAAAAAAGAGATGAAAGTTAGTGCAAGTGCTAAGGAGAATATAGAGTGAGGTCGATATGTCAATATCTTAGTGTAATAATTATTGGCTGGTGTTAATATAAGGGGAAAGATAAATGGACACATACATTAGTGAGTGATTGATGTGGGCCTAGGTGTATACAGAAAATATATATGGAGAGAAATGGTTTAGAAGGCTGCTAGATCCATATTGAGGTTGAGACCAGAGGGAAAAAGGGTCCTAAGCTTGTAAATCCAATATGTTTCCCTCTGTCTCAACCTATTGAATCTATTATACAAGTGGGAATGGGGAATCATCTCAAGTGGACAGATAGAGAATGTGTTGGTAGTCCTTTTGTGCACATTATTGCAATGTCTGGGGACACTGTGATATTGATACTTGTTTTTAATGTTCCTTAGATGTTCATTCATTCTATTTCTAACAACCCTACATGTGCGACCCACATATTGGATCCCACAAAGATTGCAGGTTAATAAATAAATGATGTAAATGGAAGTGCATGTTATGAATTGATGGATATTATATGATTTTTTAGTGACACTAGATGAAAAGGTTTTGGTACCAATTAAGGTATACTTACACATATTACAATTTTTCAACGAACACCTCCCTATTCCATTCTTTTTGGTTGTTATGTGTGCATTTGGTCCTGTATTACGTACAACCACCTTACTAGGTGCTAGGACGCTTTTAAGTGTTGGGGCTCGTCTGAAAACACATTTGGGTTAGGGGTCTACCAGTTTTCCTAAAATTGGATCTTTTTTCACTATACTCCAATGTTTTCTAATGATACGTTTGATTTTGGTATGGTTAACATTAAATTGAGTGATAAACAGAGGGTTGGAATAATCGGCTTGTATGGTATTTGCCTTATTATTCTTCGATTTATGTGTGAAGTATAGATTCCTATTGTCAAGTTTGGCTCGTTCATATCCAGTATCAAGTATTTGTTGTGGGTACCCTTTCTCTCTAAATCTGGCTTTTAAGACTGTGCTTTGTTGTTCAAAATCCTCAATATAACTGCAGTTCCTGCGTATCCTCTTGAACTGCCCATATGAAATATTGTTAAGCCAGGAATTGTAGTGGTTGCTTGTATAATTGAGATAACTATTACAGTCAACCGTTTTGAAATGTGTAGTTGTGATAATTTTGTTGTCATTGGAAAAGGACAGACACAAATCTAGAAATACTACTGATTGGTGATCAATGTTACTGGAAAAAGTAAGGCCCATACTGTTGGAATTTAAATGGGCAACAAAAGATTCAGCAGACGAGATATTCCCCTTCCACAAAAATAACAAATCGTCTATGTATCTGCCATAGAAGACCAGGTTCGCTCCGAAGGCAGATCTATAAATGTACCTCTCTTCAAACAACCCCATGAAGAGGTTGGCGAAACTGGGAGCGAACCTGGTCCCCATGGCAGTACCTAGTATCCGTTGTTGAATATGGCCCATTATACACTATATCAACGTCATATGAGATTGTTATAGACATAGAATTAAATGGTAGCCCTTCCGATTTTATACACCACACGTAGAATTTATTTTCATATATCAATATCTTTAAGACATTGGTAGTCTTATTACACTGCCCATCTCCTTTATTCATTCACTGCTTATTTTTTGCACTCCACACACTTCTACTCTCCCATGACACCATATCCCTCCATTGCCCCACCGGTATCATATGTTCCCAAATCATTACACATTATGGACTGCCAATATCCCAATATCCACTTTGCACACCTTTAGACAATTGTCACGTTCTCTCCCTGTCACTAACAGGCGCTTCGATTTATTATTATTTATTACTGTCCATCTCCCGTAATATGCACGCCTCTATTGGACGGGCACTCGCCACTTTTCCCCTCCCTTTGCACCCATCCTCACCAACCGATTGGCTGTCCCAATTTGTAGGCCCCATTGATTGGCCTTCTCACACACCCCTATATGCCGTATTTCACACGCCCCCTGTCAACACATTTATCACGGGCTGTTAATATCCCAATACCCACTATGTACACTCCTTCCCACGTAACACTATGTATCACATGGGTATAACTAGCACTTGTCCCATCTCGCCAACCACCTAGTCATTGACAGGTCCTTTTGATTTGTTATTATTCACTACCGTTTATTTCCCGTAACATTCACGCCCCCACTGGACTGATACTCGTCACATTATCCCTCCCCTCTGCATCTTTTTTCACCAACTGATTGGCTGTCCCAATTTGTAGGCCCCACTGATTGGCCTGCCCACACACTCCCTTATGCCGAAACTCACACGCCCCCCGGTAACATATACACCATCGGCTTAGGTGTTTTACTATGATCCTAGGATGAGATTAACTGATCCGCCCAATTGATCTGCTTAGACAGTGCGGGTGTAGTGTGTGTTTTTTACATCGGCAGATAGCCCTAGTTTTGGAACACTTGTTCTTGAGTTATCGGCACGACCAGTGATCCTATACGTTTGAGACAATCGATCACACCCCCTTTCTGTCATCAGATCCAACTGTGACGAATTGGGAGAGTCACCATGGAAACAGAAAGCGTCTGTTGTGGTTTCCTTATTAATTTAATAAAATAATATTTTAATATTTCTTTGTGTTCCCCAAGTTGATAAGGGAGAAATAAATATAATCACACTTACAATAAAAAGTATGGGTTTGTATAAATTACATCTATAAAAAATCGCTGGGAGTAAAAAGCTGATCCTCTTAATAGGTCATACCAATATTAGGTTAAGTCAGGGGTGTTAATTATAACATTTTATAAGTATCCTGTGTCTTAAACAAGAAATAGGTTTTTGTTGTCTTTGGAAAATGATTGCTTATGTGGCATACGACAATAGGTTCTGTAGATTTTATATGATTTTATATTCTTATATATACAATGTTATATACAAAATTGTTGTTTTTCACTATATGTATAATGGTATGCCCCAATAAGGGTGTGGATTTTTTCTGATCCATGATTGGTTCTCCCTTATTTTAAATATGGCAGTTGAGAGTATTTTTGTATAGCCTGATGAAACAGTGTTGAACACTGAGAAATGCGTTGCTGTTGTTTTTATTTGGAATAAAATTCTATTTTATTTTTTAACTCTATCTGCTGCATCTTTTTTGCTTAGGCCAAATTTATTTTATTACCATATATTTGGAGTTTCTTTTTGGATCTTTGGTGTGAGCTGCCTGACACCGATTTGCTCCCACTACACCATCCTTGGGGCTTCCCTGGACTCTCCCTGGTGAGACGAGGAACTTCATCTGACGACACATTCCAAAGGAGGTCTACCGGACGACGTGTGGTTCCGGACTGCGCATACTGCACATTGGTGCTTTATACTGTGTGAGTAAGATTCTTGTGATCTAATTGTTGCCTTCATCTATCCATATGATCTGCACTATGTGGCGCCCTCTATCTTTTCCTTCCTAGATCTATTTTTAACCTCGGCAGGTCTGCACTCTAAGATTGAAGATACAAAGATAGAGGACCCTCTCCTCTCAGACCATACCCCGATATCCATAAAACTAAGGAAGGGACAAAGGGGAATTCCCCCAGGCACATGGTCATTTCCAAGATATCTCTACAGAGACACTAACTTTAAAAATCACTTGAAAGGGGAATGGTTGACTTATCAGATTACTAATCAGCAACACTCAGAAAACCCTATTCTTTATTGGGAGACATGTAAGGCTGTTTTGAGGGGGGCGACAATATCATATGTGACGGGGGTTAGGAAGAAAAAGAAAGCTAGAGAGGACTTGCAGCTGAAGCAATTGTTGAATGCACATAACAAATACCTTAGGCATCCCACGACCATGAACAGAGACAAATACAAAGTAGCTAAACACAATAGAGACACGACCCTAGCACAAAATGCAGCAAAAGACTTAAATATATACCATGCAAAGTTCTACAGACATGGCAACAAAGTGGGAAGACTATTGGCCAGGATTACTAGACTTGCCAGGCCGGTGACACCAATAGTAGCCATCAGACAGGGAGAAAAAGTCCTCACATCCAAAGAGGATATCCAGGAGACTTTCAGGAACTATTATACTAATCTTTATAAAAAACAAGCGGTCCTAGACTCAGACAGAGATGATTTTTGGGCCTCTTTGGACTTCCCATCTCTAACGGCCCAACAAATTAGCTCCCTCAATGACCCTATTCACCCCCAGGAAATTGCCCGCTCGATCGGGATGGCCTCTCTGGAAAAAACGCCGGGGCCGGATGGCCTTCCGGCTGAATTTTATAAAATCCTCTCGGAGGATATTACTTTGACACTGTCCCAACTCTTTAACAGCATTTTGACAGGAGAGGTTAGTCTATCCACTAGATTCGCAGAAGCAAAAGTTAGCTTGATCCTAAAACCAGACAGAGACCCCACCTCCACAGCATTGTACCGTCCCATCTCTTTGCTGAATGTGGACTATAAATTGTTCACCAAGATATTGGTTAACAGGTTGGCGGGAGTCCTTCCGTCCATTATCCACCCCGATCAGTCTGGCTTTGTAAAGGGTAGATCAGCAGTCACCAATCTCCGCACCTTGCAATTTGTCCTCACTCATTTCTGGAAAGAGAGGAACTATGATAGAGGGGTATCTCCGAAAAAGGCCTGTGTTCTACTTGTAGACGTGGAAAAAGACTTTGATCTCGTACTCTGGGATCATCTCTTCTTCACTCTTACAAAGCTAGGTATAACCGGTAACTTTGCTATGGCCCTGAGAGCTATTTACAACTCTCCAGTAGTATCTATAATGATAAACAAAATCCCCTCTCTCCCATTTATCCGGGAAAGAGGTACAAGACAGGGCTGCCCCCTTTCACCCCTCTTGTTCGACATAGCTCTTGAACCACTGGCCATCAAGATCCGGAAAGAGACTGAGGGTCTTAGAATAGGTAAGACAACCAAACACCTATCTCTCTTTGTGGACGATATGTTGCTATTTATCTCTAATCCTGCAGATAACATAAGGAAAGTAATGTCCCTCTTGGAGGCCTTTGGTAAAATATCGGGGTACAAGGGTCAACGCGGACAAGTCGGAGTTAGTATGGCTGACCCCACATAGAGCTGATGATACCGCACAGTTTGAGTTTAGGATAGTACAGAAAACCTTTAAATATCTGGGGGTAAAACTCTCGACTGACCCTGATAAATTGTATGAAGCCAACTATTCTCCATTGAAAAAAGAAGTGCAAGACCTACTACAACACTGGGCCAAACTCCCTCTTTCAGTCTCAGGGAGAACGGGTCTCATCAAGATGATCCTTTTCCCCAAAATATTGTACCTCCTCCAGATGATCCCCCATGTACTACATAGAAATTACTTAAAATTCTGGAACTCCCTAATTCTTAAATTCATTTGGGCAAACAAAAAACATAGAATTACCAGGCAGCTCCATTGATGCGGGTGGCTTGGCAGTCCCAAACCTTGAGTACTATGCCTGGGCAGCCCAGGCAAAATACGTTCTGGATTGGCTCACAGGTGGACACAGCTTTGCAATCCCAGAATTGGAGAGGCAAGCGATCGAACCATGGGACCTAAAAGCCCTTCCCCATCTAAATGCAGTTAAAGCAGATAAACTCTTAACTGATTACCCCCTAATGCAACAACCACTCTATGCGTGGAGGAAAATCTGTAGGAAACTCAGAACTAACAATGAACTCACAAGGTGCCTGCCACTTCAGGGTAACCCCAGCTTTATCCCAGGCATCTCCTCCAGACCTTTTGCAGTGTGGAGGGAAAAGGGCATTGACTCTATTTCAAAACTCTTGGAACCGGATGAAAAGAGGGTAGCCACGTTTGAGAGTCTCCAAAGGCAGTATGATATTCCTTCATCTTACCACTTTGCTTATCTCCAAATTAAACACTACATGAACTCTTTGTGTTCTGCGGGTGAGATGCCTGAGAAAGACAATCCGATCTATGCCCTGGCCTCTTCCTTTCAGGGTGGTAATACTTCCATTTCACTGACTTATAAGGCTCTGAGACGAGATGATGACAGTGACATAACAGAACATATTAGGGCTAGATGGACAGACACATTACATGCAGAAATCTCAACACCAACTGTTCAACAGAGCTTACAAAAGGTGAGAAAGGCATCTTTGGCAGCAGACATTAGGGAAGCGCACACTAAGCTGCTCAATCAGGCGTACATCACTCCTAAACTATACAGAATTTGGGATCCTACCTCCGAAGGATAATGCCCGAAGTGTGAGGCCCCTAGGGCTGACCTTATACATATGATTTGGTCTTGTCCAAGGTTGTATAGATTCTGGGGCATGTTGGCCTTTTGGGTAAACAAGACCTTTAACACACATATAGTTCTCTCCCCCCAAGTCATTGTCTTTCTAGATCTTCATGATTTACCCAGGGAAGTTAAAATGCTTGTACACGCAATAATATTGCAGGCTAGGACACTAGTTTTTAAACTCTGGCTAAAGGATGAATCACCCGGCCTTTCCCAGTTAAGGGCTAGATTAATTCAACAATTGCTTTATGAACAGGCTGATGCTCTGGGAGATCTCCAGAGCAGAACCGCACAGTTTATAAGGAAATGAGAGGGTTATATCAAATCCCTTAGCACTGATCAGCAAACTCAAATTTTGTTCCCACTTAGAAACACAACTTACTTCTTGGAGGCACAGCTTAGAGGGGAGTGGGATCTCAACTTTGATAGAGGGTAGACTCGCTTTGATGTGGGACCTGGCGTTTGAATCTGGAGGCGTACCCTGGCACCCGGGGAGGAGACTTTTTGGAGTTGGTAGATTGTATGCTGGTGAGATCTTGTTAGAGGACAGGTAGTTTTAGCAGTTTGAGGAGGTCCCTACTCTTTGCCCTGGATAGGGCAGGGAAAGGGGATGACCAGTGAGGTTTGAGTTTCAAACCTTAGGTAAAAATAGAAACTGAAAGCAGATAGTAACATTGTGGCAGGGATGATGATGTCAACATGATGTTCAATTTTTCATTTATTGATGTATTTACTTTCAGAATTCAGGTAATCTCTGTTATTATGTCAGCTATATAGAAATCCATTCTGACTGAGACCTTGATGTGCTCTAGATTGTATATCATTGTTGAATAATGTTTCTTTTCCATTTTCCTTTTGTGTATTGTATGCTTTCAAATAAATAAAATATTTAAAAAAAAGGAATATGCAGAAACAAAATGATCTAAACAGCCGTCCTCCCACATCGCCAACACTAAATAAAAACCTATTAACCTCTAAACCGCTGTCCCTTCAAATCACAAACACTAAATAAAAACCTATTAACCTCTAAACCGCCGTCCCCCCACATCGTCAACACTAAATAAAATCCTCTTAACCTCTAAACCGCCGTCCCCCCACATCGCCAACACTAAATGAAAACCTATTAACCTCTAAACCGCTGTCCCCCCCACATCGCCAACACTAAATAAAGTTAATAACCCTAAACCGCCATTTCGCCACATCGCCAACACTAAATAAACCTATTAACCCTATAAACTGCTGCCTCCCCACATTGCTAACACTAAATATAGCTATTAGCCTCTAAACCACCGTCCCCCACATTGCCAACACTAAATAAAGCTATTAATGTCCAAACCGCTGTCCCCCCACATCACCAACACTAAATAAACCTAATAACCCCTAAACAGCCATCCCCCCACATCGCCAACACTAAATAAAGCTATTAACACTAAATAAACCTATTAACCCTATAAACTGCTGCCTCCCCACATTGCTAACACTAAATATAGCTATTAACCTCTAAACCACCGTCCCCCACATTGCCAACACTAAATAAAGCTATTAATGTCCAAACCGCTGTCCCCCCACATCACCAACACTAAATAAACCTAATAACCCCTAAACAGCCATCCCCCCACATCGCAAACACTAAATAAAGCTATTAACGTCCAAACCGATGTCCCCCCATATCGCCAACACTAAATAAACCTATTAACCCCTAAACCATCCGCCCCACATCTCCAACACTAAATAAACCTATTAATCCCTAAACGCCATCCCCCACATTGCCAACAATAAATAAAGCTATTAACCTCTAAACCGTTGTCCCCCCAACTACCTAAACTAAACTATTAACCCCTTAACTGTCATCCATCCACATTGCAAACACTAAATAAACTTATTAACCTCTAAAATGCCCCCCCCCCACATTGCAACTACCTAAATTAAACCTTAACCCCTAAACTGCCTTCCAGCCACATCACAACTGCCTAAATTAAACTATTAACCCCTAAACCTAACACCCCTTAACTTTAACATCATTAAAATGCACCAAAATTAAAGTTACAATATTACTAAGTACCTAGTTAAAATAAATAGAAACTTACCTGTGAAATAAAAATAAAACCTAAGCTTAAACTAAAAAAAAAAGAAAAACCTAACATTACTAAAAATAATAAAACCTAACATTAACAAAAAAAATAATAACTACAATTAGAAAAAATTATAAACATTAAAATTACAAAAAATAAAAGAAACTACCATTACAAAAAATAACAAACGAAATAATCCAAAATAATAAAATGTATTCCTATTCTAATACCCCTGTTTAAAAAATAAATACTCAGGTCTCAGGACCCAGACAGGGATACACCGGTCTCAAGACATTTTAAAAATATGCATCAGGGGGATGCCTCATTGCTTTGTATACAGGCAATTGATTATGTGAAGAAACATAAAAGAGGGGGTAACAGGGAATATAGACTCAATTTTAAGGAAGCAAAGTGGATTTTTGAGTTAAAAACCAGTCACCCTAATGGTATTAATAAGGAGAGCGATGTTAATTTATTTATTTAATAAATCCAAGTAAGAATTCATCAATCAGGTATATTTGTAGAAAATATTAAGAGCTCTTTAACCTTATACAGCTTTAAAACATCCAATATTTACCCATATAGAGTTTTTCTTAGTCTTTCCAGTGTTAACTATTTATATGTATATGATCTTAGTATCTGACTTTGTTTCTCATCTGACTCTGTGTACCATCAATCAAACTAGAAGGGAAAGGGTTAAATGCAAATTTGATTTTAATTGAGACAGGCCTCTTTAAATAGAGGCAAATTGTACAGCTGACAGACAGCAGTGAACAAGCGTGTAGACACACGCGAAACATGTCTGCAGTCAGTCAAGCTGTAGCCTTTTCTCCTGTTTAATGGAGCCTTGTCTCCTACTTTGTTTTTATCCACTCCAATAAAGATCCTGTTTTTAGTATACTGACCGGTGTGTGTTTTCCCTTCATGGATGTCCCTGAACCGAGAGGTTGGTGAAGATTTGTGAAAGTATCCTTTCTGTTAGCCAGGCTCCTTTGTTTGTTTGGTACATACGTCATAAGTGTACGCCGGAAGCGGAGGCGTTAGGACCAGAGCTCCAGGAAGCATCACCGGACGAAGGACATGTGCCTACGCTGAAGCGAACGCAACCTGAATGCACGGATCTCTGGAAGTGGTAAGCGCCAACCTTCTTTTCTCTTTTGTTTGCTTAAAAAATAAATACCCACCACAAAATAAGAAAAAAAAAACCCCTAATCTATTAATAAACTACCAATAGCCCTTAAAAGGGCCTTTTATAGGGCATTGCCCTAAAGTTAACAGCTCTTTTGCCAATAAAATAAACCAAATACCCCCTAACATTATAACCCCCATAATAAAAAAAACCTAACTAAAAAAAACCCGAATCTACCTATTCCCTCGAAAAGGGCATTTGTATGGGCATTGCCCTTTAAAGGAAATTCAGCTCTTTTTCAGTCCATTAAAAATAAAAAAGCCCTAATCTAAAAAAAAAAAAAAAAAAACACCCCAAGAAACAAAACAAAAAACTTACACTAACCCCAAAATCGGTGCTCACCATTGATGAAGTCTGGACATCCATCTTCTACCCAGCGGCCAAACATCTTCATCCAGGCGGCTCCATCTTCATCCATCGCGGGTCCATCTTCTATCTTCATGGCGTTGACGGAGCAGTTGGTGGATGCACAAATCAGCCAATAGGAATGCAAGGGTACCCCAATATAAATGGGGTACATTGCATTCAATTTTTAGTGTGCGGCAGACAATCACATGAAGAGGACCTCCGTGTCGGAGTGACAGACCTCCACCTTTGCTCCGCCTCCGCACATCAACCGACCTCTCCACCTACGTAATGAAGATAGAAGATGGACCCACGATGGATGAAGATGGAGCCACCTTGATGAAGATGTTTTGCTGCTGGAAGAAGATGGATCACCGGACTTCATCAATGGTGAGTACTGATTTTGTGGTTAGTGTTAGTTTTTTTTTTTTTTGGGGGGGTGTTTTTTATTTTTAAAATTAGGACTTTTTTTATTTTTAATGGGCTGAAAGATAGCTGAATGTGCTTTTAAGGGCAATGCCCATACAAATGCCCTTTTCGGAGCATTGGGTAGATTAGAGTTTTTTTAGTTAAGTTTTTTTTTATTTTGGGGGTGGGGGGTTGTAATGTTAGGGGTTATTTGGTTTATTTTATTGAAAAAAGAGCTGTTAACTTTAGGGCAATGCCTTATAAAAGGGGTGTTTGTTTTTTTTAAATGGGGGTATTATAATAGGAATAATTGTTATTATTTTGGATAATTTCGTTTGCTATATTTTGTAATGTTTTGTTTTTTTTGCAATGTTTTTATTTATTTTCAAGTAGTTAGTAAATAGTAATATTGTAACTAGCTTAGGTTTTATTTTGATTTCACATGTAAGTTTGTATTTATTTTAACTAGGTAGTTAGTAATATGGTAACTTTAATTTAAGTGTATTTTAATTATGTTAAAGTTAAGGGATATTAGGTTTAAGGGTTAATAGTTTAATTTAGGTAGTTGCGATTTGGGTGGATGGCAGTTTAGAGGTTAAAAGTTTTATTTTGTGTTTTTCGATGTGGGGGGGGGCGGCGGTTTAGAGGTTAATAGGTTTATTTAGTGTTAACAATGTGAGGGGAAGGCGATTTAGAGGTTCATAGGTTTATTTAGTGTTGACGATGTAGGGGGAACAGCGGTTTAGGGGTTAATAGGTTTATTTAGTGTTGGTGATGCAGGGTGATGGCGGTTTAGGGGTTAATAGGTCTATTTAGTGTTGGTGATGTGGGGGGACAGTGGTTTAGGGGTTAATAGGTTTATTTAGTGTTGGCGATGTGGGGTGACAGCGTTTTAGGCGTTAATAGGTTCATTTAGTGTTGGTGATGTGGGGGGATGGCGGTTTAGGGGTTAATAGGTTTGTTTAGTGTTGGCAATGTGGGGGGGGGCGGTTTAGGAGTTAATAGGTTTATTTAATGTTGGCGATGTGGGGTGATGGCGGTTTCTGAGTTACTATGTTTATTTAGTGTTGGCGATGTGGGGGGTCAGCGGTTTAGAGGTTAATAGCTTTATTTAGTGTTAGCGATGTTGTTGACGGCAGTTTAGGAGTTAATAGGTTTATTTAGTGTTGGCGATGTGGGGGGACAGCGGTTTAAGAGTTAATAGATTTATTTAGTGTTGGCGATGTGGGGGGACGGCAGTTTAGAGGTTAATAGCTTTATATAGTGTTGGCGATGCTGGGGGACGGCGGTTTAGGAGTTAATAGGTTTATTTAGTGTTGGCGATGTGGGGGGACAGTGGTTTAAAAGTTAATAGATTTATTTAGTGTTGGCGATATGGGGGGACGGCGGTTTAGGAGTTAATAGGTTTATTTAGTGTTGGCAATGTGGGACATGATACGCTACTTTGTATCATGAAACGCTACTTTGTATCATGTCCGCTCTCACATTGATAAATATGCCCCACAGTCTTGACTGGAGGGGCTAGACTGTGAGAAATTGAGGTGGAAAGGCTCTGCTAAACTGGTGATGGGTGTCACAAACTGGTGGCTAGCGGTGGTGATATTATTTATTTTTTTAATTATATTTCAGTATTTTGTATGTTTGCTCGTCTGTACTAAAAGAAATTGTGATTCTCACAATTTCCAAAAGCTAAAATTGAATGCATTATTTAGTCACATATTGCAAACAGTTCCCTTTTTCTATTATCTGTTTTTCTTTTCTGAGGTGTCATGCAGGACTAAAAGTAGTTTATATATAGTAGAGAGAGTGCCTGGGTGGAGTGGTCATGTTAAATAATAATTCAAAGGGGTAAGCTCCCTATACAGTGCTGTTTTATGTGTATGTATATTGTAAAGAGCTCTGTAATATTTTTAGAAGGTGTTTGCTATATGCAGACAGACTATCTTTTAGGATTGAACCACCTGGCGTTTCAATAGAATGGACTAAGATTTTCAGTTGTTTTCTGCGAATAGTCCTGGCTAGGAGTCTGCCAGGTTTATTTCCCTGCTCAAAGAATTGTTGTTTCAAAGAAGCGGCCTTACGTTGGTGCACTTCTAGAAGATGGTGCCTGAGGTCCACTCTGGTTTGGGCTAGTAACCCTGCAGTGTGCGTATCTGAGGGGTTGCGCTTATGGTCCCTCTCAAGGGTAGTGACAGCTTGTAAAAGTTTTATGTGTTTTTCTTTGTAGTATTTAATTAGTTTGGCTTTTTGTCTGATAAGCTCTCCTCTGATAATGCTTTTGTGTGCTTCCTAAGTGATGGTGTGTGAAGGTGTAGGTATAGAGTTTATGTCCAAATATTCACCTAGAGCTTTGTGCGGTTACTTCTTCACTAATGGATGTTCCAGTAGGAAATAATCTAGTCTGTATATAAAAGCAGATGTTGGGATACCCGGCCATAAAATTGAGCATGTGACAGGGGCATGGTCAGACCATGTTATTGTGGCAATGTCACATAGTGGGGTGAGGGTTAGTCTTAAGGAGTTTGTTAGACACCTAATACTGATTATGTGCCAGTTTACAAGTGGAGTGCAAAATATAATTTTAGCTAAAGTGATATTTGCTCTCCAATTTGTATTACCAGCGCACGCTAATGTGCGCTGGTATTACAAGTTTAATGCAATGCGAGCGCCAACTCACGTTCACATTGCTGGGAAGCATTGCGCTCACAAGGGCACGCTTCTATAGGCTCCTATGGGATTCTCGTTTTGATACCGTCACAGATGGCATTAGAACCTTGCGCAGCGAAGAGGTAAGTAGGGCAGCGATGGGCAGCACTTAGTAAATATATATGTATATGCATTGCTGATATATTTATTTAGACTAAACAGATAGGTATCAAAGATAAAGTACACCTTGCATACAAAGAATGGGACTTCAGTACTCTTTTAATTAGTAATAACCAAAAATTATTTTATTTTATTCATATACATCCACTGATCTGCATTTTCTGCAATTATGGTATAAAACACACATATATATCCCTAGAATAAAGTGCAAATAAGTGACATCTAAAGTGCAAATGTTAATAACATTATATAAAATTCATAGAAGCAGATCTGGCATTCGCGAAAATTGATTTGTTACATGCAACACCCTGCTGCACCAAACACTGTATACTGACAGGCTGTGTCTGGGCAGGTTACCATGGGGATCTATGCATGCACGGCAAATATAAAGTAGTGAGGCAGTAGCCCAATTGCGCTTGGCATAATAAACTATTCCAAGATAAACAGATTTTGCTCTTCACAAAGCGTCTTTTAGTGCAGACTTTTTTATATTCAGTAAAACACCAACAGTTCCATAACTTGGTGTTTAAAGTAAGCAGTCAAGCAAGCATCAAGCATATGAGCATGTAAGCAAGTAAGCAACTAGGTAAGATGTAAATCATGGCATGCAGAAAGAAATGACATGAAATAGCAGGAGGTCAGTTGTCAGCAGAATAGACAATCCGGACAGCAAGCAACATCACGCAAGCTCCACATACGCGGTTCCGTGTCTGTTACAACAAAGTGATATCTCTCCTTAGCGTGTTTGTTTCAACATTTGAAGGGCAGTGTTGCAAATCATATCAAAACATGTCTAGTCGATGTAACGAGCTGCAGAGTCTCCGTTTTGTATAAGCACATGGAAGTATTCACAAGCCAAACTTCGGGTACCAGAGTGCCTTGCCAACACCACGCTAAGGAGATGTATCACTTTGTTGTAACAGACACGGAACCACTTATGTGGAGCTTGTGTGATGTTGCTTGCTGTCCGGATTGTCTATTCTGCTGACAACAACTGACCTCCTGCTATTTCATGACATTTCTTTCTGCATGCCATGATTTACATCGTACCTAGTTGCTTACTTGCTTACATGCTCATATGCTTGATGCTTGCTTGACTGCTTACTTTAAACACCAAATATGGAACTGTTGGTGTTTTACTGAATAAAAGTCAGCACTAAAAGACACTTTGTGAAGAGCAAAATCCGTGGATCTTGGAATTGTTTATTATGCCAAGCGCAATTGGGCTACTACCACACTGCTTTATATTTGCCATACATGCATAGATCCCCATGGTAACCTGCCCAGACACAGCCTGTCAGTATACAGGGTTTGGTGCAGCAGAATGTGTTGCATGTAACAAATCAATTTTCGGGGATGCCAGATCTGCCTCTATTAATTTTATATGATGTTATTCACATTTGCAATTTAGATGTCACTTAATTGCACTTTATTCTAGGGATATATATATGTGTGTTTTATGCCATAATAGCAGAAAATCAGTGGATGTATATGAATAAAATAAAACAATTTTTGGTTATTACTTATTAAAAGAGTACTGAAGTCCCATTCTTTGTATGCAAGGTTTACTTTATCCTTGATACCTATCTGTTTAGTCTAAATAAATATAGTTTTCTTGGGTCTGCACCAACTACATTACCTTATTATATATTTGTCTCAAAATAACTTTGTTGAGCTTGTTCATTAGTTTATATTTGTTTTATATGATGATATACATATATATTTATGTGTTAATATGTGTATATAAACACATAAATATTTATGTATATAACCAGAGATTGCGGTAGCAATAACCAGCCACTTTTAATAATTTAGCACTCCACTTGTAATCTAGTCCTTTATTGGGTACTTCACCTCTCAAGGCCAAGCAGTGTATATTTAGCATAGTGGTTAGAGGGGAAGGGGACAATGGGAGGAGAGTATGGAGTCTACTTCAGGTTTATATAGGAAGGGGGCAGGGTTATGCGGTAGGGATTCATGTCTAGGGTGGACTGGAACATATGTTGGGTGTGCTAATGCAAGAATAATCATCTCTATTTACTCCAGTAGGTAAAGGGGGATTAGTATAAAAACAGTTTTACAACATCCCAACCCTGTGAATGAGATAGATTACCAACAGTGTGTCACACCTTAGTTAGGCACGTAATAACAGAAATGATTTTAAATTTACAAGGCTTTTTGTCTACATTGGTCAACAGTAGGCAGGGTGCGGGTGGTAAAGTTACCCCCCCCCCCCAATTTGGAGTGTTCTCAGCTCTTTACTAATATAAAATCACACAGTACATCCAAATAGAGACAAATAAGACCATTAAGTGGGTCATGGTATAGTAAAGCAAGAAAGGCTACTCATCTGTGTCTCTGGGAGGTTGTGGACTCACAATATAATATCATTTTTGGTTGATACAATAGAGTCTAGTGGAACAGAAAGAGCAGAGCAGAAGCCCTCTATTTATACACATACACTTCCTCCCCATACACAAATGTATACATAATCGGTAAAACCAGGATTCACTATACCTGTAAAAAAAAAACGAAAAAAAAAACCCCATTTGCTAGTGGTTCCATCATTGTTGTTATTACTTGAGTGCTATAATGTAATAAAAGAGTTGAAAGAAACTTCAAAAAATAATGACAGTGACAAGTTTTGCCAGTGTTTTTACAATCACCTGGAAGCTGAAAGGAAAAATGAAAAAAATAAACAAATATGTATCTCACTTTCACATGAGATCTCATGTCTCTCTATGTACTGGGTGGTCTGAGGGCTAATCCACCACTGTGTTCTTTTCTATATGCTTAATGTTCTATAAGGGGATTTTTCTCTCCATGATGAGCAAAGGGTTGTCAATTAAAAGAGGAGGGTTGCTTGCTTAATTTTAGTTACTAGAAATGGGCGCTAGGGTCTCTTAAGAGCACTGTAATAATCACCTAAAAGAAAGGTAGATGACATTTCTATACCTTTCACCTCATACCAAGAAAGGCATGGCATCTCTTATTTTAAAGAGATGAATCAATTATTTTATATGAGAGTTGATGAATTTATGTTTCACATGATTAGCATTTCATGATGACTACCAAAATTCCAAGGGGACATGTAAACACATATTTATGAAGATTGCTCCATGTTGTCCTTCACACTGACCAAGCTGACATAGCGATAGATGTGTTTGAGTGTTCTACCATTCAGTATGAGCTGAAAATTTCTTATTTTGTAACTGCATTCATGGAACAAGCACCTGGTACATTACTGTAAAATGTAATTTTGTTCTTTTTTTGTTTGTTTTACCAGACATA
This sequence comes from Bombina bombina, assembly GCF_027579735.1. Classification (NCBI taxonomy): domain Eukaryota; kingdom Metazoa; phylum Chordata; class Amphibia; order Anura; family Bombinatoridae; genus Bombina; species Bombina bombina. The sequence goes on from NC_069503.1 coordinate 997,625,561, forward strand.
TTTAATTAGCTTGCAATAGAACACTATCAATATTAATTGCATGTTAGGAATCGGATATCAGTAGTCTACCTAATCTTTAAAGGTTTAAGAAAAAATCATGGTTAACATATTGCAAGCTTTTCCACAGCTTGTTATCTTCATTCTATCTGAATAAAGTAGAACGGTATTAATCAATAAAGATAATCTTAAAGTGTCAAGCGATCACACAGGAAGAATTCTTCACAATGCAATTTAGATAATCTTGTAGTATTATCTGCGAAAATTTCTACATTCAGTTTTTAGAAAAAGCAATATGTCCTTTCATTGTTCACCTTGGCTTCTCTTTTAGCTAATTTCTTCAGTATTCTTATTTTCTGCAACCGCTTATCTGTGATTATAGTTATGCAGTATCTTATATTGTGGTCACGTGTCCCTATTTCAAAACTGAAAAAGAAGTCTTGTTTTCATTTTTATATTTTAGTTTCACTTTTTAAAGTTTCTTTAGTGTGTATGTGTTGGTGGGGACTCTTTATAGAGGGTGTATTTTTCACATTTTAGTTTGTTTTAGAAGGTTTTGAAGGTATATCATTGACAGGGGAGCTACCTTCAAGGAGGAAAGGGGGGCCGGATTTGAAGAGTCCCCCATTCCTCCCAGCAAATAGCACCCACAAACAAATGGTATGCCCAGGTGCCTCATCAAATTGCCGACAACATACTAAAAGGCTGACCCTCTGCACCCGGCGCAATTGGAACCCCTTTTAAAATGCGCTGGACTTGGGCTTATTTCTGGTCTTGGGTTCATTTCCAGGAGCATGGCTAGGCTGGTAAGGTTTTGCCGGCCCTCCGGCATTTACTACATCTCCTTGACAAACTATGCATTGTCATATACAGTTATTGTCATATACAGTGGGGATTTCTTTAAAGTATTGCATATATCTTAAAAGGGTTTTGTGGTTGCTGGCTGTGTTTATTATTTCAAACATAAATAAATATTTGAAAATATATGTTTATGTTTAAAATTAAAGAAAGCTACATTAAATACATTTTACCTTTTATAGATATATAAAATACTATAAACAATATGCCATGTACATGACTATGCATATAATTTAAACATTGACCCTTAAACTGCCCTATACATAAATATTCAATATTTAAAATGATACATTGTTGCGTTTTAAAAAAAACCAAAATGTAATCCTACTGACTACTTTAACATAAATATGTATTAACATATATCTATGTTATTCCTAATAAACACAACAAGCTAACATAAATACAGTTTAATTTATATGCAATACTTAAAATAATATGCAATATACATGACAATACATACCATTTAAAATATTGAATATCAATGATAGGCCAGACAACATTATAAAACAATGTTTAAAATAAAATGCATGACCATGTATAATGCATATTAGTTTAAGTATTGGATTTAAATTAAAATGTAGATATTATTGCTTGTGTTTATTTTAAATATAAATATATTTTTAAAATATATTTTTATGTTATAAAAGACACTTGCATTATAATTATAGTATTACATAACATATCATGCAATTGTAATACTAATGACTTTTGTATCATAAATACAAATTTTATAAAATATATTTATGTTTACAATAATAAGCACAAAAAAATAAATACATTTTAATTGATATACAATATTTAAAAGAATATGCATCATACATGAGAATGCATACTATTTTAAACATATATAAATAGATAAATGCTAAAATACACGGATAAATCCCTAAACTGCCATAACCTAATCACCTAACCACTCCCATATAGGTATGGGGTAGTTAGGTGATTAAGGCCTACTAAATGCTAAACAACAAAAATCACCTAATCAACCCTATACAGGTATGGGGGTGGTTAGGTGAATATGCCCTAAACCGCCACATCCTAACACAAACAACAACTACATACCTATCATGTAACCCCTCTAAACTAAAACCCCTTAGTTACAGAAAAATAAATAAAATCTAATTTACATAAAATAAAAAAGACAGTATCCAAAATAAATAACCCACCATTATAAATAACACTAACCTACATGCCCCATAAAAAAACACCCAAAAAAAAAAACCTAAACCCAAAAATTAATATGAATTACAATAGTCCTTGAAAGGGTCTTTTGTAGGGCATTGCCCTAATGTCAATGCAGCCCTTTTACATTTAAATAAATTACACTGCTCCCTACTACAATACAATGTCCATTCTTGCATGCATGTATGTCTTACATGTGAAATAAAGGTATTTCGTTTCAATAATACTGCCGTGCTGCTCTTGCAATTATTTTTATGTATCCATAGCAGTTGGTTTCTGCTTTTTGAGCATTGCACCCTTTGCCCTTTTGCTAAGCCCTTTTGCCGGTATCTGTGGCGTCTGACGTCACTATTGTGAGCCAAGGAGGCGCCCGGTCTGGAGTTTGGAGCGGCGAGCCGACACGTTTACAATACAAGTAACCCCCCACCCCCAAAATAATAAAGTCTAACTACAAAACTTATCCTAAAAATTAAAATTTAAAATAAAATATACTATTCTTTAAAATAAAAAAAACCACCTTAAAGTTTAAACTCACCATTCAAAAATCCAACTCCTTTGGATCCGACCTTGGGTCTTCATCACGGTTCCAGGTGCTGGGAGCCCATCTCATTGACGGTGGAGGTGGCCTCTTCCGCTGCCTTCGCTCCGGGTCTTCTATCTCTTCCTAGAGACCTCCTCTTTATGCGGTTGATGCCGCACACTGAATTTCAGGATGAGCAGAACCCCTTTATATAGGGGTACCACTTCATCCCTATTGGCTGATTTTTAATTAGCCAATAGCAAGAAAGTATTTTTTTTTTTTTTTTTTTTTATAAATAGTTTTTATTATTTTGAAAGATAAATGAACATAAGAGCATCAAAAGCATGTACATACATATCAATAGTACATACATCAGGAATAACAGGATTAACCAGAGATAGTATTATATAAAATAATCACATAAAATAAGGAACACAAGAGAGAGAATGCTGGATGTTTGAGTCCATGTTCGGTGTCTGTTGGTCAGTGATCTTATTCCCACCTCTCCATGGGAGGGTGCAAAAGTCCATTTGTTGTGGAGAAAAGACCCTTATTATTAATAACCCATATAAATCAGCAAACTCCGTAGTGTATAGAGGTTTCATCATCATAAATGTTCATACCAAAACTATAGCTTAAACATAGAATATGACAATCAGAAGTGTTAACCAGATTATACATAGAGAAAAAAAAAAGGAACTGTGTCAAGCTATCCAAAAAGGAGAAGAAATAAATAAAAAATAAAAAAAAGGGGGGGGAGAAGAGGAAAAAAGGAGAAGAAATAAATAAAAAAAAGGGGGGGGGAGAAGAGGAAAAAAAAAAAAAAAAAAAAAAAAAAGGAAGGGAGGTATACACCGACAAGGGATATGAGCGGGAAAGATTGGGAGGGTTCAGATAAGGGAAAGGAAAGGGGGAATGGGCAGGAGGATATTAGTAGCAACGGCTACAACTAACCCGAGGAACCTAAAGTCCCCAAAGTGTTTGTAGGAGGAATTACTCTGGGCGAAGTGCCCAAATTTTGGACTGAAGGTCTGTGGACCCGTGGACATGGGAGACATAGGACTCCATTCTTTTAACAAAATCCAGTATATCCATCACCTGTTCCCACGAAGGGACAGTGCGTTGCAGCCACATACGAGCTACAGCTAATTTAACAGCTAGAAATAGGTAAATACAGAATAATTTCTGAGGTAGAGTCAATTTCCTAGGCAAGATGTGGAACAGGCATGAACTAGGGGACAGAGGTAAGTGGATATTCCCTGAAGAGCAGTATCGGATTGATTTTTGCCAAAGCGGCTGAATCTGACTGCAAGACCACCAGATATGTTGGGGCGTTCCCAACTCCTCGCAGCCCCTCCAACATTTGTGTGAATTGACTGCCGAGATTTTGAACAAACGGATAGGAGTCATATGCCATTGTAGCATAACCTTGAGAAATAACTCGTACAGGGTTATGCAGTGTATAGCTTTCTTGGTTAATTGGACAGCCATCCGCCATTGTTGTGGCTCGTTTGAAACCATCAGGGAAGATTCCCATCGCCGTACTGGAGGGGATTTATAGAAAACTGGAGGCTTCATGAGTGTGAGATACGAGATGGACAGAAGTTTACCGGGGGATGTCATAGAATCCCAGCGAACTTCCCAAGCAGTTTTAGACCTCAGTGGGCCCGCACCAAAGCCCCACGAGAGGAGAAGGCTACGTAGTCTCCAGAATTCAAAGTGCAATCGAGGAGGCGGATTAAACTTCCGGAGGAAGTCCTGGTAGTTTAGTAGCTTATCCCCTGCATAGAAATCTGCTATTCTAGTCAAACCCAAAGCGAGCCATAAGTTGGGATGGGAGTCTGGCAATGACAATAGCAGCCCTCTAAGGGAATGCGATGGCGAGGGATGCGGCGATACGGTCGAAAGGTTGCGAACCTTATCCCAAAACTGCAAATTCGATTTGACAATAGGATTAGTCAAGAGGGCTGGCGTCCTAGAGTGTCTAGGGATCCACACCAGATCTTGTAGGGTGAACCCAGCCGGGAGGGATGCTTGTTCAATCTCTGCCCATCGACTCTCCAATGGCAGCTTCCATTGGGTTACATGAGAGAGTCTGGCAGCCTCATGGCATTTTAGGATATTGGGGGCAGCCGCCCCACCAGCCAGAAGAGGTTGTTGTAGAATATTAGTAGCAAGTCTCGGAACCTTATTGCGCCAAATGAATTTGTTACATAGCTGTTGGAATTTGTAAATTGTAGATCTAGGAATCGGGATGGGTAGGGAGCGGAATAGGTAGGTAAGCTTTGGTAGGAGGCTCATTTTGAAGGCCGCGATACGACCCAGCCATGACAGTGACGGGACATTCCAAGTGTCGGTCGATTTTTCAATAGTTGACAATAAGGGATTGAAATTCAATTCTATCATCTTCGGAATACTATGTGAGAGATAAACCCCGAGATGTTTGATGTGAGTCGTAGACCACACAAACTTATAAGTGCGTTTCAGTTCATTAAGAGTCCCGTCCGAAATGTTAATAGCGTACGCCTCAGTCTTGAGGACATTTAGCTTGTAGTAACTGACTAAGGAGAATTTATTCAGTAGGGAAAATAGATGGGGAAGAGAAGTAATAGGATCCGACACAAGCACTGTTAGGTCATCTGCAAACAAAGCAGTCTTCTGCTCCGTGCGATGGATACATACCCCTCGGATTAAGGGGCATGACCGGATGGCCTCGGCTAAGGGTTCCATCATGAGGGCAAAAATAAGTGGGGACATTGGACATCCTTGTCTCGTGCCGTTCGTTATTGAAAAAGGTCTGGAGCAAAACCCCAGACCCCTGACTACTGCCGACGGGGTAGAGTAAAGTGCCGCGATTGCCGTGATGAAGGGCTCCGGAAGACCAAAGCGCCGCAGCACAGCAAACATATATTTCCAGTTCACCCTGTCGAAGGCCTTCTCGGCGTCCAACGACAGGGTGACACAGGGCAAGTGGGAACCATGAGCTTCAAGGTAGACATTCAGGAGACGTCTTGTATTGTCTGGGCCTTGCCGATGTAGGACAAAGCCCACCTGATCTGGTCTGACCAGCGCTGGTAGTAAAGAATTAAGGCGCGAGGCTAAAATCTTAGCGTACAACTTAACGTCCAGGTTCAACAGTGAAATTGGCCTATAGCTGCCACAAAGGGTCAAGTCCTTTCCCTGTTTCGGGAGAGTAATGATAGTGGCCTGTAAAAATTCGTCCGAAAAGGTGCCCCGCTTGCTTGCTAGCGTAAAGAAACGTCCTAGAATGGGAAGTAGTTGGGTTTGAAACTTTTTATAAAATAGATCAGAGAAGCCGTCTGGTCCTGGTGATTTAAAGGCCTTAAGAGATTTGATAGCTTTTTTAATCTCTATTAGTGAAATGGGATTCTGCAAAGAGTCAATGCAGTCTTGGGGAGCCGAAGGGAGGTTCAGCGAGGCTAAAAATGTCTCAATATTCTCAGATGTTGGAGGGCTAATTGAGCCGTCCTGTTGTAGATTATAGAGGGCGGCATAGTAATCTGCAAAAGCATTGCCAATATCTGTGGGTTTTATAACACACCGTCCATCTACCTTCAGCATGGGGATGCGTGCTGCCGCCGTTTTCTGGCGTAACCTATTGGCCAATAATCTATCAGCTTTATTACCCTTGTGGTAGTATATTTCTTTAAGCCGTAGAAGTCTCACGGCTGTCCTCTCGGACTCCAACTGTACTATACGGGCCTTAAGATCCACTAGTTGCTTGGACAGCGTATCTGTGGGGTTCATTTTATGTTCCCCAGAAATCTTTCGGAGGCTCATAGTAAGCTGTGCAAGGGTTTCTCCTTTGCGTTTTTTCTCGGCTGCTGCTATTTTTATAAACGACCCTTGGATATATGCTTTCAGTGCAGCCCATAAAGTGAAGTCGTCAACTTCACCATTGTCATTAGAAGCTAGAAACTCGGTAATGTCTTCAGCAATGGAAGCCTCCATTCCAGGATTGGAAAACAAGTGAGGATGCAAGCGCCATGTTGCCGCTCGTTGAAGTTCTATGGAGGATCGTAAATTAATATATACAGGATCGTGGTCGGACCATGGGCATTGAGGAATCCAAGTACGAGTCACACCATCCAGAAGACCCGGGTCACAAAAGAAAAAATCTAACCGCGAATATGAGCGATGTACTGGAGAGAAATAAGTATAATCCCGAGCAGTCGAGTTAAGGGCACGCCAGATGTCAAATAGGTTGAAGCGGTAGATTAAGTGTCGAAATTGGTGCGATAGTTCAGCCATTGGCTTAGGGAATTTGCGGGGGGTGTCCGATCGTCTATCCAGATTGGGGTCCCATATAAGATTGAAATCCCCGGCGAGAAGCAAAAGGCCCTGACGCAGAGTCTCCAGTTTCTGGAGAAACTTGCGTAGAAACCGGATGTGTTGCTTATTAGGTCCATAGTAGGAGGCTAGCGTATACAGCGCACCGTCCAGTTTACAGACTAGAATCAAGTATCGTCCCTGAGGGTCAGAGTCAACAAAAATTTTCTCATAAGAGACATCTTTATGTATGAGGATAGCCGTTCCTCTTGATTTCTGAGAGAAACTGGCAGTTTCAACTATCGGATACAATTTAGACTGGATGGGTGTCTTTGTACCTTTTACCCAATGGGTCTCTTGAAGGAAAATCAGGTGGGCCCGAGACTTGGCTAAAGATCTAAGGCAGAGACTGCGCTTAGTCGGAGAGTTGAGTCCTCTCACATTGTGAGTGACACAACAGTATGGCATAGTTACAAATGTGCGTCCTCTCGCTATGGACTGGGGTCGGGTGGATTATCAGGACAAAAAAAAAAAGAGGGTAAGGTGCAATAGACAGTGATGGGTAGTTGGGGAAGGGACAGATAGGGCGGAGGACAAGGGAGGAAAAGGGGAGGGAAAAAAAAAAAAAAAAAAAAGGGAAAGAGGAGCGTTTAGGATAAATACAATTCAACACAGTCTCATAAATAAAAGAAAATAATACTGGTACAAACAATATCCAAGATAAAACGTACAAACAGTCAAATAAGAGTACAAGGTGCGGTATATAAACAAGGTAAACCGCGTATGCAGTCTCTAGAATACGTTTCCAGAGTACTTTAAGTGGGGGGAGTGGTAGCCAGTGTCAGCTGGCAATTTAGTTATTAAATCCACATCATTAAGAGAGCTTGACAGGGGAAAGAAAGAATAAAGCGTGAATGGAGGAGAGGAGGGAGGGATAAGTACACACACAGGCTCCGGATCCAGGGGGGAAAGATTGACAGAGTGGGTAGAAAATAAGAGGGGAGGGTCAAGATGGGATAAAAGGAAGAGAGAGAGAAAGGGAAAGAGAAAGAGAGAGAAAAAAAAAAAAAAAAAAAAAAAGGGGAAGAGAAGAGGGGGAGAGTGGGAGGAAATAGCATCAATTTCTGACCAAATCTATTAATGCAATAGTAGTGAATGTTAAACATCAACATAACAGTGAGAATCTAAAGCAAAAGGGCAAACCAGCCCCCTGTTCAGCACCCCACCTCCACATCCCGAAAATCACAGGTAGTTCATCAACCCATCTAGCAGGAGATGGGTCTGATAGTATGCTAATGGTGGAGGAAGCATGCAGCACAGGATGGCCCAGGTATTGCAAAATATATCAGCCAAAATGCGGCTCCACATAACCATACAACATATAACAGGTAGTACAATGTAAGAAAACATCAACAGTATTGATAAATGAGGCCATCAGCTGGCGGAATGTATCCGCCCCGCCAACCGAGTAAACTTTTGTAGTACCCAACAATACAATAACCGCTATGATAAAAACAACATATAATCTGTACACTGCAGTGAGTGCACAGCATCTTCAAGCACTATCGATTAAATACTAGAGAACTATTATGCCAGTTGGAGAGCACGATACCTCCCGGTGTTGCGGGCGGCAAACAGTGCCCAAACCCATTGTAAGATAGATGGGGGGGGTATCACCGAAAGAGGTACCGTGAAGCACAAGTGGCATATACAACACAGCATACACCATCTGTAATTTAGGTTGATTAGAAAGTAAATGACAAGTCTGAGAGAACAATGCATATGAAAGCGAGGTCACCACAAAATGGTGCATTCAGTGTTGCATCTCCATTATGCGGCCATCTCACGTTCCAGATAAACAAAGCATACTAACAATAAGAGAGTAGAAATATGTTCTTAAAAGTTCAGGTGTTTCCCGGGCCCCCATAGCAAATAGGAAAAGTTATCCCCAGTAGGAGATGAGACTTGGAGAGAAGAGAGAAGAGAAAGAGAAGAGAAAGAAAAAAAAAAAAAAAAAGTGGAAAAAAGAAGGAAAGAAAGAACAAAAAGATAGTGAGTAGTATAGAGAGTAGACACATATACACTTTAAAATAAAATACTTTGCATATATCAAACCTAAGGAGGAGGAAAAAAAAACATTTAGCAATGGAAAGTCACTTGTAGAATATATTGACAGGCGGTTAGTGAGCAGTGAGGAGGTGGAGATGCTCCACCACCCCTATACCTCATGTGCAGTCATCGTCATCTGCTCATGCCTGATTAGTTGTAGCTAAGTCACTGGATGGTCTTTGGGGTAAAGGACCCCATTGTGGGACCATAGGGTTCAAAGAGCTTTGTAGTGGAGTGTCAGGTGAAGATGAAGATGTGGCACTCCATTTTTGCAGAAGGTTGTGACTTTGTTCAAGAGTGGTAACAATATACTGCTGGTTGTCCTTGAGAACAAAAAGTCTGGTCGGATGACCCCATCTATACTTTATGTTGTTTGTCCTAAGAAACTTGGTGAAACTTCCAAAAGACTTTCGCTGCTGAAGGGTGTGGTGAGAGAGATCGGCAAAGATGTTAATGTCCTAAAATTGTTCAGGTAAGGTAGGTTTGGACATAGAGGCTCTTACTAACCTCTCTTTGTATGTGTAGAAGTGTATCCGAACAATGACATCTCTTGGTTTGTCAGTTGCTAGACTTCTAGGGCGTAGAGCCCTGTGTGCCCTATCAATGAGTCCCTCATTTGGATTTGCTGGTGGTGCCAGAAGATTGAAAAATTCAGAAAGGTGGGTGACCAAGTCACTAGAGGATATGCTTTCAGGAATCCCCCTGAGGCGTAGATTATTCCGGCGGGATCGGTCTTCAGCATCCGCCACTTTGTTTTCTAGCATAATAAGCTGTTCCGCCAAACTCTGGGCATATGCTAGGACATTACCCTGTTCAACTATCATGTCTTCCTGCTTCCTCTCAATTTGTCCACTCTTTCAGAAGTAGATGTCAGATCTCGCCGCATCTCAGCCAGCGAGGCAGTTATTTGGGACTGAAAAGAGGAGTGATGTGCCTCAAGCAAAGTTTGCAAAGATGATAAAATAAACGAAGGTGTCACAGTTGTTGGGGCTGCATCTTGGAGGGCTTGGAGGGTATTGGACACTAAATCTGATCCATGTGTTGAGGTATTAGTGCTATCTTGTGAATCTTCATTCGTAGATAATATCATAGGATTGAAATGGTCCACCACAGTCCTTTTAGGGCCACCTACCGGCTTTGGTTTCCGTTTGTTGGATTGTGCCATCTTCAGGACTTCAAATGGCACACCTGACAATTAAGAGCACAGGACACCGCTAGAAGATCAAAATTTTATAAACTGATGTTGCAGAGTAAGCCAGAGTAATGTGTATATGTAGTAGGATCCGGAGCCTGAGGGGCCTCCCCTCCCCTTAGGCAATACAATTAGCAGCACATTTTAAGGTAGAAGGGTGCTGTTGATTCTCTTAAGGTGTTTCTTGTGTTTCACATATGTTGCTGTTGGTGTAATATATGATTTCCAGACCTCCGCTGGGGTAGTTGTCACTCAGGGTCAGGAATCATGTATGGCACCCTCCTGAGGGAGTGCCCCCTTTTGGGCGAAGCGGGAAAAAGGAGATGGGGTATGACCCGTCACCACTGAGGATAGCGGGAAAGGGGGGAGGGTGTCAAATCTGGCCCTAGGAATCAATGAAGTCTGGTATTACAGCAGTACTTTAGAATAATGTTCGCCTTCGATTCTGGCGCTGAGGGTCTTTTCCAAAAAAAAATAAAAAATACACAGCTGTACAGTAACTTGTAAAAAAGGGCACAATTCTTCTTAATGTCAGTAAGAGAGCTTTTGCTGCACAGAGGCTAATGTTATCTGATCTAGGCGTGTGGAGGATCAGTATAGAGCAAAGTGTCCAAATATGAAGGCAAAATAAATGAGGTATATTTCAGTCTACACACTGGTAATTAGAGGATTTCACATTATAAAGAGCGATAGTAGAGTGTGTGAAGATTTAAAGTAATGGTTTCCATTTGCCACTCACAGAGTTGTAAGGCTTATTCAAATGAAATCGCAGTGAGGTAGCAGTTGTATACAATGCTTCAACAGAAGGTAGAATGATGGTTATAAAGCCAAATCTAAGGAACCCGAATTAAATGTCTCTTAGTGAAAGAAAGAAAAAAAAAGCAAGTTGTTGGTTACTTACAAACTGCCACGTGGGATGCCGTTAGGAGTGTTGAGTTTCTAGTACCATAAAAAACTGGTTGCTAACCAGTATATTCACCTCTCCCAGTGTGCTTGGTAGTCCGGTGGCTCAAGGAGATGGTCCTGCAGTAATCAGGTGTAATTCCGCCAGTGAAGGCTTAACTGCGTGTGCCGGTGTAGGCCGCGACCGCGGCCTTTCCTGTAAAATGGTCTGGAGCTCCCAAGCGGTTGTTGTTTGCGGTTGTAAATTTTTGCAAAAACGAGCAAGAAACAGTGCCGGGTGGTTGTATTAGCTGCCCTAGATATGTTTTGGGCAATTTCGCTGTATTTAGCAGGTTATATGAGCTAAAATATCACTTTTGTGGCCAGAGCTCTGTCTCCACACTTCCTACCAGTTTAGCTGCCGGCTCCGCCCCCAAAGTATTTTATTTTAAATTGTAATCAGCCAATAGGGATGAAGCAGTACCCCTATATAAAGGGATTCTGTGCATCCTGAAATTCAGAGTAGGGCTCTTCGAAGAGAGCTGAAGACATGAGGATAAATGCGCGGAGCAGAGGTGGCTGAAGATGCCACCGAAGTCTGCCTCCGCGAAGATGGGCCCACGGCGCCTGGACCCGGGAAGAAGAGGGCCCACCGTCAGGTCAAGAGGAGCTTGATTTTTGCATGGTGAGTTTTAACTTTGGGTTTAGTTAAGGCTTTTTGTGGTGGGATTTTTTATTTTAAAGAATAGGATTTTTTATTTAAAATTTAAATTTTTAGGATAGGTTTCTTTGTTAGACTTTATTATTTTTTTAGGGGGATTACTTGTAGAGATGGGATGGTGTTATTTATTTAAATGTAAAAGAGCTGTATTGACTTTTGGGCAATGCCTTACATTTGGGCTATTGTAATTTATAGTTAGTGTTAGGGTTTAAGGTTTCTTTTTGTTTTGGGTATTTTTTTTATGGGGAATGTAGGTTAGTTTTCGGTATAATGGTGTTTTATTATTTTGTATACTGTCTTTTTTATTTTCTGTAAATTAGATTTGTTTTATTTTTCATTAACTTAAGGAGTTTAGTTTAGAGGGGGGTTAGTTGTTAAGTAGAGTAGGGCTAGTTTGCATTGGGGGTTGTGGTGGTTTAGGAGACAATTGTGTAGGGAACTTGCAGTGGGCTAGTGGTGGTTTAGTTTAAGGTTAACTAGTGTAGGGTACTTGTGATTGGCTAGTATCAGTAAAGGGGATAATAGTTTAGATGGGTGCTTGCGGTAGGTATGTGGTGGTATAGGGGTTAATAGTGTAGGGTACTTGCGGTTGGCTAGTATAGGGGTTAATAGTTTAGATCGGTGCTTGTGGTTGGTATGTAGTGGTATAGGGGTTCATAGTTTAGATGGGTACTTGTGATGGGCAAGTGGTGGTAAATGGGTTAATAGTTTAGATGGGTACTTGTGGTGGGTATGTGGCAGGATAGGGGGTAATAGTTTAGTTGGGTACTTGCGGTGGGTATGTGGTGCTATATGGGTTAACAGGATAGATACTTGTGGTGGGTATGTGACGGTTTAGATATCTAATAATGTAGTGTTAGTTTGAGATTGTGGTGTACTTCATTTAAGGGGTATTAGGATTAGTGGTTAGACATGGCAGTTATATTCCAATATCTTGCAACCTCATAGCACTTTCGTTAAAAGGCACATGAAATAAAAAATGTTTCTTTTATGATTCATATAGAGCATACAATTTTAAACAACATTCCAATTTAGTTTTATTATTAAATGCTCTTCATCTTCTTGATATCCTTTGTTGAAGGAGCATCAATGCACTACTGGGAGCTAGATGAGCACATTATGTGAGCCAATGACAACAGACATATGTGTTAAGCCACCAATAAGCAGCTAACTACCATTAGTAGATTGATGCTAGAGAGCCTACCTAGGCATGCTTTCAACAAAAGATACCAAGAAAATGAAGCAAATTTGCTAACAGAAGTAAATTGGGAAAGTGTTTATAAATTAATTGCTCTATCTGATTAATGAAAGTATAATTTCGACTTTACTGTCCCTTTAATAATGGAACAGAACCAGCAACTTGCAGATGTAACACAAAGTGGGTGCTAATCTTTATGGATTGCACAATTGTTTTTCGGTGATATATTAGTTTCACGAACAGGTTTTTCTTTCTTAAGATATGGTCCATGGCTTGAGTAATTACTGTTGGGAATATCTTTCCTGGCCAGCAGGAGGAGGCAAAGAGCACCACAGTTAAACTGCTAAGTATCACTCGCTTACTCACAACCCCCAGTCATTCTCTTTTCCTTTGGTGCATGGAGGAGGTGAAGTTTAGGTGTCTGAAGAAAATTTTTGATTTAATCTACAAGCAAATTTGGGGTATAGCCGTATTCCACGTCATTCCTTGCAGTTGGGTAGTGGTGGCTTTAAAGCAGTTAGGAACTTGTAAAGAGGTACTTACTGTGTTTTCCTAACAATTGCTGCCCTCATTTATAAAGCCAGAGTTGGCTACTCTGTTCTTTCTTTTTCAAAGGTCTCTGTGAGGAACTGTGTCCTCTCATACCTTGTAACTGTCTACATGCCGGACAGCAGAGCAGGTAAGTGCTTTTTCTTCCAGTTGAAGAGACCATGCACTTAACAAACTAAAAGGACATAGATAATCCTGTTGTATTGGTTACACTGGGGCATGAAACAGGCACTGTAGAATATGTGAGACTAACATTTAAACTCTTGTAAAAAGAAAGGGTAAAATGTTTTAATTAGGCTTTATTTTCTGATAATATCATCGAGTCCTAAAAGACACAAAAAAGAGAGGTGCCCTTGGTGCAGCAACTTCTAAATGTACAAAGCTATATCATATGGTGACGATCAGGTACTCACAAAAATAACTGCACATCCAGTGCAATAATAAACAAGCCGAAACTTCAAAGCCGTTCGGCTGACTCCCCAGCGGCAAATGGGCTGTGAGTGGACTTGTCTCCTGGTAGTATCACAGCTTCTGGTGATGAAGTCCACTGCTACAGGTTAGATGGCCAGATCAAGACACCGACAGAGTGTCCCAACAAAGCGAAATCCAAAGAGGTATAAAGTCAATAATTCAGGAGCAAGGTACAAGTGAAGTGATACTTTTAGTAAAACAAATTTAAAATGTTGCTTAGCAACGCATTTCTTGGCTCAATATGCCGTTTTAGCTACTTTAGATGACTCCGATACCCCTGTCGTTGTCACTCCTAAGAAATCTAGTAAACTTAATAGTTTCTTTGATGAACCTTGCACTTCAGGGGTTTTTCCTGTGCCGGACCGTGCTAGGGAGATTATCTCACAGGAATGGGAGAAATCAGGGGTGTCTTTTTCACCGTCTCCCATTTTGAAGAAAATGTTTCCTGTCAAGGACTCCATTAAAGACCCTTGGTATACTGTACCAAAAGTTGAAGGGGCCATTTCCACTCTGGCTAAGAGAACCACTATTCCTATTGAAGATAGCTGCTCTTTTAAGGCTCCGATGGACAAGAAGCTAGAGGCTTATTTGAAAAAGATTTATGTTCATCAAGGTCTCCAATGGCAACCTGCGGTGTGTATTGCCACTGTGACTAGTGTGGCATCTTATTGGTTCAACACCTTGTCTGATTCTCTTCAAGTAGAGACTTCCTTGGATGAAATTTAAGATAGGATAAAGCTCTTAAGTTGGCCAATTCCTTTATTGCAGATGCCATTTTACAGGTTGTTAGACTAGGAGCTAAAACTTCTAGTTTTGCTGTCCTAGCCCGCAGGGTCTGTGGACGTTTCCTCTAAAGTCAAGCTTCTGGCGATTCCTTTCAAGGGCAAAACCTTGTTTGGACCCGGTTTGCCAGAAATTATCTCTGATATTACGGGTGTAAAAGGGTATTTTCTACCTCAAGATTAGAAGAATAGGCCTAAAGGATGTCAGAGTAATTTTTTTTCCTTTTGTAACTTCAGAAGAAAGCTTTCCCCTGCTTCTTCCATGCAGGAACAATCCAAGTCTCCTTGGAAAACCAATCAGTCTCGGAACAAGGTAGAAACAATCAAAGAAACCTGCAGATCATTCCAAATCAGCCTTAAGGGATTGGATCAGGTGGGGGGCAGACTTTCTCAGTTTTCTCAAGCCTGTATACGAGATATCCTCGATCCCTGGACTGTGGATATAGTATCCCAGGGTTACAAATTGGAATTCAATACTTTTCCTGCCAGAAGCAGATTCCTTCTCTCAAGATTATCTGCAGATCAGATAAAGAGAGAGGTGTTCTTGAAATGTATACAACATCTTTTCTCCCTGGGAATGATAGTTCCAGCAGAGCAGGTAAGTGCTTTTTCTTCCAGTTGAAGAGACCATGCACTTAACAAACTAAAAGGACATAGATAATCCTGTTGTATTGGTTACACTGGGGCATGAAACAGGCACTGTAGAATATGTGAGACTAACATTTAAACTCTTGTAAAAAGAAAGGGTAAAATGTTTTAATTAGGCTTTATTTTCTGATAATATCATCGAGTCCTAAAAGACACAAAAAAGAGAGGTGCCCTTGGTGCAGCAACTTCTAAATGTACAAAGCTATATCATATGGTGACGATCAGGTACTCACAAAAATAACTGCACATCCAGTGCAATAATAAACAAGCCGAAACTTCAAAGCCGTTCGGCTGACTCCCCAGCGGCAAATGGGCTGTGAGTGGACTTGTCTCCTGGTAGTATCACAGCTTCTGGTGATGAAGTCCACTGCTACAGGTTAGATGGCCAGATCAAGACACCGACAGAGTGTCCCAACAAAGCGAAATCCAAAGAGGTATAAAGTCAATAATTCAGGAGCAAGGTACAAGTGAAGTGATACTTTTAGTAAAACAAATTTAAAATGTTGCTTAGCAACGCATTTCTTGGCTCAATATGCCGTTTTAGCTACTTTAGATGACTCCGATACCCCTGTCGTTGTCACTCCTAAGAAATCTAGTAAACTTAATAGTTTCTTTGATGAACCTTGCACTTCAGGGGTTTTTCCTGTGCCGGACCGTGCTAGGGAGATTATCTCACAGGAATGGGAGAAATCAGGGGTGTCTTTTTCACCGTCTCCCATTTTGAAGAAAATGTTTCCTGTCAAGGACTCCATTAAAGACCCTTGGTATACTGTACCAAAAGTTGAAGGGGCCATTTCCACTCTGGCTAAGAGAACCACTATTCCTATTGAAGATAGCTGCTCTTTTAAGGCTCCGATGGACAAGAAGCTAGAGGCTTATTTGAAAAAGATTTATGTTCATCAAGGTCTCCAATGGCAACCTGCGGTGTGTATTGCCACTGTGACTAGTGTGGCATCTTATTGGTTCAACACCTTGTCTGATTCTCTTCAAGTAGAGACTTCCTTGGATGAAATTTAAGATAGGATAAAGCTCTTAAGTTGGCCAATTCCTTTATTGCAGATGCCATTTTACAGGTTGTTAGACTAGGAGCTAAAACTTCTAGTTTTGCTGTCCTAGCCCGCAGGGTCTGTGGACGTTTCCTCTAAAGTCAAGCTTCTGGCGATTCCTTTCAAGGGCAAAACCTTGTTTGGACCCGGTTTGCCAGAAATTATCTCTGATATTACGGGTGTAAAAGGGTATTTTCTACCTCAAGATTAGAAGAATAGGCCTAAAGGATGTCAGAGTAATTTTTTTTCCTTTTGTAACTTCAGAAGAAAGCTTTCCCCTGCTTCTTCCATGCAGGAACAATCCAAGTCTCCTTGGAAAACCAATCAGTCTCGGAACAAGGTAGAAACAATCAAAGAAACCTGCAGATCATTCCAAATCAGCCTTAAGGGATTGGATCAGGTGGGGGGCAGACTTTCTCAGTTTTCTCAAGCCTGTATACGAGATATCCTCGATCCCTGGACTGTGGATATAGTATCCCAGGGTTACAAATTGGAATTCAATACTTTTCCTGCCAGAAGCAGATTCCTTCTCTCAAGATTATCTGCAGATCAGATAAAGAGAGAGGTGTTCTTGAAATGTATACAACATCTTTTCTCCCTGGGAATGATAGTTCCAGTTCCAGTGCAGGAACATGGTCTCGAGTTCTACTCCAACCTATTTGTAGTTCCCAAAAAAAGAGGGAACTTTCCGTCCCATTTTAAACTTGAACTGTCTAAACAAGTTTCTCAAAGTTCCATCCTTCAAGATGGAGACTATACGATCCATTCTTCCTTTGGTACAAGAGGGTCAGTTCATCATAGACCTAAAGGATGAGTATCTTTATGTTCCTATTCACAGGGATAAAAACAGATTCTTGAGATTTGCCTTTCTGGACAAACATCTCCAGTTTGTGGCCCTTTCATTTGGTCTAGCCACGGCTCCCATAATTTTTTCAAAGGTTCTGGGGGCTCTTTTAACAGTGATCTATTCTCGTGGAATTGCTGTGGCACCCTACCTGGACGACATATTGGTCCAGGCACCATCTTTTCAAGAAGCAAAATCTCACACACCGATGGAATGTGAATCTGGAAAGAAGCTCCCTTTGCCCTGCTACAAGAGTAGTGTTCTTAGGGACCATAATAGATTCTCTATTGATGAAGATTTTTCTGACAGAGGTCAGAAAAAGCAAAATCATTTCCCCTTGCCTCTCTCTTCAGGGTACTGCTTATCCTTCAGTGGCTCATTGTATGGAGGTAATCGGTCTGATGGTGGCTGGCTTCCATGGACATCATTCCTTTTGCTCGGTTCCATTTGAGAACTCTCCAGTCGTGCATGCTCAGACAATGGAATGGCGACCATGCGGATCTATCTCAGAGAATAGAGTTAGATCTGTCATCAAGGGACTCTCTCCTGTGGTGGATTTCTCAGGAATATCTGTCTCAGGGCACATGCTTTTGGAGACCTTCCTGGGTGATCGTGACCATGGACGCCAGTCTGCTGGGCTGGGGAGCAGTCTGGAACTCGTTAAAACGTCAGTGCCTTTGGACTTGGGAGGAGTCTGCTCTTCCCATCAACATCTTGGAGTTGAGGGCGATTTACAATGCTCTATTGGCTTGGCCTCAGCCCAGTTAATCAGGTTCCATTCAGACAACATAACCTCTGTGGCTTACATCAATCTACAGGGAGGAACTCGGATTTCCTTAGCCATGAAGGACGTTACTCGGATTCTTAAGTGGGCAGAGACTTACAATTGCTGTCTATCTGCCATCCACATTCCAGGAGTAGACAACTGGGAAGCGGATTTTCTGAGCAGACAGACTTTTCATCCCGGGGAATGGGAACTCCATCCAGAGGTGTTTTCCAGCTTATTCCTTAAATGGGGATGCCAGAGATCTGATGGTGTGGTGTCCCGTCAGAACACCAATCTTCCAAGGTATGGTTCAAGGTCAAGAGATCTGCACGCCGTTCTGATAGATGCTCTGGTGATTCCTTGGGTTTTCAGGTTGGCATACCTGTTTCCTCCATTTGCTCTCCTTCCACAAGTTATTGCTCATATCAAACAGGAGAGGGAGTCAGTGATTCTAATAGCCCCTGCGTGTCCTTGCAGGATCTGGTTTGCAGACCTAATGGAGATGTCATCTCTCCCACCTTGGAGACTACCTCTGAGGAAGGACCTCCTGATTCGTCCCTTCCTTCATCCAAATCTTGTTTCTCTGAAGCTGACTGCTTGAAGATTGAACGTTTAATTCTGTCTAAGCGTGTTTTTTCTGAGTCGGTCATTGAGACCATGATTCAGGCTTGCAAGCCTGTTATTAGAAAGATTTACCATAATATATCGCGTAAATATCTTTATTGGTATGAATCCAAGGGCTACTCTTGGAGTAAAATTAGATTTCTTAGAATTTTATCTGTTCTTCAGGAAGGCCTGGAAAAGGGATTGTCAGTCAGTACCCTGAAGGGTCAGATTTCTGCTTTATCAGTTTTACTACATAAACATTTGGCAGATGTGCAATCTTTTTGTCAGGCCTTGATCAAAATCTGGCCTGTCTTTAAGTCTGTTGTTCCTCCTTGGAGCCTTAACCTTGTTCTTAAAGTTTTACAACTGGCTCCATTTGAGCCATTGAATTCCATAAACATTAAGTTGTCATCTTGAAAGATTTTGTTTCTTGCTGCTATCTCTTCTGCTTGAAGAGTCTCTGCAGTGTGATTCCCCTTATCTTATTTTTCATGCTGATAAGGCGGTTCTTCGTACTAAGTTAGGTTTCCTTCCTAAGGTTGTTTCTAATAGAAATATCAATCAGGAAATTTTTGGTTCCCTCTCTGTGCCCTAATCCTTCTTTTTCCAAAGAACGTTTGTTACACAATGTGCTCTTAAATTCTAGTTACAGGCGACTAAGGATTTTCGCCAGTCCTCTGCCCTCTTTGTCTGTTTCTCTGGGAAACGTAAAGGTCAGAAAGCTACTGATACTACTCTTTCTTTTTGGTTATGAAGTATAATTTGTTTGGCTTATGAGACTGCTGAACAGCAGCCTCCTGAGACAATTACGGTTTATTCCACAAGAGCTGTTTCCTCTTCTTGGGCTTTTAAAAATGAAGCATGCAACTTGGTCTTCTCTACATACTTTTTCCAAATTTGGCTGGTTTTTTTGGGGGCGAAAGATTCTTCAAGCGGTGGTGCCTTCTGTTTAGGACTGCCTGTCTTGTCCCTCCCTATTTATCTGTGTCCTCTAGCTTGGATAATGGTTGCCAACAGTAATTACTCAAGCCGTGGACTCACCATATCTTAGGAAAGAAAAACAAAATGTATGCTTACCTGATAAATGTATTTTTTTCCGGATATGGTGAGTCCCCAGCCCACCCTTTATTTTAAAACAGTTGTTCTTTTGACTATAACCTCAAGCACCCCTACATATTGTGTTACTCCTTTTTCTCCATTTCCTTTGGTCGAATGACTTGGGGTCGTGGGAAAGGGAGTGATACTTAGCAGTTTAACTGTGGTGCTCTTTGCCTCGTCCTGCTGGCCAGGAGTGATATTCCCAACAGTAATTACTCAAGCCGTGAACTCACCATATCTGGAAAGAAATACATTTATTAGGTGAGCATACATTTTGTTTTTATTGAACCCACTATTCGCATAGTGAATCCTGGCCATAATCTTTATCCCATATTCTTCTTCTTGAAATATTTTATTTGTAGTGTTCTGTATTACTTCTTCTTTACTGTAATTGGTTTTCAATATCGAACCCTCACTCACCAATTGCCTTATTTTGTGGAGTCAAACTGGGTTTGAGGTTGCAGATTACAGGGGCCAGTCATGGCTATTAAAGGGCCACTAAACCCAAAATCTTTCTTTCATGATTCAGATAGAGAATACAAATTTAAACAACATTACAATTTACTTCTATTATTTATTTTGCTTCATTTTTTAGATATCCTTAGTTGAAGAAAAAGCAATGCACATGGGTGAGCCAATCACACGAGGCTTCTATGTGCAGCAACCAATCAGCAGCTACTGAGCATATCTAGATATGCTTTTCAGCAAAGAATATCAAGAGAATAAAACAAATTAGATAATAGAAGTAAATTAGAAAGATGTTTAAAATTGCATTCTCTTTCTAAATCATGAAAGAAAAATTTTGGGTTTCATGTCCCTTTAAGCTAGTATAAAGGGAATTGTTATATGCTAAAGCCAATAAGCAACAGATATGTTAATATAAGAAAGCCTACAATTTTCACAGCTTAATTGAAAAGGGGGCAGAATAAATAATTAAAGTATACCGCAAAGATGTTTTATCATGCATATTCATGTTTTTTTATTTTTTTATTTATTGAGATTCTTTTCCAAACAAACCATGAGTAATTGTCATTACATAGTATACAGTAAAATAAATGGTTACAAGGTAGGCTTCCAAAAACAATATCTGATAAATACACAGTATAGATAAGTGACAAATTACACTCTTAATAAAAGCAGTGGGTGCTGCTCAAACAGAATATCCACCAAATGATTTAAGCAGCCACTCATGGACCACAGCATTGCAATGAACATAAAATAAAGTAGATAAACAGTAATGTTAAAGGGCCTCTCGTGGACCCTAAATGAAGAACTTTTTTTTTTATATAAAGAAAAATGTATTAACCTTCTTGTATATGAAGTATTGCTGGGATGAAATCATTAAATGGAAAATTTCTCTATGTTTAGAAAGAGAAATAGAGAAAAGAAGGGGGTAAGGGGGAAATTGTAAATAATAATTTGAAATCTATGCCAGCCAGCCAGAGTTAAGGGAGGGGAAGGAGGAAAGAAGAGGGGAAGAAAAAAAAAAGGGGAAGAACAACATAAGAGGGGAAGGGGGGAACCAATAGGTATAGGGGGAGCAACAGTCCCCATCTTAATTCTTACTTATTTTTGCCCACCCTTCCCAGGCCAGGCAGTGAAGCTGTACTTTATTATTGGAGGTAATAATAGGGCACTCCATAGTCTCTAAATAGGACATGTTTTTAGAAATATCATTCCAGGTGGGGATAGCAGCATGCCTCCCAGGCGGGCAATAGACAGCTTAACTACCATCATCAGGTATATGCTAATCACGATATTGGGGGTGAGAGCCGACCCAAAGGACAGGTGGAACAAAACCTTTTGTGGATTTGTCCACAAGTTAGGCTTGAGGTCAGAACATCTTTTAGAAAGCATTTCCCACATGGGAAGCAGCAGTGGGCAGGCCCACCATATATGAGCCGGTGACCCCACATATCCACACCCGCTCCAGCAGAGAGGCGAGTTCAGAGGGGAGATTTTGAAGAGCCTCAGAGGTGTAAGATGCCATTGAGTGCAAATTTTAAGGGATAATTCTTGTAGAGTAACACAATGGAGGGCTTTTTTGGTGAGTAAGATAGCCAACGACCAGTCCTCTTGGGAGGCTTGGAACCCAAGGGATCTCTCCCATGAAATAATATAAGCAGATTTATAATAAACCTTTGGGTTAAGCAGGTCTTGATAGGAGATTGACAGTGCTTTAGGTATCCTTTTGGCTGTATCCCACCATTTTTCCCAATTAGTATGCACGCGCATTGGAAGTTCAGTAAACCCCCAAGCTCTTAAGAGACTTCTAAGTCGCCAAGATTCAAATTGTAATATCTGAGATGGATTATATGTTGATCGAAATGTGAGATAATTTGGCCGTTCGGAAAAAGATCTCCAATAGAAGCGATACCATGCGATTGCCATAGTTGTGGTTGTGAGTCACGTAGAGCCCTGAGGATGCCCAGGAGGGTCTGACTAGGCGAGGGGTGAGGAGCTATTTGGGGAAGAGATCGAATTTTATCCCAAAAGTGCAAAGCAGAAACAACAATGTAATTTTTAATTTCCAGAGATACCCTGACATGTTTAGGAATCCAGAGGATATCCGAAAGGTAGAGTGAGTCCGGCACAGAGGCCTGCTCAATCCCCCACCACTTGCAATCCGAGGAATTAGAGTTCCAGGGAAGAATATGAGCAAGTCTAGATGCTTCATGATACAGAGCCAAGTTGGGGGCGCTTGCACCTCCACTAAGCATTGGTTGCTGCATGATTCTGGTGGACACTCGAGGGTGCCCTTTTTTTCCAAATAAACTTGTTACATAGCATCTGAAATTTTCTGATAAGGGATTTGGGAATTGGAATTGGCAAGGTTCTGAACAGGTAAGTTAATTTAGGTCGTAGAGTCATCTTAAAGGCTGCCACCATGCCCAGCCAGGAAATGCACAGGACATTCCATCGATCTACACACCTCTGGAAAGTGGGTAAAAGTTGGTTTCGACTATAGTAGATATGTTCCAGGATAAAAAAAACCCTAGGTGCTTTAATTTGTGCCGTGACCAATTAAATGCATACCTTTTCGTAAGGTCGGTGTAATCTTTTTCTGATATATTGACAGTGAAAGCATCTGTTTTGTTTACATTCAATTTATAGTAGCTAATCTCACCAAAAGTGTGGAGAAGCCTAAAAAGAGCCGAAAGGGATGGGGTGTGGGTTCCCAAGAAAATGATGAGGTCATCTGCAAATAGGGTGATTTTCTGGGGTATACCAGCTATGTCCACACCAACGATACTGTCAGCGGAATGGATTGCTTCGGCCAGTGGTTCCATTATTAATGCGAATATCAGGGGTGATAAGGGACATCCCTGTCGCATTCCATTAGTGATGGGAAAGGAGGGTGAAAGGAATCCCAGCCCCCTAACCCTTGCTGAAGGAGAGGAGTATAACGCTCCTACACAGGACAGAAAATAGGATGGGAAACCAAATACGTGTAATACTTTGAATAAATAAAGCCAATTTACCCGATCTAATGCCTTTTCGGCATTGTGCATGGAATGTTCACACGTTTGGCTTCTAGAAAAATATTTAAAATACGCCTGGTATTGTCAGGACCTTCTCGCCCCAGGGGTAAAGCCTTATTGATCCCAGCCTATTAGTGAGGGGAGGATATGATTAAGTCTGGTGGCTAAGATTTTTGCCAGGAGTTTTATATCAATATTGATTAGTGATATAGGTCTGAAGTTCTCACAGGCATTGGGATCCTTACCTGGTTTCGGTATGGCCACTATTGTCGCCTCCAAGAACTCAGAGGGGAGAGCACCACATAGAGAATAGTCCCCCACTGAGCCATTATCATTGATAAATAAGAATTCTGTAATTTCTTCTTGGAGGGAGGAAACATTGCCCAGATCACTCAGAAGAAATTCCGGTAACCGCCAGGGGGGTCTGGAAGACAAGATAGTAGGAGAGTCCATGATCATCTGGACGGGCGAATGATCCGACAAGGTGCAATTCGGCATTCATGCGCTTTGAATACAATCTAAAAGATGGGGTTCGCAGAAGATAAAGTCAATGCGGGAGTAGGAGAGATGGACATTAGAAAAATATGAGTAATCTCGTGATGTAGGATGTATGCAGCGCCAGACATCGTAAAGATTATATTGCACGATAAGTGTGGAAAATTGTTTAGAGGTCTGAATTAGCGTTGGATCGTACGCCCTTTGTTTGGGGGACCATCTGTCCATTATAGTGTCTAGTAGCATATTAAAGTCTCCTGCGAGCAGCAGGGTTCCCATTCTGTGGGTAGTCAGGAGACATAAAAACTTTCTAAGGTGTTTCACCTGTCCTGTATTAGAGCCATAATATGATGCAAGAGTATAGAGGACTCCCTCCAATTTGCAATTTAAAATAAAATAGCGGCCCTGAGGGTCCGCGTGGATATTTATCTTTTCATATAGAAGTTGTTTATGGATTATTATTGCCACTCCTCTGGATTTCGTTGTAAAGGACGCTGCTTCCACCACCGGGTATTGTTTAGACTTAAGAGGTATAGGGGAGCTATCTACCCAGTGAGTTTCCTGGAGGAAAATTATCTGAGATTTTGTCTGATTAAGATGTCTCAGAAGTCTACTTCTTTTATTAGGAGTGTTGAGGCCTCTAACATTATGAGAGGTTAATGTCAAGGCCATATTGAAAGAGTGAAAAAAAAGGGGGGGGAGTGGAAGGAGGAGGGTCTTGGGGAAATATAGGAAAGGGAAGCCAAGAGGTTACTTCTAGGTGTAGCTAGATGCTGGCACAGATATATATATATATATATATATATATATATATATATATATATATATATATAAAACTATAGTAGATATAAGGGAGGTGGATAGTGCGGTATTGGCAAGACAAACCGCTTAGGTAGTCCTCTTCTAGAAGCAGAGGCACTATATATATATATATATATATATATATATATATATATATATATATATATATATATATATATATATATATATATATATATATATATGGGGGGAGGTTGCAATACTGTGAAAAAATAGAACGCCAAGTGTTCTGGTATCCGGAGAGAGGAAGGGTAGAAAAATGGGTGGCCAATATGTACCATCCGCCCAAATTAAATTGTAGTATGGCATAAAGCCAAACATAAGTTGCAATTTTTCTGTTCAGTGTTGTCTATTGTGGAGGATTAATATGTTTTTAGATAAAAAGGAAAGGATTTTTGAAATGTGAGACCAAACAATTTTTCTAGCAGATAGGGAAAGAGACAATGGTTCATATACAAGTAATTGTATAAAATAAAACAAATCCCACAAGAACTGAAACACCGTTAAACATCACATACTATATAATATTAGCCTAAAACTTAGTGCTGCATATCTACGTATCGAAAGCTACTTCTTCTTTGTTGGAGGAAGAATAATATTAACGAGATCCTGAGCTTACCATATGGATAGCAGAAGGTGTACAGCTACACTATATAGTGCAGTAGGCTATAAACAAAAGTATTCCTCAGGCAGCATCTAGATGGAAAAATTGAGGGGCCTATGTTATACTCTCTAAGCCCATCTAGGTTTTAAATAAAGGAGTCAAAGGTTAGTGGGTGCATTTCCAACAGATTGTACTCATGAAGCTACATGCTAACAAAAACAACTAGCTAAAAAGGGAGAAGCGACATTTAGCCCATAGGAATATAAATTATTAAACATAGCACACAGTGCATTTATCTGGATCCTGTTACAGTTCCTGCCAGCATAGTCAGTGATCAGCGCAGCAAGAACTACAACACATTTAAACATCATATATTTGTAGAATATCAACCTGTAGTTCAATGTTACAAATCTAAATCTATAACACCTTTGTCAGGACAAAAAAAAAAAAAGAATGTTGAGGGGGTCCCAAACCTACCACGTGAGTAGTAGAGTGCGTACAACTACGCTATATAAGGCGACGGGCTATGAACCCAAACCTCTTAAAACTTCATCCAAATGAAGAAATTTAGAGCCCACCCAACATCCTCCAAACCAAGTTAGGCATTAAATAAAATACAACTACATATTAATATAAACAGCTAGCTAAAGGGAGAATAAGTAGCAGTTAATACATAAAAAAAGAGCATAACAATTAACAGAACACAAAATATACTTATCAGAATCTTGACGCAGTACTTGTAACAAAGTCAGTGTCCAGCCAAGACTCCCTTGTCTAGAGGTCTCATATGAATGGTACAGTGTTTACCAATGCAGGGACTACCAGAAAGTCTAACTTAGAGGCCAGAGAAAACCACTGTAACTAGTTAACTCAGGGAGGTGGTGAGAAAGAACTTCTTCGGGCAGTTGCTGTAGATGGTGAGCCAGACTCTCTCTGAGGCATTGCTGTATTATAGGAGTCAGGACATCTTGAGGGGAGTGCAGCCCATTCAAGTGCCATGGCATCAAGCTGATGAGGTTTGTGTTGGAGGTTCTGAGGAGCAGTTACATGTGTGTCCTCCATGTTCAAGCTTTTAAGGAGAGCAAGACCCTGTGTAACATTATGAACTGTGAAGGTCTGGTTGTCCTTGAAAATCAGAAGTTTGATCGGGTAACCCCATCTGTATCTAACATTTTTCTTTTGCAGGGTGGAGGTGACATCCGTAAATGTTTTCCTCTGCTGCAGTGTTCTTGTAGAAAGATCTGGAAAGTTCTGTAAGTTTTGGAACTTTTCAGGAAGCCGAGGTTTCTAAAAGTGTGCTCTTTGTATTCTTTCTTTGTATGTAAAATAATGAAGTCTCACAAGAACATCCCTAGGTTACCCCACAGGGAGCCCTCTCGGCCTGAGAGTGCGGTGAGCTCGATCTAGTAAATCTTCTGAATCTGAGGTTTTTGGAGCTAAGTTATGGAAAAGTTCTTAAAGATAAGATTGCAGATCTGGTGAAGAGACAGTTTCAGGAATTCCTCTTATTCTGAGATTATTTTGCTGAGATCTATCTTCAATGTCAGCTATTTTTTTTTTCCAACAAGCTTTATTGGTATAAATAATAATTTTACAATTGCCATGGAAACACTCCGGCGTGGTATAACATAGACAAAAAAGAAAAAACAATGAAAGTGAAATATACAAAGAGCAAGACCAGTAATGACCATTGTATGTAAGTCCAAGGATCCATGCATTTGTTGAGTCCCACATAAAGTTCTGGTCTTGGACATAGTAGCTTGTGGATTTTTCTTTTTTATAAGATAACACATGTGGATGAAACTTCCACATTAACATTTAAACAGAGCAAAGCAATGCGACAGAGATCTATGTAAAAGATAGAAAGGTCTCACTGATGTTGATATACGTGAGAGGTAAGTTACAGTCATCAAGGAGTTAGTTAAGTGATAGGGTATAAGGTCTAGCAAACCAGCGCGGAGGAAGTATGGCTCCAGGGTGAGTTTCCAGATGAGTCAGATGTGTCCTAGTTTTGAGATGTGTTACGGGAGATGATGTGGCTGTATAAGGTGTCGGGGTGACTAGGAATTATTAGGTAGTTGTGGCGGGGGTCTAGAAAGTGTGAGAGTGTATGTTTCCCAATAAAAGGACATGGCGCAGTAAAAATCCATCCTTTTTGTTTTCTGATAGTGAAACCTTTCCAGGGAAAGGAGAAGAGTGACATTATGTACCCAGTCTTTTTGAGTAGGAATGTGTCGCTGTTTCCACAGTCTAGGGATCAGTTGCTTGGCCCCACTAAGCATGATGTACAATAAGACCTGTCGGTATTTGCATTTGATCTTAGGGGGTTTGTTAAATAATAGCGTCAAAGGATTGAAGGGGATAGATGTATTGAGTACCTTTTGGATTTCTCTATGGGTGTCCAACCAGAAAGGCTGAAGTGTGGGGCAATCCCACCAGATGTGGAGGAGTGTACCAACTTGTTTGCAATCTCTCCAACATAGTGGGTCTGTGTGAGGGTAAATCTTAGCGAGTCTGCTGGGGTAAAGGTACCATCTTTCTAAGAGTTTTATGTTCGTTTCAGTGATTCCCATTGAGGAGGGGGCCTTCCCCATTTGTTGAAATATAATGTCCCACGTCTCAGAGGGGATCTCATGGCCTAGCTCGACTTCCCATGCTTTTGTATATGATGGAAGGTTTTTGGAGTGTAGAGTAATTAGTATTTTATATATCTTAGAGAGAGTGCCCTGCGCTAATAATGTGGAGTGGCATAGTGTTTCGAATGGATTTAGGTTTCTTACCAGGTTATGTTTGTCTTTATGGTGGGAGAGAAAGTGTGCTAATTGTAAATATTCGAACCATCTATCAAAAAAGCTAATGTTCCTGTCCGCAAGGGCGGTTTTCTGAATGATGGTGCCTCTTTCTAGAACAAGATGGCAGGGCAAACCCGCTGATAGTGTGTACCGGTCCTGGGTCCGTTTTTGAAGTAGTGGAGGAAAATCTTTGTTGTGTAGAAGGGGGGTAAGTGGTGAGGGTATGGTCGATATGCCTTTTTGTGAACCTATAAGGTGGTCCCAAGTGGAGAGTGTATCAGTCACTAACGAGGGTGTAAGAGAAGGTAGTGTCCTATGTTGCCTGTATGTCCAGCAAACTGACCCAAGACTTCGAGAAGTAGATAGATCATGCTCAAGCTTGACCCATTCTTTATCAGTACTGTTTTTGCACCAGTCGACTATTCTGGTCAGTTGTGCTGCCTGTGAGTAAAATAAAAGGTTGGGTACTCCCAGTCCCCCCTCATCCCTTTTCCTATAAAGGGTGGTTTTAGAGATTCGAGGGCGTTTATTTGCCCAAATAAAGCCGTTAACGAAAGATTGCACACTACGAATGTAATGTAAGGGGGGTTGTATGGGTAGGGCTTGGAACATATATAAAAAGCGAGGCAGGATGCTCATTTTGAATGCTTGGACTCTACCAAGCCAGGAGAGGAATTTGTTGCGCCAGGCTCTCATGTCTGTTCTGATGGAGTCAAAAAGGTGTTGGTGGTTTAGTTGGTGTAGAGCTTCTTTTGAGGTCGTTAGTTTTACCCCTAGGTAATTTATGGAAGAAGGTTGGAATCGGAATTGGTAGTGATTAGTGATCTGTTGGGCTGTCTGGTCTGAGATGCCAATACCTAGAAACTCTGATTTCTGCTTATTTATTTTGAAATTGGAGAGAGTACTGTAAATGCCCAAAGCCGGTAAAAGGGCCTCTAGAGATTGTGGGGGGGAAGTCAGTGAGAATAAAATATCGTCCGCGTAGAGTGTTAGTTTGTAGTGGATATCTGCTATATAAATACCGTGGACTTTTTCATCATTCCTGATCCTGGAGGCAAGAACCTCCACGGCCAGAATAAACAATATGGGGGAGAGAGGGCAACCCTGTCTCGTTCCATTTGTTATTGGGAATGCATTTGACAGGGAATCGTTTAACTTAATACGGGCTTTCGGCATATGGTATAGGGCAAATATTTTCTCAATGAGTTTGTTGCTCAGGCCAAAACGAGTGAGCGTTGACCTAAGGAACAACCAATCCAGCCTATCAAAGGCCTTCTCGGCATCGATGGCAAGGAAGATAGAAGGAATGTTTTGTGACTGCGTGTATTCGATTAAGTTTAGGATTTTGATGGTATTGTCTCGCGCCTCTCTTTTGGGGACAAAACCTACTTGATTTGTGTGAATTAGTTGGGGGAGGAACTTATTAAGTCTATTAGCTATGAGTTTAGCATAAAGCTTAACGTCTACGTTTAGTAGTGAAATGGGGCGAAAATTAGATGGGCTATCTGCGGGTTTTCCGGTCTTAGGGATCACTGAAATGTGTGCTTCCAGCATAGGGGGGAGAAAGGGGTGTTCCTGGTCAACTAAGTTAAATAAGGTACAGAGGTGTGGAAGCAGAGTGGGTGCGAACTTTTTATAATAAGCGACCGAGAGACCGTCAGGGCCAGGGCTTTTGCCTGATGGCAAGTCTTTAAGGGTGGTTGTGAGCTCTGTCATTGAGAAAGGTTCGTCCAGTTCTGTCGCTTGTGCATCAGAGAGTTGTGGTAAAGGGGTGTTTAGAAGGTAGTTGTTTATGGCATTACTGGGGTCCGGGGGGCGGTCAGGGTTAGAGAGGTTGTAAAGATTAGAGTAGTATGCCTCAAATTGGGAAAGTATTTCAGAAGTGGTATTGACAGTTTGGTTCGTTGGAGATTTAATTTCATGGATGAAGGTTTTAAGTTTTTTCAGTTTTAAGGAGCGTGCTAGGAGTTTTCCTGCTCTATTGCTTTCAAAGTAGAATTTTTGTTTAGTCAGTAAGGCCAGTGCATTAGCTTCACTAAGTTGTAAGTCATGTACAGTTTTCCTGGCTTTCATTAAGTCTGCTAATAGTTGGGGGGAGGAAGGATTTCGCTTATGGTCGTATTCAAGTTTGGCTAGTAGGTCAGTGGATATTTTGTATACCTGCCGTGCTTTCTTTCTAGCTTGTGCATGTTGTTTAATTAATTCCCCCCTGATAAAACATTTATGAGCCTCCCAGACAACGAAAGGATCTGTTTCCGGTAAGGAATTAAATCTGAAATACTCCTGTAGAAGCTTTTCTAAGTTAGGAACTAGAGTTGGGGAATCTAATAGTTTCTCGTCTAGTTTCCACTGAAAATTGCCACCAGGTGCTGATGGCCATTTGAGTGTTGTTAGTACAGCCGAGTGGTCTGACCAAACGGTATGTGAAAGCCTGGAGGATAGTACATTGGAAAGGCCTCTTTGATTAGTAAAGAGGTAATCAATTCTACTATATGAACTATGAGGGGCAGAGAAAAAGGTATAGTCCCTCTTCTCAGGGTGGACGAATCTCCAAATGTCAAATAGAGTTTGGTCTAGCATAAGTTTCCATAGTTGCTTGATTGTGTGTTTAGGAGTTGTGGGTCGAGGGTTCGAGGAATCTAAATGTGGTTGAATGGGGAGATTGAAGTCTCCCCCTAGATATAGTGCACCTATTGTGTGGTCTAGAATCTTGGCGAAACTTTTCCTGAAAAAGGGGAGCTGTCTGGTGTTGGGAGCATAAAGATTGACCAGTGTCACCGGGGAGCCAAACAGGGTGCCAGTTACACATAAAAACCTGCCTTCAGAGTCAGTGTAGGTGTGGATGTGAGTAAAAGGGATCTGTCTGCTGATTAGGATGCTTACGCCGTGCCTTTTGTGGTCAAAAGAGCTGTGAAAGCTTTGAGTATAGAAACCTCCAAAATAATTAGGTTCCTTATTTTTTAAAAAGTGAGTCTCTTGGAGGAAAAGAATATCACCCCCTTTCCTACGTAGGTCTCTCATGGCTAGTGAGCGTTTTTGTGCAGAATTCAAGCCTTTGGTATTCTGACTCAGTAAAGTGAGAGTTTTAGTGTGGCCTTCCATGGTGCTGGTGTGACTGGTGTCCGTGATTAGATGACTGCAATAAATGATAGGCATGCATGTGTGGTTGTAGAGTATAGAAAGAAGGTTGTGTGAAGTATACCCTAGGGTCTGTATCTCTGTCGCATAGCAAAAAAAACATGAATAAGAACATAAAACAAAACATACATTTTCTCATAAAAAATCTAGATACTAATGCAAGCATTAAACTTTTAGTGTTAAGAGGGAGGGATTATAACCCATTCCATAGCAAGTGATATACATTTAGGGATGACTAATGCTCAATTACATTGGTAAAATATTTCTAACAGTACAATACAATAATTCCTAAATTCCTAAATTTACTTATTTCTAGATCAGAAGTCGTTTAACAGTAAAAGGTTTATGGCCAATGTGGCTATACATTACCCAGCGACCAAGCTGTAGCACCGGGCAAAGTCTCTAGTAGAATGATCAGCTCATAGGGATAGCTAAGATACAAAATAATTGATTAAGTTGTGACTTTAGAGAGCAAGCCGGGGGGCTTGGCCTGCGGCTTAGACTGAGGTTTGGGGGGAATACGCTGCCAGTCTCTCATGACAGGTCCTGTAGATTTCTTTCTAGGGGGTTCGTGAGAGTTCTCTGGAGAGAGTTCTTCTGGAGGGTCCAATTCCAAGGCCTGGCAAAAGGCGTTGACATCTTCTAGGGTTCTGCAAATTAACTTTCTATTTCCATGAAGAACATAGAGATGAAAGGGGAATCCCCACCTGTAGAGGATTTTCTTCTGTCTGAGAAGGGATGTTACAGGAGCCAGATCTCTCCTCCTTTGCAATGTTCGTTGGGAGAGGTCTTGAAAAAATTGGAGAACAACCCCCCTGAATTTAACAGGCTGGTGCCTACGAGAGAGGTTTAGGAGTTCCTCCTTTTCGTTGAACTCTCTAAACTTCATGATGATGTCCCTTGGGGGGGCAGTGTCAGGGGGTTTCGGTCTAAGGGCTCTGTGGGCTCGAACCCAAGGGATATCTGTGGAGGGAGTGGTGTTTCTGAGATGTGCGAATAAAGCTGGGAGATAGATTGGAAAGTCTTTAGGTAATACCGACTCAGGAACACCTCTGATTCTGAGATTTTTCCGGCGGCTCCTATTCTCCAGATCCTCGATTTTGTCGAAGAGATCTGCTATAAGAGCTGTGTGATGGTTTGTTGAATCCTGAGTTGTATTGATTTCCACTTGAAGGTGGTCCGTGAATTCTTCCAAGGCCTCCACTCTATTGCCCACTGAGTGAAGGTCTTGCTTTATTTCTGCTATCTCTTCCCTGATACACGAGCGAATGATATCCGCTATATCCTGTTTGGATGCTAGGGTAGAGAGGATGGTGTTGGGGACAGGTGTGCTCTCCTCAGTGTCATCTTCTTGTACTTGCGAAGACTGTAATTTCTTTTTTGGCGACTTGGCAGGTTCAGTACTGTCACCCACTTTTGAGGCAGGGGGCGAGAAAAACTGAGCGACCATGCTGTCTCTGTGGTTGTGCATCTTAGGGGGTTTATTCAGTTTCGAAGTGCGTTTTGCATTCATTGTGCAGGGGGAAGTTGTAAAAGAATGTTACAGATACCCTTTCCTATGCAGTTATGGTTAGAAGAGAAAAAGGGAAAGGCCTGAACCAGATCTGTTGTTAGTATGATGATGTCCAATAAAGTGGGATGAAATAAGGGCCAGGTGCAGAGCCCAAGTACCTCTGGGGTCTGAGTAGTGTTAGTTGGTACACTGCCGCGTGGTGATTCTGCCGCGTGGTTAACTGTGCAGGCTAAAATCTTTAGGCCCCGTACAGCAGGCCTCTGGATAAGCGGCTGGTCTCCACTATGAGTGTGCCTGTCTGCACTCGCTCCCCCTGTCACTAGTTAGGGCCCGGGTGGTGTAGGGCACCGTTCTATCCCCTCTCCTTACCCGTAGAAGAAGTGACCTCCGGCTTCTTATAGTGCAGCTGCGGTCTCTATGCTGCGTGTGCGGTTCGCTCCCAGTAATGGCGGTGGGGCCCAGGAGTAGGTAGGAGACACTGTAGTTACAGCTAAGGGCAGTCCGGGTCTGC
Source organism: Bombina bombina (assembly GCF_027579735.1). NCBI lineage: Eukaryota > Metazoa > Chordata > Amphibia > Anura > Bombinatoridae > Bombina > Bombina bombina. Next base: position 997,658,674 of record NC_069503.1, read on the forward strand.
GATCAGAGAGAGGAAGGATTCCTCAAGATGGTCAGGAAACGTAGTGAAGTCCCGGATTCAAAGTTGGCTCCGAGCCGGGTAAAAGTTAGTGCGTTATCGGGTAGAGATGCGGTGAGGTTTTAAGACGAGAGTAAGCCCGCTGGGTCTGCTTAAAAATGGTGTCTCCTGACTCCCGATCTATAGAGCATTTATGAGGGCATGTTATTTAGTGGAATCTAGGGCTTTGCGAGTAGTTTTGAGCTGATATATGGAACTGGGTCCCGGAGCTCAGAGATTACACAGCTTCCATTGCTGCTGCTGGCTCCGCCCCCTCCAATGTCAGCTATTTTATCTTCGACAGAATCAAGATACTCCAATAGATTCTGGGAAAGGGTTAGCCCATTAGCTTGTTCTGTACCCAAATCTTCATATTTTCTTTCAAGCATGTCAATGCGCTCATTGGTCGAGGGAATTTCTTTTTTTAACTCAGCAGTTGAGGCAGATAGTTTAGCAGAGAAAGAGTTATGGTGATCATCTAGCATAGACTTGAGAGAGTCGAGAATAAATGTAGGAGTAACCATCTCTTGAGTGCTATCTTGTATCTCCTTCAAGGCAGATGCAGCAAAACCAGACGAGTCTGAAGTTGGAGAATCAGGCGGATCAGTTGAAGTATGTCTGTCCGAGTTAAGCTGACCAAAATAATCTATAACTGTTTTTCTGAGCGGTAGTTATGGTCTATTTTTCTTGCTCTGTGAGTGTGAAATGTTCTTCCACAGGCGCTTCTCTCACCTTTGGGATATGGGTAGTGTGGGTACGTTCTAGCCACCAAGTTGTATGCAACAATATGAGCCTTAGAAGGAACAGTAGCTCTAAAACTGTCTCCACATGTGGCATACTAAGTTATATCTTAAAGGAAGACACTGAATGTAGGGCAGGCATTTATGGCCAATGGGTATTCATCTATTCCATATTCTCTAGGGGTTACACCATCCGAGAAAGGAGTTCTGTTATCCCTAAGGATGTCACAGCAGGGGGTCTGCTATCTGATTCCCAAAAGAGACTCCTGCAGTAGTTTGTTGAAGGCTTATTGGTAGGACCAATTCAGAGAGACCTCTCACCTGCTGCGATTTCTAATGCACAATAAATATAGCAAGCTCAATCACCTCAGAGTAAATAACAGTTGTTCCAGCAATAATACCAGGAGCAATATTAAGCACACTCCCCAGGGAATTTGCCCCCACTGGGCAAAGCCGGAAAAGGGTACTGGGATATGACCTGCTGCAACCGCGTACAGCAGGAAAGGGGGGGGGAGAGTGCGTTACAGCCTATGTGTTTTGTACTTCCCCTTTAAGTTACACTTATGTGATATAGCAGTCAAAATATGGAAGTGAGTCAGCAGGATATAGATTTAACTGTACACTCTTGCAAGGTATAGGGTAGCCAGGAAATTGTGCTGTTGTATTATGAAAAGACTGCATCAGCAACCTAGGCAGCTGTTCACTTGCTTGTTCCTGTCTTCGTCCCTTTATGCTCACCCTGTCTAATTTAGGGTTACTAAAATGTAGGAAAAGTGCTTTGAATGAGAGTGTTAGGTACTGTTCAGTTCAGTCTTACCCACTACTGCTTGAAGTTCACATTCAACAACCACCAATGTTAGTGAAGAAGTGTTTACAGCCAATAACGGTTCCACATGGCTTGCTGAGCTGCAATGGCTCACAGTCACTCGTTACAGAAATATGTGTGATGATACCTGAATACCCAATGTAAGAACCTCTATCTCCTATTGGGGAAACAAATTACATTTTTTTTTTCAGCTTTCTTCCGGTGTTAGGGTAGAGGGCAAATGGTGCTGTTATCTGTCGTAGCTAAATATATTGCGCAGTGTTGTATGTGTGCAGAAAGACCAAAAATGGTGTTTTCGTGCCACAGCTCAGGAGGCACCCGGTATTAGTTCAATCAATTAGCCCCAGCTATGGTATATATTTTTAAACTGCAATGTAAGAAAGCAGCTACGTTTAGGTTGTACAAGTGCTGACCGATGCTACTCACAGTTATGGGTTCGTCATTTAAGTCAGGAAAGGCTGTCCCTGTTATGACCCATGCGATGTACTGGCCACTGATGAGATATGTCCAGCTGAGCTCCGGAGCGGATCCCCGACCCTTCGGAGCAGAAGTATAAGCGCAGCTTGGTTGGTGACGTTCAGAGCGCAACGTGTAAACACCGGTCAGAGTCTTTAGGTGCACACAGCGACTAGCTCTCCAGCGTTCGCTCTGACACAGTAGAGTTCTCCTCACAGCCTCTGCTGAGACAGGGATCACGTACCCAGATGTCTAAACAAAAATAATAGCCAACTTGCAGGGAGAATTAGCTTGTTTAAAGAGTGGTTATATGTTTTTATGAAGGAGCTCAATGAAAAGGCGACTGCTCTGTATGACGGTTAACTCCGCCCCCCTGCATGTTTTCTTTTAAAATAAAAACGTGTTGGTTTTGTAAAATTTCTCACTCTCACACTTTTTTTAAAGATTTAGTGCACGATACACAAAATTACCAGCATGGAGATGAATCATCAGATTTTTTTAATGAGCATTATATTGTAAAGTAAGTGTCTCTCCTTAACATAATGCTAGTGGATAAACCAAAAATAGCCTTGGAGCACACCTAAGGGTTAAGGCTAGGGAGGGCATAAGGATGAAGAATGGTAGGGTAGCAACATTGTTGCAGAAATGAGGAATTTTTTTACTTACCTCTATAAAAGCTGATGTTGCACTTGCTAAGCCTCTTCTCCTTCCTGACTGACTATTGATTTTCCCACTCACCCACTCTTGGCTTCATTATGATGGCAGTGTTCGTATTTGGACGCTTTCTTCATGTTGCTGGTATGGTGGGGATCTGGCCGTCGAGATAGTCCTTATAAGCCCTTTGTGTGTTAATTTTTAGCCTCCTTCCTTTACCAGTCAGTTTTACATCCTGGCAATTTTGGAGCCCCTAGGTTGAAGTGTCCTTGTAAGTCTAGGGGCAGAAGGCATTGGCCTAGAGTGCTATGAGAGAATGGGAAAAGGTGGAACTTTGGCCAGGCTTTGAGAGGCGGGATTGCTTCAAGTGTGTACCTGTGACATAACTCTCTACGATGTAGGTCAGAGCTCCTAAAAGCCTTATTACCTTCTCCAGGGTGGAATTAAGCTCCGCTGTTGATCCGTTTGGCTGCTAACCTCTTTGCTTTTCTCAGGAGTTACCATCTCATAGCCACCATCTTAGTTAAAATCTTGTTGGTTAACTTACATGTTAAGTTATGGGGGTCTATTTATGAAGCAGCAGAACTGAAGCGGAAGTTAAGAAGCAGCAGTCCTAAGACCGCTGCTCCTTAAAGGGACACTGTACCCAAAAATTGAATTTCGTGATTCAGATTGAGCATGAAATTTTAAGCAAATTTCGAATTTACTCCTATTATCAAATTTTCTTCATTATCTTGGTATCTTTATTTGAAATGCAAGAATGTAAGTTTAGATGCCGGCCCATTTTTGGTGAACAACCTGGGTTGTCCTTGCTGATTGGTGGATAAATTCATCCACCAATAAAAAGTGCTGTCCAGAGTACTAAAACCAAAAAAAGCTTAGATGCTTTCTTTTTCAAATAATAATAGCAAGACAATGAAGAAAAATTGATAATAGGAGTAAATTAGAAAGTAAAATTGCATGCTCTTTCTGAATCACAAATGAAAAAATTTGGGTTCAGTGTCCCTTAAACTCGTTTGCCACCTCTGAGGTGGCGGACAGCAATCAGCCCGATCGAATATGATCGGTTTGATTGATACCCCCTGCTAGCGTCCGATTGGCCGCGAATATGCAGGGGGCGGTATTGCACCAGCAGTTCACCAAAATTGCTGGGGCAATAATAAATGCTGACAGCGTATGCTGTCAGCATTTATCGATGTGCGGCAAACATGATTCGCTATAGCGGATCATGTCTGTCCGCACATACATAAATAGACCCCATTGAGTAAAGACAACCAGTGATGGTCACTAATTCTTCCAAATTCTGTGTCTGCTAGTTATTTGTTTGATTGTAAGTTGCTGTAACGAGGTTACCTCACCTTGTCAGTCACAGCCTAGGCCTTCAATCCCTTATGCATATTAGTGACCTCCCCTTAATGAGATACATAGTTCACAGGAAAAAAATGGCTTTAAAACAATCCCTGAAGAACCTTATAATACTGACAACGTATTTTTTATAGATTATAACCAGATTAGAGAGCAATGAGTGAAGCAAGAAGTGATTACCCTATAAGTGAGTTATTCCCATGTAAAGTAGGTGTTTATAGGCCTAGATTACAAGTGGAGCGCTAATTTATCGCACGCACGCAAACGGGCCAATTTGCCCGTTTGCAGGCGCACGGTAAATAACCAGCCATTACAAGCTCGCGGTAGCAATTAGCGCTTATAAAATTAACCAGAGATCAGATCTCTGGTTAATTTTATAAATGTCCACCAAATGTCCCCAAAATCAAGTGTAATAGACTTTATAAAAAAATAAAGATAGCAGCATCTTTATTTTTTTATAAAGTAACTGCACAGTTTTTGGGGGCTAAAGTTGGCGGCTATACATATATATACTATGGGAGCATGCTCTCGTGAGTGCAATTTTTCCCAGCAATGAGAATTTGAGGTTGCATTTGCATTGCAGCTATCGTGTAATACCAGCTCACAATTTAGTGCGATGATATTACGCAGTGTAGTGCAAATATTGATTTCACGAAAGCAATATTTTGTGCTCCACTTGTAATCCCATAATGTGATAATCAGTTTAATACACCTGTGATCGCGGAATGAAAAGCTCTGTAACGCAACCCGATTGATGTCTATGGGGAAAAAAAAGTTTAACCTAACACCCTAAAATAAACCCCACGTCTAAACACCCCTAATCTGCTGCCCCCGACATCGCCGCCACCTACATAATGTTATTGACCCTTAATCTGCCGCTCCTGATATTGCCGCCACCAATATAAATTTATTAACCCTAATCTGCCGCTCCAAATTTCGCTGTCACTATAATAAAGTTATTAACCCCTATTCCCCCACACCTCAACATCGCCGCCACTAAATAAAGTTATTAACTCCTAAACCTCTTGCCTCCCAAATCACTGCCACTAATTAAACCTATTAACCCCTAAACCGACAGCCCCCCACATCGCAAAAAACTAAATGAAACTATTAACCCCTAAACCTAACAACCCCCTAACTTTAAATTAAAATTACAAGATCCCTATCTTAAAATAAACCTGTGATATTAAACTATATATTAAACTAACATTACTATTATACTAAAATTAAAATAACTATAAATTAAATACATTAAATTACACATTAAAAAAACTAACTACTAAAAAAATTTACATCTACAATTACAAAAAATAAAAAATACTAAATTACAAAAAATAACAAACACTAAATTGTGAAAAATAACAAAACGAAATTATCCAAAATAAAAACAATTGCACCTAATCTAATAGGCCTATAAAAATAAAAAAGCCCCACAAAATAAAAAGGATGAGAGCTACTGAAATTCTATTGGCTGATTTGAAAAGCCAATAGAATTTCAATAGCTCTCATCCTATTGGCTGATTTGAACAGCCAATAGAATTTCAGTAGCTCTCATCCTATTGGCTGATTTAAATTACAAAAAACAAATCAGCCAATAGGAATGCAAGGGATGCCATTTTGAAAAGGCTCCCTTGCATTGAAGATTCAGTATACGACGGAGACCGTATGAAGAGGATGCTCCATGCCGGATGTCTTTAAATGGACCTGCTCCGCCCCTGGGATGAAGATAGAAGATGCTGCCTGGATAAAGATAGAAAACGCCGCCTGGATAAATGAAGACCTCGCCGCCTGGATGAAGACTTCTTGCCGCCTGGATGTCCAGACTTCAGAAACTGTAAGTGGATCTTCGGGGGTTAGTGTTAGTTTTTTATTAGATTATGATTTGGGCTTTTCTTAAAAAAGCTGAATGCCCTTTTCAGGGAAAGAAAAAGAGCTGAATGCCCTTTTAAGGGCAATGCCCATACAAATACCCTTTTCAGGGCAATGACTGGCTTTGGTTTTTGTTGGTTAGGTTTTTTATTTGGGGTTATTAGTTGGGTGGTGGGTTTTTCAGGTAAAAGAGCTGATTTCTTTAGGGCAATGACCTACAAAAGGCCATTTTAATGTCTATTGGTAGTTTATAGTTGGCTAGGGATTTTTTTATTTTGGAGGGGCTTTTTTATTTTTATAGGGCTATTAGATTAGGTGAATAAACGTGCAGGGCAGCAGTGAATAAACATGCAGGGCAGCAGTGAGTAAACATGCAGGACAGCAGTGCGTAAACATGCAGGGTAGCAGTGAGTAAACATGCAAGATAGCAGTGAATAAACATGCAGGGCAGCAGTGAGTAAACATTCAGGGCAGCAGTGAGTAAACATGCAGGGAAGCAGTGAGTAACATGCAGGGCAGCAGTGAGTAAACATGCAGGGCAGCAGTGAGTAAACATGCAGGGCAGCAGTAAATAAACATGCAGGGCAGCGGTGAGTAAACATGCAGGGCAGCGGTGAGTAAACATGCAGGGCAGCAGTGAGTAAACATGCAGGGCAGCAGTGAGTAAACAGGCAGGGCAGTAGTGAATAAACATGCAGGGTAGCAGTGAGTAAACATACAGGGCAGCAGTGAGCAACATGGAGGGGAGCAGTAACATGCAGGGGAGCAGTGAGTAACATGCAGGGGAGAAGTGAGTAACATGCAGAGGAACAGTGAGTAACATGCAGGGGAGCAGTGAGTAACATGCAGGGGAGCAATGAGTAACATGCAGGGGATCAGTGAGTAACTTACAGGGAAGCAGTTAGTAACATGCAGGGGAGCAGTGAGTAACATGCAGGGGAGCAGTATGTAGAATGCAGAGGAGCAGTGAGCAACATGCAGGGGAGCAGTTAGCAGGGGGTGTCAATCATGCCGATCATATCCGATCTGGATGATTGCTGTCTGCAAATCTCAGAGGTGGCAGACGAGTTAAGGAGCAGCGATCTTAAGACTGCTGATTCTTAACTTATGTTTCAGGGGAACCTGAAACTACGGTGGTACATTGCAACATCCGCTGCTTGATTAATCTAGCCCATAGCCACTTTGAGAATGATGATTTCACTCATTGTACAACCTTTTAAAATATTGAGATTTATTTTAGAGAATTTGATACATAAGTAAAATCACCTTTGGCTCAATATACATTATTTTCTATTTTACCACATTGTCAATCTTATTGTATGTGTCTAAGTAGCTCTGCAACCCCCCCCCCTTTTTGAAACTCCATTTATTTCCAAGATAGATTTTTAATAATAGTACTTGTGTATTTCTTATATTAGTAGCAATTGATTTGTAATTACACTACAGACAAACTGCATTACCACAGGTAATGGAGCTAATTGTGAAATAATTTTTATTTCATGCAGAACAGCTTTTGCACCTGATGCTATCTCAGCTAAAAAACAGATACCATTACTGAATTTCAATAGCTCTCATCCTATTGGCTGATTTGAACAGCCAATAGAATTTCAGTAGCTCTCATCCTATTGGCTGATTTAAATTACAAAAAACAAATCAGCCAATAGGAATGCAAGGGATGCCATTTTGAAAAGGCTCCCTTGCATTGAAGATTCAGTATACGACAGAGACCGTATGAAGAGGATGCTCCATGCCGGATGTCTTTAAATGGACCTGCTCCGCCCCTGGGATGAAGATAGAAGATGCTGCCTGGATAAAGATAGAAAACGCTGCCTGGATAAATGAAGACCTCACCGCCTGGATGAAGACTTCTTGCCGCCTGGATGTCCAGACTTCAGAAACTGTAAGTGGATCTTCGGGGGTTAGTGTTAGTTTTTTATTAGATTATGATTTGGGCTTTTCTTAAAAAAGCTGAATGCCCTTTTCAGGGAAAGAAAAAGAGCTGAATGCCCTTTTAAGGGCAATGCCCATACAAATACCCTTTTCAGGGCAATGACTGGCTTTGGTTTTTGTTGGTTAGGTTTTTTATTTGGGGTTATTAGTTGGGTGGTGGGTTTTTCAGGTAAAAGAGCTGATTTCTTTAGGGCAATGACCTACAAAAGGCCATTTTAATGGCTATTGGTAGTTTATAGTTGGCTAGGGATTTTTTTATTTTGGAGGGGCTTTTTTATTTTTATAGGGCTATTAGATTAGGTGAATAAACGTGCAGGGCAGCAGTGAATAAACATGCAGGGCAGCAGTGAGTAAACATGCAGGACAGCAGTGAGTAAACATGCAGGGTAGCAGTGAGTAAACATGCAAGATAGCAGTGAATAAACATGCAGGGCAGCAGTGAGTAAACATTCAGGGCAGCAGTGAGTAAACATGCAGGGAAGCAGTGAGTAACATGCAGGGCAGCAGTGAGTAAACATGCAGGGCAGCAGTGAGTAAACATGCAGGGCAGCAGTAAATAAACATGCAGGGCAGCGGTGAGTAAACATGCAGGGCAGCGGTGAGTAAACATGCAGGGCAGCAGTGAGTAAACATGCAGGGCAGCAGTGAGTAAACAGGCAGGGCAGTAGTGAATAAACATGCAGGGTAGCAGTGAGTAAACATACAGGGCAGCAGTGAGCAACATGGAGGGGAGCAGTAACATGCAGGGGAGCAGTGAGTAACATGCAGGGGAGAAGTGAGTAACATGCAGAGGAACAGTGAGTAACATGCAGGGGAGCAGTGAGTAACATGCAGGGGAGCAATGAGTAACATGCAGGGGAGCAGTATGTAGAATGCAGAGGAGCAGTGAGCAACATGCAGGGGAGCAGTTAGCAGGGGGTGTCAATCATGCCGATCATATCCGATCTGGATGATTGCTGTCTGCAAACCTCAGAGGTGGCAGACGAGTTAAGGAGCAGCGATCTTAAGACTGCTGATTCTTAACTTATGTTTCAGGGGAACCTGAAACTACGGTGGTACATTGCAACATCCGCTGCTTGATTAATCTACCCCATAGCCACTTTGAGAATGATGATTTCACTCATTGAACAACCTTTTAAAATATTGAGATTTATTTTAGAGAATTTGATACATAAGTAAAATCACCTTTGGCTCAATATACATTATTTTCTATTTTACCACATTGTCAATCTTATTGTATGTGTCTAAGTAGCTCTGCAACCCCCCCTCCCCCCTTTTTGAAACTCCATTTATTTCCAAGATAGATTTTTAATAATAGTACTTGTGTATTTCTTATATTAGTAGCAATTGATTTGTAATTACACTACAGACAAACTGCATTACCACAGGTAATGGAGCTAATTGTGAAATAATTTTTATTTCATGCAGAACAGCTTTTGCACCTGATGCTATATCAGCTAAAAAACAGATACCATTACTGTAATAATTATAAGCTAACGTGTGCATTACTCAGTAATAGTAGCAGGTGTCTGTTATAAAATGTGAACATATGTAACAAAGACAGCACACAGAAACCCCAACTAGTGTATCAGTTTGCAGATCTATTCTGGTAAATCTTTTTTTAAAGCTCCTTAAAGGGATATGAAACTCAATTTATTTTTCTTTCATGATTCAGATATGAAATTTTAATCATCTTTCTAATTTACTCCTATTATCAATTTTTTTGTTCTTTCTCTTGGTATCTTTATTTGAAAAAGCAAGAATGTAAGCTTAGGAGTCAGCCCATTTTTGGTTCAGAACCTTGGGTAGTGCTTGGTGGTTAAATTTATAGTATCAAACACTGTGGAGTAAATTTAACAAAGGGGCGAGTGAACATGATTCCCTGTAGCAAATCATGTTGACCTTGCTAAATGCCAACAGCATACTTTGTCTGCATTTATCATTATACAAGCATTTCTAGTAAAATGCATGTGTAATGCGGCCCCCTGCTCCCCGGGTTGTCAATCATTCCAGTCGTAACGGATCTGGATGATTTCCGTCTGATTTCCGTCTGCTGCATATCAAATCTACCCCTATATTTTGTACATGCTATACATACCTATGATAAAGTTTAATTTATAAATTAGGCAAAATAAGACATTAACAACAAGAACTACTGATAAACTAGAACAAGTATAATAATAAACTTTAAGTGAATTAAGCAAACACAAGCACTGCAATACCATGAGAGTTGATCTGATAACCGAGACGGCTAATAAGTTACTAACGTCTGGGTAGTGTATACAGTGTAGATATGCTGGAAAAAAGGCAATGAGAATTCATCATGTTACTCAGAACAGTGCTCAATTTGAATTTTGAATATATGGACTGCGGTCAACCATGGATAAGTGAAACCGCGATAACTAAAACAGTGGATATGGGGTTTTACAGTATACTTATATTTTTGTTGTGATATTAGTGAAGTTACTGGATTGGGTGCTGTGGGGAGCCATCAAAGTGACATGCTACCAAATGTGGCAAAGGACAAGAGGCCCAATGGCACCACTGAGTGTTAAACAGGAATCTAATTATAGATACTAATAATTACAGGTAATGGAAGGAGGGTAGTATTACTTATTATACTCCTAATAAAATAAATTAAGTATCACTATACGGTGCTGTGTAATAGTTTAACATTGAAACACAAGAGGAGATCGAAATCTCCAGGAATTGTACACATGAATAGCACTCTGGATTCCCAAATGGGTGGAATAATAGACAAAGTTATCAGAAGGCGATTAAGTGGAATAAATTAAAACATAACTTTTATTGGACTTTAAAATAATGGAAAATACACTACAATGTTAAAAACCCAGGAATGTATTAACTTAAATCTCTGTAGCAATAGATTTCAAGTAACCGGATAAATTGACCACTCAAATATGAAAAAATCCTAGTGTAAATTGGTCTATACTTGATTGGATGTGAGATAGATAATTGGGAGACCAATAAATATACTATGTTTAAATAATAATTTGAGTGAGCTAAATTCAGGCACTCTTAACAGGTAATGCAGTTGAGGATAAAATTAGTATAGTATCCCAAGAAGTATTAATTGTACTTTGAGTGAATAAGGATAATAAAGTGTTGTGTATCACTTCTAGTGTCGGGATGATTATGGTATATTGTGGTATACCATGTACTTATACAATTGTATCACTGTAAAAATGACTACACTTTATTTCTGAGCAAAGGCCAAAGGAAGATATTCAATACCTATATTTGTTGCGAGTACATATTTAATCTATTGTGAGAATCACTGGATAGCGACACTCCCTGCCTTCGAATGGCAAGTAATATATACAGTGGTTACCAAAGTGTTAATTATTTTGGTAATGATAATAAATCTACTCATGCAATTCAATTGTTTATAATATATGTTAATCTTTGGAATATCAACAGAGATATCTTGCTCCAAAAGTATATATTGGTATTAATATCTCAAGTTTATACTTGTTGCTGTTGATTTGATCTTTAGTACTGCAGTACTTGGGTAAAAGCGGGGTATGACCTTGTACTGAGAGTAATATGCCCTTCGGTTATGTTGTTTTTAATAAAATTAACTTAGTGTTGATTAATCCACAGTGGGAGATACGTATGTTAATGTTTTAACAACCCTTGCAGTATTAATGAACTTATAGTATAATACAGAGGTATTTTATACAACCAAACTTGTGCTCGTGGTAGGCAGTATATATTGCTTTTGTTAGTAGCTGTTGATTACGGTGATCTTATTTAAAAGATGACAACCTTTTTCCTTGTAATTTTAAATATCTGTATCTTATGACTAAATATATTTAAATATTAGTGGTTAATATATATACCTCACAGTCTAAGATACAAAGTTATATCTAAGCAACAGGTTAGTTGAAGGTCTGTTTGAAAAATGTGTTAAAATATTGTCACCGACGATGTTTGTACCGCTGCCTAAATTACCTTGGTTTGTTTGAACCACAAATTATTTCAAAGTGATTTCTACTGTTTAAGAGAAAAAAGTATCAATGAGGTGTTAAATATATAACTGTCTTGTAACCAGTAATATTCTACTCCAGTCTATAATGCTTTTAATATCCGGTTAGGAATATAGTGTGCTTAAGACACATATGAAAATCAATGGACTATTGCTCAAATATAATTAAGCTACGGAACAACTTAGCTGATGCACAAATTACTAAATTATATCTAAGCCTCTAATATGGCTTTAAGAGTATACAACAAACTAAGTTCTGCATGCTCAAAATAAGTTATTTTCGAGATTTAAAGTTATTCCTGTTTGTTAAAATGACATTGACTATAAGGAGCCCATTATCTCCCAACCTCCCCTGACATGTTTCGCGGAGGAACTTGGCTTTCTCAAAGGGTTTATGGAGGTTAAAGATTGGCGGGTTTTTATTTCTACTAGCACCACCTTTTGGGGAGTATGTCATGTTTTTTCAGCCAATCAAGATGGAGGTGTGTTTGTTTGACTCGTAAACTTCAAAGGAAGACAAATAATGTTCATATTTGACTACAATGATTTGTATTTTGTTTCATCTGGTTATATTTAAACGAGAAATAACTTGCTGTATCACCATTCACAAATGTAGTTGATAGCTGATGGTACCTAATACGCTAAATGTTATTCTGATCTGAGTTTCTATGAAGACTCTAACACATATGAAAATCAACGGACTATTGCTCAATCAATCAATCAACTTTTTGCCCATGTCCATGTTAAATGTATATTGCTTGTGCTAAGTAACCTAATCATAAGCACATAGTGCAATGAATTTTGTTCCATCAGAGTTTGTATGAGAAGACACAGTTAGACATGTTATGTCTGTATCTAGATCTTGGATATGTCACGATTGTACTGTGTGACTAAATATAAAGCATAGCTTTCTGACATATTAATCAAAGCCTTGTTAACAGAGCTGGATATATGTACTTTACGTTCAAACGAAAAGGGAGGAGAAACAAACCTGTAATATGGATGGATCATCGTTTATGGAGGTAGAGAACCAATGTAACAGTTTAACTTATAAGGAAGAGAGAAGATGATAAATTTAAAGCACGGAGCAGAACCTGTTAAGAAAATAAATGATAAATCTGAACAAAAAATTGAGATTGACTAATAGAGTTATAGTAATTATAAGGATCGTTGGTGATCTAATATAATGTGCATGTGATTTTTCTTTGTACAGTGAAGGGAGTGATTCTAGTGAGATGTGACATATAAAACAAAATAGAACCAACGGTGTATATGAAAACTAATGTGACTTGAGACTGAGTTGAAATGAAAATAAAATACATTCGGAAAGGTGACGGTTTGTGATAAATACTAAGATTCATATTTTTATTTACATGATTATAAAGTAAAAGTTTATTATAATAAATGAAATGTGACACAATTATTATTTACGTATGGGTATATATAATAATAAATACCTGGGTTAAATAGTGTTACTTAGTGTGCACGAAGTACAAAAGTTGGGAGTTAAAATAAGGAAAGGATGTGAAGTGAATCATATGTGAGATATGTGATCTAAACAATATAAATATTAAATGGAAAAATTGTTTGTTATTGAACAACAGTTTGGGTACAATGAATGTGTCATATGGAGTATATTTGGAATTTATAATTGTTTATAATAGAACTGGTCTTCTTTAAATCACTGTGGTATCATAGTGGTATTCACTTTCATGTTAGTCTTAAGGGGAAATACCATTCCTTAAGAATGAATAAATATTTGTTCAAAAATGAATATTTTATTCAGATAACATAATATATATTTTTTATAAATATGTAAAATAATTATTATGTTCATTTAGTCCCGCTGGTCGGACTGAATTCAGTAAGAAGATCCATCTGCTTTCATGTTGTAATAGATATTTGGATAAATCACCTCCTCTTATTCCCAAGTTTATTTTTCGGATCCCTGTACAAGTAAGTGTGCCACTCTTACCGTGGTATTTCAGAAAATGATGAGCAACAGAAGTTATGTTCTTCTTATCTTGCAGATCTTTAGCCACATTTTTTACATTACGAAGGTGTTCTTGTAAACGAGTCTGTAGTTTGCGCGTCGTCATTCCAATATATATTTTTGGACATCCGCATTTGATCATGTATATGACTCCTGCTGAGTTGCAAATTATATAGGTTTTAATATCATGAGATTTACCAAATCTATCCTGTATTTTGGAGGTTTTGACCATATGTTTGCAGCAGCTACATGTACCGCATGGGTATGAGCCACACACACTTTTTGTGTTGTTCTTTTTTTGTTTTTCTTGAAAGTGACTAGGGCTAACTAGATCTTTTAAATTCTTACTTCGTCTATAGCTCACATCCACTTTATTGCCAAGGAATTGATTCAATATGACATCTGATTGCAAGATTCTCCAGTGTTTGTTGATCACATCAGTGATTTCTTTGCTATTGGAATTGTATGTCATGATGAGTCTAATTCTGTCATCCGGTTTTTTGCTTTTTGGTTTTAATAATTCCTTTCTCGTGGTTGTACGGGCTCGTTTTTTAGCTTTCCTGATTGAGGTTTTACTCTAACCCCCTTTATGTAATCTTTCTTCCAGTTCTTGTGCTCTTTTATTAAATAAAGTGTCTTCTGAGCAATTGCGCTTGATTCTCAAAAATTCCCCAATCGGGAGAGATTTAATGGTGCTCGGTGCGTGGGCACTAGTACTAAAAAGAACTGTATTTGTTGCTGTTGATTTTCTGTATAGATCTGTTCCAAGTTGGCCATCAGGTTTCTTGAAAATTAACAAATCAAGAAATGGCACTTCCTTTTGGCTTGTAAAAATATGAATCTTAGTATTTATCACAAACCGTCACCTTTCCGAATGTATTTTATTTTCATTTCAACTCAGTCTCAAGTCACATTAGTTTTCATATACACCGTTGGTTCTATTTTGTTTTATATGTCACATCTCACTAGAATCACTCCCTTCACTGTACAAAGAAAAATCACATGCACATTATATTAGATCACCAACGATCCTTATAATTACTATAACTCTATTAGTCAATCTCAATTTTTTGTTCAGATTTATCATTTATTTTCTTAAGAGGTTCTGCTCCGTGCTTTAGCTTTCTAGAATTAAATTTATCATCTTCTCTCTTCCTTATAAGTTAAACTGTTAGTGACATTGGTTCTCTACCTCCATAAACGATGATCCATCCATATTACAGGTTTGTTTCTCCCCCCTTTTCGTTTGAACGTAAAGTACATATATACAGCTCTGTTAACAAGGCTTTGATTAATATGTCAGAAAGCTATGCTTTATATTTAGTCACACAGTACAATCGTGACATATCCAAGATCTAGATACAGACATAACATGTCTAACTGTGTCTTCTCATACAAACTCTGATGGAACAAAATTCATTGCACTATGTGCTTATGATTAGGTTACTTACTTAGATATACATTTAACATTTGGACATGGGCAAAAAGTTTTGTTAGAGTCTTCATAGAAACTCAGATCAGAATAACATTTAGCGTATTAGGTACCATCAGCTATCAACTACATTTGTGAATGGTGATACAGCAAGTTATTTCTCGTTTAAATATAACCAGATGAAACAAAATACAAATCATTGTAAAAAATATGAACATTATTTGTCTTCCTTTCAAGTTTACGAGTCAAACAAACACACCTCCATCTTGATTGGCTGAAAAAACATGACATACTCCCCAAAAGGCGGTGCTAGTGGAAATAAGAACCCGCCAATCTTTAACCTCCGAAAACCCATTGAGAAAGCCAAGTTCCTCCGCGAAACATGTCAGGGGAGGTTGGGAGATAACGGGCTCCTCATAGTCAATGTCATTTTAAAAAACAGGAATAACTTTAAATCTCGAAAATAACTTATTTTGAGCATGCAGAACTTAGTTTGTTGTATACTCTTAAAGCCATATTAGAGGCTTAGATATAATTTAGTAATTTGTGCATCAGCTAAGTTGTTCCGTAGCTTAATTATATTTGAGCAATAGTCCGTTGATTTTCAT
Source organism: Bombina bombina (assembly GCF_027579735.1). Taxonomy (NCBI): domain Eukaryota; kingdom Metazoa; phylum Chordata; class Amphibia; order Anura; family Bombinatoridae; genus Bombina; species Bombina bombina. The sequence goes on from NC_069503.1 coordinate 997,674,612, forward strand.
ATGTGTCTTAAGCACACTATATTCCTAACCGGATATTAAAAGCATTATAGACTGGAGTAGAATATTACTGGTTACAAGACAGTTATATATTTAATACCTAGTTGATACTTTGTTCTCTTAAACAGTAGAAATCACTTTGAAATAATTTGTGGTTCAAACAAACCAAGGTAATTTAGGCAGCAGTACAAACATCGTCGGTGACAATATTGTAACACGTTTTTCAAACAGACCTTCAACTAACCTGTTGTTTAGATATAACTTTGTATCTTAGACTGCGAGGTATATATATTAACCGCTAATATTTAAATATATTTAGTCATAAGATCCAGATATTTTAAATTACAAGGAAAAAGGTTGTCATCTTTTATATATGATCACCGTAATCAACAGCTACTAACAAAAGCAATATATACTGCCTACCTCGAGCACAAGTTTGGTTGTATAAAATACCTCTGTATTATACTATAAGTTCATTAATACTGCAAGGGTAAAATAATATGCGCTAAAATGTGAAAGATTTGTTGTTAAAACATTAACATACGTATCTCCCACTGTGGATTAATCAACACTAAGTTAATTTTATTAAAAACAACATAACCGAAGGGCATATTACTCTCAGTACAAGGTCATACCCCGCTTTTACCCAAGTACTGCAGTACTAAAGATCAGATCAACAGCAACAATTATAAACTTGAGATATTAATACCAATATACACTTTTGGAGCAAGATATCTCTGTTGATATTCCAAAGATTAACATATATTATAAACAATTGAATTGCATGAGTAGATTATTATCATTACCAAAATAATTAACACTTTGGTAACCACTGTATATATTACTTGCCATTCGAAGGCAGGGAGTGTGGCTATCCAGTGATTCTCACAATACATTAAATATGTACTCGCAACAAATATAGGTAATGAATATCTTCCTTTGGCCTTTGCTCAGAAATAAAGTGTAGTCATTTTTACAGTGATACAATTGTATAAGTACATGGTATACCACAATATACCATAATCATCCCGACACTAGAGTGATACACAACACTTTATTATCCTTATTCACTCAAAGTACAATTATTACTTCTTGGGATACTATACTAATTTTATCCTCAACTGTATTACCTGTTAAGAGTGCCTGAATTTAGCTCACTCAAATTATTATTTAAACATAGTATATTTATTGGTCTCCCAATTATCTATCTCACATCCAATCACATCCAATTTACACTAGGATTTTTTCATATTTGAGTGGTCAATTTATCTGGTTACTTGAAATCTATTGCTACAGAGATTTAAGTTAATACATTCCTGGGTTTTTAACATTATTTTAAAGTCCAATAAAAGTTATGTTTTAATTTATTCCACTTAATCGCCTTCTGATAACGTTGTCTATTATTCCACCCATTTGACATGCTACCAAATGCTGAATCACTGGAAAGTGATGCAGCATATCTGTAAAAGCTGACATAAACAGAAAATATCACATGAACATCTTTTTAAAAAGGAAGATATTTACTTCATTATTTCCTCAGAAGTCACATCCTTTATAAAGCAACTTTAAAAACCCATTCTTGTCCTTGATTTTTACTCAGTACAATTAAATTTATTATGAAATCTTGCAAGATCATGGTGACATTGCATGAGTCACACTATTATAGCAAAATCCCATTGTATCACAGTAAAAAAAAGAACTAGAACTCAGCACTGATTGGTTGCCTGTTTTTTCACTATGCAGATAAAAGTAAAAAGAGTTGTTGAATGGTAACTGCTCACATAACAGTTCCCTGCTGAGCAGATCTTATATTTAAAAAAAGAAAACACAGGTATACATAATTTTCTTTCCACCAGTTGCATCAAAGATATATGACACTGAGAAGCTAAAGTTTATGAACCAAAAATGCTACCCAGGTTCTGAACCAAAAATGTACCAGATCCTAAGCTTACATTCCTGCTTTTGTTTGTGTGCACTTAACCCGCTGTGTAAATAATGCAAAAAAATGTAATAGACATCAATGAAGAAATAGTGTTAGTAAAAAAACTAACACCTGTGATTGCGAAATGACGATAGCTATAACATATTCCCCATTGATGTCTATGGAGACAAGAAAGTTTGTTATAATTCTAACACCCTAACATAAACCCCTAGTCTAAAAACCCCTAATCCGCCACCCCCAACATCGTCATCACTAAATGAACGCATTAACCCCTAATCCGCGACCTCCCCAACATCGCCAACTCTAAACAAAGCTATTAACCCCTAAACCGCTGCCCCAACATCGCCAAATCTAAACAAAGCTATTAACCCCTAATCTGATTTGAACAGTCAATAGGATTTAAGCAGCTCTCATCCTATTCACTGATTTGAATATTTCAGACAATAGGAATGCAAAGTACCCCAATATAAGCCGCGTACTTTGCATTCAATCTTCAGTGTGCGGCGGACAATCGCATGAAGAGGACCCTTCACATTGGATGTCTGGCTTTTAAGGGCAATGCCCATACAAATGCCCCTTTATGGGCAATGGGTATGTTAGTTTTTTTGTTAGAGTTACGTCTTTTTTATTTTGGGGGTTTTGGTGGGTGGGGTGGTTTTATGTTTAGGGGTTAATTTGTATTATTTTATGTAACAGAGCTGATTTCTTCAGGGCAATGCCATACAAAAGGCTCTTTTAAGGGCTATTGGTAATTTTGTGTTAGATTAGGGGGTGTTTTTATTTTAGGGTGGCTTTTTTGTTTTATAGGGGTATTAGATTCGGTTTAATTGTTTTTTATTTTGGATAATTTCTTTATTAGATAGAGTTTGTTTTTGGTTATGTTAGTTTTTTTTTTTTCCATAGTGTTTTTTTTATTTTCGGTATCTTTTATTTTTTTTAAATAGTAATGTTAGGTTTATTTATAGTTTAAGCTTAGGTTTTATTTATTTCACAGGTAAGTTTTTATTTATTTGAAGGTAGTAATATTGTAAGTTTAATTTAAAGTTAGGGGGGGTGTTAGGTTTAGGGGTTAATAGTTTAAATTAATTTGTCGTAATGTGTGGGGTCGGAGGTTTAGGGGTTAATAGGTTTATTTTAGTAGTAGCGATGTGGGGGGCTGGCTTACTGAAACCTCTGTTTTACATTATACAGTACATGGGATCTTTGTTTGCTAGTGTACGCTCTCCATATTTCCAAAGGGGGAGCCTTAGGCTCCAAAACAGTCAAAGTAATAAACTATAGCTGTGATGTTAAAGAGTAATGATATAGGCATGTAATAAAATATATAATGAGGGGTCCCTACAGGCCCATTCAAGGTATAGATAATAATAAATTGTAGGATGAATATACCAGCGGGTAAGCACCGCTTCAATTGATATAGTATAGCTGATGCATGACAATAATACACAGAATAATTAATCTATCTATCTAGGGAGGGAGGAATATTTCTCAATTAGACCTCTCATTTGGTTGCACCCAGTAGTCTGCTCTGTATTGGGATTAGTTTAGTAAACTTATACACAGTTAAAACCATATGCTGGAACCGTGTATGGAGGGGAAGAGGATGAGGGGGGACACTACTACTCTAGTATCATCCTACCATGATGGTGATTAAAGCGTGTTAAAGGTGAAGTAGGAGTTGTTCATTTGAGGCTTATTACAGGTTCCTAAGTAGCTTATTCAGAAGGATTAGGGCCTCCTCCCTTCCCAGGAATATTATGAGTTGGCACAGGTTTAGTTGTTGGCAGGTCTATCTAGTAAGAGCATACTAAATATAAATTACACAATAATAAAGTACAAACAAATCCGACCTAGTGATCTGTGACCCTGGCTTAAGAGATAGGTGAGATGAATAAATCTACAGGTTATATTAGGGATGCTGCATAACACCCATGCTTTCAAAACTGAGTACTACGCCCCCAGAACAATACTTTAGTAAAAATGTGATATGTTGGGGCCAAAGATCAAAGTGAGGGGACTTAAACTAGGAATCAACAACATTGCAAATTGTGTTGGGGAACAGACAAAACAGTTGAGCTAAATGAGTTGCAATAAGTGTATATTACTACTCGCAATGTCTTAAAATGATATTGTTTCACCCCACTCCTATAGGGAGAGTGGAGCTTGGAGTATACATATAATTCTGTCTTAGGATAGTCCCAATTGCCATTTGCGATGCTTCAGCATCCAATGTGCTCCTATGTCCATCCAATCCAGGAGCTGGTAGTCGCTCCAAAGCCAGCAAAATTTCTGAAACAAGAGACCATGATACAAGGCTGCTAGGACAATAGTTCTGGTCATGTCCACAGAATCTCCGCTCGGTAACACCTCTGGGGCAGCCATCCGATCCAAGAAGCAGAGTAAGTTCAAGTAGCCTTCAAGGGGCTCGGCTGCATCCCCCCCCCCATAGAGGCTCTGAGGCAAAGTCCCCATTACACAGCCAGATATGGGTCACTGGCCGTATCATGGTGTTGGCAGACCCAGCTGTCATAGCTGCTTCCATATCATGAAACTCAGACTCACATTCTGTAGTAAAATATCTCTGTTGTTCAGTAGATGTTTCTCTGTAGATAAGATGTTCTGTACTCCTGCTGTTACAATTAGCTGATTTCCCACCAGTGGAAGGGGTTCCGGTCCTGTGTCTGTAATCGAGGGGCCCACATAATCTCCATGCTGTATTAGTGATTTGAGATTGGCAAAGCTGTGAGTCATTTGCTGCTCCAAGTTATAAATAAGGGTGCGCAGTGTGTCATGGAATTCCTCCCTATTAAGCGCAGCCATACTGAACTGGTTTTACCCCCGTTCTCGGGGAGGGGGGGGGGGTTAATAGTAGTTATAGGCCGACTCTCACCATCTCTTCGGCTTAGTTCTGGTCTAGGGTCTAGTCAGTCAGGCACACTAAAATATTTGTATGGCTCCGTTCAGCTTGACATTGCAAAACCCTTGTATGGTCTGTGGATGTTGGCTTCTGTAGGATTTAAGTGATATTCAGTGTAGAATCCACATCAATTTCAGAGCTGCTGGAGGTTGCGACTCATCATGGCCGCGGCTAGACACGCCCCCCCCCCCCCGTTATGAGTTTTTTAAAAAACATTTTTGTTTTGCAAAATTGATAACTACTGACCTTTGGTTGCGGAATGGATCTTGGCAATATAAGCTATAATGCTAGCGGAATAGCCGTTCCACTCTCAAAAGCAATTTTTGAGTGTGGAATGGATCATTGCGGTATAGGCTAAAACGCTAGCGGTATTGCTGTACCACTGCGACTTGTAATACGGGTGAGCTGACTATTCCGCCAGCAAAGGCCAATTTTTCACCAGTATAGCCGAACCACATAATTTGTAATCTAGGTCAAAGATACCAAGAGAACGAAGAAAAATTGAGAATAGGAGTAAATTTAAAAGTTGCTTAAAATTGCATGGTCTATCTGAAGCATGAAAGAAAATATTTGGGTTTCATTTCCTTTTAATCATTATATGGTAAGTCCCGTTTTCAAACTGATTCTCTTTTCATTTGTTAAAATGCAAAAAAATTGCATTGAAAGATATAGGAGAAGTTTTAGGAAAGGCTGCAGCCAAAATTCATGTACAGTTTTCAAATCTTGCAGGGCTTGATTTTCTGGTTAATAATATTTATAGCTTTATTTGAAATATTCCTTCAGTAAATGCAAAAGTCCATGAATGCATTTTTGTTTTTTGTTTTGTTTATAAACAATTTGGTGATATACTTATAATAGAAAAAACGCTTCTAGAGAAAGCTATCTCAGTTTCACCAGCATATGCTCATATGCCCAATATACCTTAAATCAAAGCCTGTGTTTGCTTCAAAAAGTGAAAGTGGTTTGTATGATGCACATTTGTCATTAGAGACACAGGTGCCTATCTATCAAGCCAGAAACAGCAGTTATGAAGAAGCGGTCACAAAGACCGCTGCTCCATAACCCTGGCCGCCTGCTCTGAGCAGGTGGACAGACTTCGCCACAAATGGGCCACCAGCAGGGGGGTGTCAATCAACCCGATCGTACTCGATCGGGTTGATTGACACCCCCCTGCTGGTGGCCCATTTTCCGCGAGTCTACAGGGGGCGGCGTTGCATTGCGTTGTGAGCTGCTGGTGCATTGCTGAATACGGAGAGCGTATTGCTCTCCGTATTTAGCGAGGTCTGTCGGACCTGATCCGCACTGTCGGATCACGTCCGACAGACTTTGTTAAATAGAGGCCACAATATATGCCACCTAACGTTTATCTCTGATAAATATTTTGCCAGCAATAAAAGAGCAATAGGTTTTAAAGTTATTAGTAACCAATTATGTGTATCCAGCCCATATTATGCTCATGAATGGTCAGTCATTTAATAGGAAGGTTGTATCATTCATCACGTTACTATATTAATGCTTTTGAATATTCAATTTTGCTCCCTTTGTCTATATTTATGCATGTGTACAAACACTTAAATATATCATTATTGCACAGAATAAAACATTTATTTGATCTCATTGTTGTTTATTTTGTAGCATAATTTAAATGTCTACAAAGACTGTCAAAACTTTACCAAATACTGTTTCTAATCTATATTTTCCTTGCTTTCAGTAACATTCAATTAATTGAAATCATTTTCTAAATAATAGGTTTCAGCTGTTCAGTTAGAGGAAGAACATTAAGCATCTAAGTTATTCCAAGAGGATATTCTGTATCATTTATTGCAAACCAAGTATTGGTTTCTCGTTTCATACCCAATGCTTTATGAGAAAGAGAACAATGTATAATTGAGTGGTTCGTGTAGGCATTTACACTCAGTATTGCTCGGTTTTTTGATCATGTACTTTATCATTAAGAAATTTTTATTGTATTCTTTGCATGCTACATTTCTTATGCCAAAAAAATGACAAACCTAGTTTTAATAAAGAATACAGGCATGCAGTATTAACCGCGTAAAGAGACACTGTAATCATAAATGTTCAATGATCCATATGAAACAGAAACATTTTAACACATTTACAATTTTGTCTGACAAAAAAAGGAAAAAACTGTTTACAGTTAAACTAATATACCAGTGTCAATTTTGCACTTCCTACTAATGCTTACGTCCATCAAGCTTTAGCAGGAAGCTTATATCAACCAATGAGCATTAAGAGGAAGTACAAAATTGATACAATTGTATTAGTTGCAGTTTTACTTCAATTTTTTTCCTGCACAAAAAAAAGTTTACATGCTGCATTTTCATATGAATTGCTAAAAATGTTGTAGTGCAGTATCCCCTCAACTGTCATAGAGACCTGCAACACAGCACTAAAATGTCCATCAACCACCAGAACTTACTCCACAACCTCATAAATGGTCTGGCTCTGCCTAAATAAAGAGTCTTTTGGATGGGTAGGATATCAGCTTTTAACATGATGCTGCTACCCAAATTAACCTACCTGTTTCACTGCTTACCCCTAAAACTTCCCTCTACTCTTATAAATAACTACCAATCTCTTCTCAACTCCTATGTGTGGGCAAATACACACCCACAAATATCTAGACATATACTCAAAGCCCCAATAGATAAAGGGGGACTAGGCTACCACAGTCTTAGATTATACTATGAAGCTGTGATGCTTTCCCACATTCCAGCCTGGGGCAACCCAGGCAAGCGCCCAAGATGGTACGACCTCGAACAGGCCTTTCTTCAACACAGTGTCCTATTTTATCTGAACTCATATGGATCCCACAACATTGTAGAACCCGCACTATCGCCCCAAACCTCTTCATGAATTATTGCTTAACCACATGGTTTAAACTCTGCCACTCACTCTCTATCGCCCCACACACCCCTCCCCAATACAAAGTATCAAGGGCCTTATTCAAGGCCTTCATGAGTCCAATCCCAAATACTGGGATTGCCTTGACATACAAACAGTTAGTGACTTATACTGTGGACAAAACTGTCTTTCTCCTACTGAAATAAGTAACCACCTAAACCTGCCTTCAAAACTAAACTTTGAATCAACCAGATTCCACTCCCTGTTATATAGCTGGGGATTCTTCCGTGCAAAACCCAGAGTAATGAGTCCCTGGGAATCCAGATGGAAAGCGGGTCTCTAAGGATATAAACCACTTACCTGACATTACAAACTTCTCTTAAATTGCCCTTACATGCATAAAACACACAATGGGGCATATGTATCAAGCTCCGGATCGAGCTTGATGCCCCGTGTTTCTGGCGAGCCTGCAGGCTCGCCAGAAACAGCAGTTATGAAGCAGCGGTCACAAAGACCGCTGCTCCATAACCTGTCCGCCTGCTCTAAGCAGGCGGACAGACATCGCCGGAAATCAACCCGATCGAGTATGATCGGGTTGATTGACACCCCCCTGCTGGTGGCCTATTGACCGCTAGTCTGCAGGGGGCGGCGTTGCACCAGCAGGTCTGTCGGACCTGATCCGCACTGTCAGATCAGGTCTGACAGACCTTGATACATATGCCCCAATATCTTATCCTGGGAAAAAGACCTAAATATAGCAATTCCACCTAAACAATGGTCGATAGCCATTACTGACACTAAAAAAGCTATACATTGCATTACCTTATTTGAACTCTATTACAACTTATTAACGTGATGACACTGGGTCTCAAGCAGACTACATAAAATATCACCACAAAACCTCTCAACTTGTTGGAGAGGATGTGGAAACCTGGGAGATGACTTACACATATGGTGGAACTGCCCCACAATCCAACATTTCTGTCCTTGAACCTTGCTCCCAATTAAGACTCCCGGCAGGGAATTCCCCAGAAATGCACTTGTTGCATCTACAACTCCCCAAATTACCTAAACCACATAAATATCGCTATATCATGATGGCGACCAAGCTGTCTATAGCCAGGCACTGGAAACAACAGGTGGCTCCCACTATTCTCAAAGTCAAAGAAATCTTGCTATATATTAGAAACATGGAAGAGGCAGTATTTCTCAATAGAGGATTCTTAGATCTGCATTGTGCAATCTGTGAACCCAGGGACTCCTTGAATCCTACTTCCTAGCTATTAGACTCCCGCTTACATCTCCACCCGCCTAATCCTACCTTTGGGGGGGGGGGTTCTTTCCCTCTTATCTCTTTTCACTTTCCTCCCTCTCTCCCATCCCCCCCTTCTTTCCTGAGCATCCTGAGGAATACCGACTCCCAAACTATATTGATTTCCCAAGAACTCATTTAGCACAGCTACCTGTTGCAAAGTAAATAAATCCCCTTATTGAATTATAGTATACTAATAGACATTGTTTCATATGTAATCTGTTACAATTTTCAACTGTTTACTCATAGAATGGTACCTAATCTTTATGGTACCATAAGTACTCTATACACTCCTCAACAATACAGGATTACAAAGTTGAGGAAACTACAAAAACCAGAAATACCATCACCTCAATTTACCTTTTTGAGACGCTTCATCTTGGACCCTGAGTACTATGTTTTGTGGATAAAAATTACCTGTCTCATGTTTGTATAACTATTTTTTTGGTGTTTCACTAATTATAAATTAATTTATTAAATTATAATAATTTATTAAATTATTTAATAATAATAAAAAAATGTCTATCACAGGTAAATAAAAATATTAATAGAAATGTAGCTTTTGCTAAGAATTTTATACAGTCCACTCCATGTTTTTATTTAATAGTGTGTAAAGGTCCATATGGTATAAATTCAGTTCCATGGTGCTTGCAAAATGAAGACAAAGATTAAAGGAGAATTTCCGCATAAGACCGTATTCTGCATTATTCCTTAGCTGTAATATTCTTTTAATTAAATTTACATATTATATTTTCTAGAAAGCTGGATTTTTGAGAAAACACATTTCAGTTTAGACTCATTCCTATAATATCAGTTGAAAAGGATTTTTTAGATCTTTTAAAATAGAATGCTACATTTTCATGTGACTTTCATTGTACATGATGCAGTATCCTTTGGTTTACATTTCAGTAAAATGACCAGAGGATTTCTACTAACATTCTTGTCACTTTCAGTTCAAGAAATTACAAACAAATGGCACCGATACACGTAGCAAGGCATTATATACCTCTGCAGCCTCAGCAGTCTCCGTCCCACATATTTCTAAAAATACTGCTACATTTATCTCATCAGTAATTCACTCCACATTTTTATACTAATTTTCTTTTATCAGCTTAACTACAATCATCCACTTAGCTGATTTAGTTTCCCATTCCAACTATTTGTCTTAAGGAAATGAAACATTTAGGGCCGGATTACAATTGGCACAATATTTTTTTTCTCACTAGTGTACTAACTGTGCTCATAGTAAAAAATGAGTGAGCCTGCATTAGCACACGTATTACAAGTTGAAATTAAAAAGGTAAGGGACGAGCATAAGACTTCAGGACTTTGGATTTCTCTACCATATTAAATCCTCCGATAAACTTCTACGTGGTGCATTAAAGAAATTATTATTAGTTTTCGCTAATAGGAATTTCAAATATTTCTATTCAAAACACATTAAAACATTTAAAAAATGAATAAAAAATATTTCAAGGTATTTGAATGGAAAGGGTACAAAAGTGTGTGTGTATGTGTATATATATATATATATATATATATATATATATATGTGTATGTGTGTGCGTGTGATTGTACATGTGTATAAATGTGTATTTATGTGTTTATAGGTGTAAATATGTATGTGCACACATGCATTAATAAGGTGTATTTATGTATGTATGTGTGCACATACATATTTAGACCTAAAAACACTAAAATACACATGTATACACATATACAGTTGTCTGAAAAAGAAAGTACACCCTCTTTGAATTCTATGGTTTTACATATCAGGACATAATAACAATCATCTGGTCCTTAGCAGGTCTTAAAATTAGGTAAATACAGCCTCAGATTAACAACAACACATGACATATTACAATGTGTCATGATTTATTTAACAAAATAGATTTCTTCTGTCCAAAATTTCATTCCAAAAAACCCTCTAAAAGCAAAAGCCTTTTTTTTAATGTGTTCAGGATTAGAACTCATGGGACTGATCCATCCAGTTCCAATGGCCAATCAAGGGCTATTTTGGATCTAAAAGCCTTGAACAAGTTTCTAAGAGTTCTCACAATCAAAATGGAAACAATCGGCTCTATCCTTTGGTCAATTAATTTTCAGTATCTCAGATATGCCTCTCTGGACGAACTTTTGTTGCTCTTGGTCTGGCTACTGCTCCCACAATTTTTACAAAGGTTCTGGGAACCCCGTTGTCTGTGATCAGAGCTCAGGGTATTTTTGCGGCTCTACACCAGGACAATATCTTTGTTCATGCTCCATCTTTAATTTGAGCATTTTCTCATACCAACAATCTTTTGTTGTTTCTTCAACAACATGTTTGGGGAATTAATGTTCCAAATAGCTCTCTAATTACAACAGACAAATGTCTCTGAAGGTTGGGGTGCAGTATGGAGGTCTAGGAGAGCACAGGGGCTTTAGTTTCCTCTGGAAGTGAGGTCACTAATAAATGTATTAGAACTTTGAGCAATCTTCAGGGCCCTGGAGTCTTATCTATGTTTTCAATCCAATAATGTCACAGCTGTGGCATATATCAATCATCATGGGAGAACATGCAGTTCTCTAGCATTGAAGGAGGTGTCTCTTATTCTTCAATGGGCAGAAAATAATTTCTGCATAATTTCTGCTATTTATTTTCAAAACATGAATAACTGTGAAGTAGATTATCTCAGTCGTCAATCCCTTCATCCAATAGAATGGTTACTTCATTCAGTTGTCTTTATTCAGATAGTTAAGAAGTGGGGTCTTCCAGAGATAGATCTGGAGTCTTCTTGTTTCAACAACAAGCTTCTGAGATATTTTTAAGGATCAGGAATCCTCATTTGAAGTTTGTAGATGCAGCGCCTTGCCTGGCATACATTTTTCAATCAAGCATGAGCTGTGATCAGTAATTCTGATAGTTTTAGTTTAGCCCCTTAAAACTTGGTACGTTGACTTAGTGCATATGTCCCACTTCCTTCATGGCCTCTTCCTCTACGTCCTGACCTGTTATCTCAAAGTACATTTTATCATCAAGATCTTGATTTTCTCAACGTGACGGCTTGGATTTTGAATATGATGAATATATTGAACATGAATGACTTGCATAATTTTGAAACAAAAAGGTTTCTCTGAAGCTATTGTAAATTATTTAATACAGTCTAGGAAAGATGTTTCACAAAATATGGAAACATTTTCTTCTGTGAAATAAAGAATTTTAATTGGTATTCTTTTAGAATTTCCAGAATTCTCTAATTTTTGCAAGAGGGTTTGGATAAGTATCTTCTAGCTCTTGAAAAGGTCAAACATCAGCTATTTCAGTTCTTTTTCTCAAGAAAATCACTAATCCTCCTGATGTTAAGAGTTTTGAGTGAGCGTTAGTCAATGTATGTCCAGTTATTATTCCAATTTCTCCACTTTGGAATTTTAATTTGGTTTTAAGAGATTTGCAGTTTTGCCATTTATACCTTCTATTCTATAGACAATTATTTTCTAGTGCTTTCTTCTGCTAGAACAATCTCCCAATTATCTGCTCTTTCTTGTAAAAGTGCTTATTTAGTTTTTGATCACTATAAGGCTGTTTTAAGAACCAGATTGATTTCTTGCCAAAGGTAGTTTCTTTGGTCATCATCGATAGGGAAAGAATAGTTCCTTCCCTTTGTCCTAATCCTAAGAGTTTCTATAGAGTGCCCTGTAAATAATTTAAATGTAGTTAGAGCATTACATTTTTATCTTCAGACTATAAAGGATTTTAGGCAGTCCTCCAGTTCATCTTTTCTCAGGTCCTTTCAATAAACAGAAGGCCTCAGCCATTACTTTGGCTTCTGGGATAATACTTTTTATTCACAAGGCTTTCTTGGAGGTGGGAAAGTTTTTCATGGAGTATTTTTATGCTCACTCTTCCAGATCAGTTTCTACTTTTTGGGCTTTAAAAATTAGGATTTGGTTAAACAATTTTGCAAGGCAGAAACAGGGCCATCCCTGCCTTTTTCTAATTTCTACCACTTAGATGTTTTGCTTTTTCAGAAACACCTTTTGGTAGGAAAGAAATTAATGTATCTGGTAAGCATGAATTTTGTTTTTATCTATCTATCTATCTATCTATCTATGTATCTATCTATCATCTATCTATCTATCTATCTATCTATCTATCTATCTATCTATCTATCTATCTATCTATCTATCTATCTATCTGTCTGTCTGTCTGTCTTCCTATCTATCAGGCTGTCTGACTGTCTGTCTGTCTGTCTATCTATCTATCTATCTATCTATCTATCTATCTATCTATCTATCTATCTATCAATCAATATATGTATATATACAGTATACACTGAATATATATATATATATATATATATATATATATATATATATATATATATATATATATATATATATATATATATATATATATATATATATATAAAATTAGATTTTTTTTTATTTATTTTTAAAGCACCACTGTTTCTTTAGGAGCCTGCAACAATACAACTTCACCATATACTGCTAAATAATGTAGTGTGTATAACACTGTTAAATAATTTATTGGTATTTATTGTAAGGATTTTGTTTAACAATTTAAAAAAATATCTATGATTTACTTCTTTCTAGCTTTGTCTATATTTTAAAATATAAATTATTGATCAAATAGTGAAATATACTTTTGTGATAAGACAAATAACAGAAGTAAAATCAATATCATTATAACTTGTTTCAATATTGTAGTTGTCTCATAAATGATCTATGTTATTGGTTACAACAAGAACGTACACCCTGTAGTCTCAAATCATTCAAGCTATCAATCCATATTTACAAGACGTGATATACAAAGTCTAGAGCTTACCTTTGCCTCTTAAAACAAAATATCATTCTTACAAAAATGTCAGCAACTCTTATTTTCTCATCCGTGGAAGAAACAAACATAACATATAGGTGATATTTTTGGGATGAACTGGAGAAAATGCTATTGCCGTTTTCTCAGCAACTTGTCAGACATAATTCATTCTTTAAACACTTTACTTTTTCTGAGATTCTGAAAGAATACTTACATACACATATAAATACATGAAAACCTATGTACACACATATAAATACATGAAAACCTATGTACCACATATAAATACATGAAAACCTATGTACACACATATAAATACATGAAAACCTATGTACACACATATAAATACATGAAAACCTATGTACACACTTATAAATACATGAAAACCTATGTACACACATATAAATACATGAAAACCTATGTACACACATATAAATACATGAAAACCTATGTACACACATATAAATACATGAAAACCTATGTACACACTTATAAATACATGAAAACCTATGTACACACATATAAATACATGAAAACCTATGTACACACATATAAATACATGAAAACCTATGTACACACATATAAATACATGAAAACCTATGTACACACATATAAATACATGAAAACCTATGTACACACTTATAAATACATGAAAACCTATGTACCACATATAAATACATGAAAACCTATGTACACACATATAAATACATGAAAACCTATGTACACACATATAAATACATGAAAACCTATGTACACACTTATAAATACATGAAAACCTATGTACACACATATAAATACATGAAAACCTATGTACACATATAAATACATGAAAACCTATGTACACACATATAAATACATGAAAACCTATGTACACACATATAAATATATATATATATAAACATACCTGCTTTTTTAACACCTGAGACCGCATATCTTTGAGCCCTTATAACTTTATCATTTTTTTAAATCATCTGTACTTTTAAATGTATTTTTGATGTGTTTTGTGACACTTTTTTGTTTTGCAAAACATTTAACCGGAGCTCTGAGGTCACACTATCCTGACGTGGGTTAAATTCAATTGTGCTTAATTGATCACTTTACTTTCAACTTGTAATACGAGGGCTCCATCCGACGCACGCAAACAGCCACGACAAACCTGATATAGTTTGCGCTTAACTGTTAGCGCGCCACTAGTATTCTGGCCCTTAGTACTATTACATCATCCCAGTATTTCAACTGGCCATATAGAAACATTTAATGTTATTGAGTGCCATTGTAAGTTTGCAAACCATGCAACAACTTATCAGAAATTTAGTGATAGATGCTCAGCTGCTGTGGTGTCATTTCTATTCTTGTATTCACTTCCTGTATATCTTTTCTGGTTAACTAAAAAACACCATGTGCTCGATGTACAAAGCAGCAGATGCTACTTTAGAGCACATGCAAGCTAAGGGAAGCATGCTTCTTACCTTCTCCTCCACTTCTGAGATGGTGGTGGGCATAAATCTCCTTAAACACATTCATATGGGTGATTGGCAGCCTCTGGTACAATTGGTTCAATGTCCGGGTGCCTATTTGCTGTAAAGACAGTGTAAAGGTTCCTAAGTCAGGATCTTTGTCCGCCCACCCTTTAATACATTTCCCCCCAGCGCTTTGCCCCAGAGTATGACTTTCTATTAAATGTTGACAGCCCTTCAAAATGAGTGACACTTATAAAGCTAGAAAGGACTGTGGATTTGCCATCAGAGGAGGAATTGTTCCCTCAAACAATTGGGTGACATGTTGTTAGCTTACAATTAATCCAAATATAAAAACCTGTATTATGGAGTATAATATAAAATTAATTATAGCCGTTTTCTTCTAGCTTAGATGCCGGGGCAGGAAGTTATAGCCTATTTTGTTTTTTTATATGAATATTTTTGTTATACTTCCATGAAATAAAAAATACACCAATTTAAAAATACAGGGAAAAGAAAGGAACTGCTAAGGGTAATAAGAAAATAAATATAAAATACATAGGGGGCATAATGACCCTTCTGAAGGAAAGAGAACTATAATCAACAACTAAGATATTGGTAACATTTTAATCCAACAATAATGGAAATGTGTAAGTATAGGACAACCAGCGACTCAGATCTAATATCTAGAACAAACTAGGCATCAGATTTAAATTAAAGGGACATGAAACCCAAATTTTTTTCTTTCATGATTCAGATAGAGAAGAGATATCCAGATAGGTAGCGTGCACATGTCTGGAGAACTAAATGACAGGAAATAGTGCTGCCATCTAGTGCTCTTTCTAATATATAACACTGTTGCTATATAGTGCTGACCAAACATGCACACTTCTGCTTTTCAACAAAGGATGACAAGAAAACAAAAAATGCTAATATAAGTAAACTGGAAATCAATTTAAAATTGTATGTTCTATCTGAATCATAAATGAAAAACATTGGGTTTTATTCTCTTTTAGAATACTGGAGAAGACAGGCAAGACCACTCTTCCAAGGGACTATAAGAAAAGATAAGGAGAAGTCTATGGGGCATATTTATCAAGCTCCGTATGGAACTTGATGACCTGTGTTACTGGCTCGCCAGAAACAGCATTTATGAAGCAGCGGTCACAAAGACCGCTGCTCCATAACCTGTCCGCCTGCTCTGAGCAGGCGGACAGACATCGCCGCAATTCAACCCGATCGAGTACGATCGGGTTGATTGACAGCTCTCTGCTGGCAGCCGATTGGCCGCGAGTCTGCAGGGGGCGGCGTTGCACCAGCAGCTCTTGTGAGCTGCTGGTGCAATGCTGAATATGGCGAGCGTATTGCTCGCCGTATTCAGCGTGGTCTGGCGGACCTGATCCGCACTGTCGGATCAGGTCCGCCAGATCTTGATAAATAGGGGCCTATGTATACACAGGTATGGGAAGAGGAAGTATAAGGGCTGCATACTACATAAGGTCAATCATTTTATGACTTTCCCAGGAGAAATTAATGTTAGACATAGCCTATGTTTTAATCAGTTGCTGTTGTATACATCTTCTCAATTTAAATACCTTTTATTTCTAGGTCTCCGCCCTAAAAGAACAGTTCGTCTAGTGCTTTGGACTGGGGAAGAACAAGGAGGAGTGGGGGCCCGTCAGTATTATGAGTCACACAAAGTAAGAGATGCTAAAAAATAACATTCATATTAAGTACTGGATAAAAGCATTGGAAGAAATTACAATTATAGTTTGGGTTTGAGATTTTTATAAGACAATTAATATAAAAACATACATAAGATCTATCATTATTGGAACTAAACATCATGATTTTTTAAATTGTCTTTACAAATAAACAATGATTGTCAGTAATTCTTGATTAAACAGAAACACATTGAAAATTGTATTTCTAAACAAAAGAAACTTTGCTAAATGGAAGAATTTTTAGTGTTGTTTCAAAATACATTTCCTAGCTTCTATACAATATCTCAATTTTAAAAGTATTGCTGAGGTGTAAAACTCACACAGATACCTATATGCTACCTCCCAAATGTAGATAAACTCTCACCAAATCGACATAAAGAAAAATAAATAACCAATAAAAAAGAGAGGTGCACCACAGGCTAGGTATTAGATTTCAAATGAATCATTTAAATAAATAGTACTAATTAGATAAATAGTTAATGAAATTGTGTGTAGTAATTAGATAAATAGTTAATGAAATTGTGTGTAGTAGTTAGATAAATAGTTAATAATTGTGTTTAGTACAAATTGAAAAACATAAAATATTTTATTAAATAGTAATTATCAATTAATTAAAACACCTGAAGTGCTTCAGATAAAAACTTGCGCATATGGGGTATATTTATCAAGCTCTGTATGGAGCTTGAGGCCCCTTGTTTCTAAAGACCACTGCTTCATTACTTGTCCGTCTGCTCTGAGGCCGCAGACAGAAATCAAGCCGATTGAATACGATTGGGTTGATTGACACCCCCTGCTAGCGGCCGATTGGCCGCAAATCTGCAGGGAGCAGCATTGCACCAGCCATTCACAAGAACTCCTGGCGCAATGATAAATGCTGACAGTGTATTTATCAATGTGTAGCGATGTGCAGCAGACATTATACACTACTTCGTATCATGTCTGCTCGCACATTGATACATATGCCCCTATATATGTACAAAAAGCAAATAATTTTTACTTCAAGTGTACTCTAAAAAGTTTTTCAATGGTAGAAAGAAATAGTCATCTGAACTGAAATTAAAAGTACTTTATATCAGTTTAGAATTCTGATGGTTAATTGTTATGAGTTGTATAAATTGGTGAGAAGCGGATTGAATTTGTAATACTTCTGTGTAGCCAAACAACCAACCGTTCTGGCGTTTCTTAACTTCTGAGTCATGGGATGATGATGTCACAATTGAAGTTACTTTGAGCAGACTTGCTCAATTCCTTCTTTGTAGTTGCTCCAATGTCATGTAGCAGTTAGAGTAATTGGGATTTATCTGGTCATCCCTCTGTATAGTAGTGTATTAACCACTTCAATGTTCACTTATGTTATGGGTCATGTGATGATGATGATGTCACAACTGACGTTGCTAAAAATCACTTGACTGTGTATCTTCTTCATAATTTGTACAATGTCATGCAGCGGTTACAGTAACATAGTAACATAGTAGATGAGGTTGTTAAAAGAAAGAAGTTTATCAAGTTCAACAAATCTTAATATACTTACAATAAAAGCTCCAGTTGATCTTAAATTAAAGGGACAGTCAACACCAGAATTGTTATTGTTTAAAAGATAATCCCTTTTTTAACCCATTCCCATTTTTTGTATAACCACAGTTATAATAATACAAGTTTTACCTCTGTAATTACCTTGTATCTAAGCCTCTGCAAACTACCCCCTTATTTCAGTTCTTTTGACAGACTTGCATTTTAGCCAATCAGTGCTCACTCCTAGGTTACTTCACGTGCATGAGCTCAATGTTATCTATATTAAACACGTGAACTAACGTCCCCTAGTGGTGAAAAACTGTCAAAATGCATTCAGATTAGAGGCGGCCTACAAAGTCTAAGAAATTAGCATATGAACCTCCTAGGTTTAGCGTTCAACTAAGAAAACCATGAGAACAAAGCAAAAATGGTGATAAAAGTAAATTGGAAAGTTGTTTAAAAGTGCATGCCCTATTAGATTTGTGTGAGTTTTTTTGGACTTGACTGTCCCTTTAAAAAATCTGACCCATTTAACACAAGCAATCATATCACTGAATTCTATTTCTAGCCAGAAATGTTTCTAAACCATTTTTAAATGTTTCTAAGGTATTGGCATTTAATACCTCCTTAGGAAATTAGTTCCACAGTTTGATTGCTCTTACAATGAAAAAACATTTAAATTTACTGAAATTAAATCTCCTTTCCTCCCACTTTAAATTGTGACCTATTGTCACAAACAAGTTTCTTGGAATAAACAGAGCTTTCACCATCTATGCATAATGGGCCTTGAATATATTTATATGAAGTAATCATGTCACTTTTCAAGCACCTTTTTCTAGAGAAAACAGACCCAGTTTCACTAGCCTCTCCTCATAGGTTAAATTCTCCATTCCCCTTATTAGTTTTGTGGCCCTTCTCTGAACATTTTCTAAGTCTACAATGTCTTTTTTTGAGATTTGTCACCAGAACTGCACTTCATACTCAAGGTGAGGTCTTTCCAGGGATTTAAAGAATAAAGAATGATGTCTCTTTTAATACATGTTAGTATCTTCTTACCAGAAATCACTGCCCTGCATTGTGCACCCATCTTTTGCTTGTTATCTATTACTACTCCCTTTCCTCCTCTGTTTGGCTAAGTCTAGTCCCATTTAAATAATAGATTGCCTGCTTATTTTTACTTCCAAAATGTAGAACCTTGCATTTTCCAGTATTAAATCTCATTTTCCATTTACCTGCCCATTCTTCTAATTTTTTTAGATCCCCTTGTAAAGCAAATTCATCCTCCACTGACCTAATGACCTTACACAACTTTGTATGATCTGAAAAAATTGAGATGTTGCTATTTAATCCTTGCTCCAAGTATTAATATATTTTTTTAAAAAACACAACAGGGCCTAGTACTGATCCCTGGGGGACTCCACTAATTACCTTTGTCCAATCTGAGTATGATCCGATTACTACTACTCATTGCTCCCTATCTTTTATCCAGTTATTTAGCCATGAGCTAACATTTTTTCAGCTATTCCCAATCCCTTCATTTTGTATATTAATCTCTTATGTCGCACTGTATCAAACACACTGTATCAATTTCTTTTTCAAAATCCAATTATATCAACTGATTCCTTTATCTATATTTTTACTTCTTTGTAGAATTTAATTGGATTAGTTTGACATGATCTATTTTTCATAAAACCATGCTGGTTGAACTCATAATCTTGTTTACACAAATATACTCATCAAAATAATCCATTATAATCACTTCAAGCATCTTCCCCTCTATTGACATCAGACTAACTGGTCTATAGCTTTGTGGATCAGCCCTTCTTCCCTTTTAAAAAGTGGCACCACATCAGCTTTACACCAGTCCTTGGTTGCTATGACTTATGATAGTGAGTCTTTAAAAATTAAGACTAAAGGTTTGGCTATAACAGTACTAAATTCATGTAAAACTCATGGGTGTACTCCATCTGGGCCTGGAGTTTTATTTAACTTAATATTGTCCAGTTGTTCAGGGTATGAGCTTGTATGTTCTAGTTTGTTTTAAATCATCTCCCATTGGTTCCTCTCTTGTGTATCCTGAAGAAAAGAATTGGTTTAGTACCTCAGCCTTCTCCCTATCGCTGTTAATCATGCTACCCTTCACACATTTTAATGTAACTATATTCTTCTTAGATTTTTTGGCCATTTATGTACTTAAAAAACCTTTTAGGGTTTGACTTGGAATCCTTTGCAATTAATCTTTCATTTTCAATTTTGGCTAATTTGATTACTTTTTTTGCATGATTTGTTACAGTAGTTATGATTTGGCTGATGGTTTCCCACTCAGTATTGCGTATTTGTAACTTAAAAAATAAATTGCAATTTTAACATGCAAAGTTACAAATGATTGATAAACTGTGCTGTACTGAGGGATGAATAGATAAATCAAAATTACCCCAAAAGCTACATGACTTTTGAACTGCTTCAAGGAAAGTATTGAGCAAATCTGCTCACAGCAATGTCAATTGTGATTTCATCGTCACATGACTCAGGAGTTAAGGAACGCCAGAGTATTTAGTTGCACCACTACACAGAAGGATCAAAATGTAATCTGCTTCTCGCCGACATATACAACTCAAAACAATTAAGCATCAGGATTCTAAACCAATATGTTACTTTTAATATAATTGAAACACTTTCACCTAGATTACGAGTTTTGCGTTAACAGGGGTGCGGTGCTAACGAGCAGTTTTCCCTCACCACTCACGTACAGACAACGCTGGTATTACGGGTTTTTACAAACCTGGCTTTAGCCGCAGAAAAGTGAGCAGAGAGCAACATTTTGCTACACATCTCAACTCAATACCAGCGCTGCTTACGGTAGAGGTGAGCTGGCAAAATGTGCTTGTGCACGATTTCCCCATAGGAATCAATGGGGGAGAGCCGGCTGGAAAAAAACCTAACACCTGCAAAAAAGCAGCGTTCAGCTCTTAACGCAGCCCCATTGATTCCTATGGGGAAATACATTTTATGTCTATACCTAACACCCTAACATGAACCCTGAGTCTAAACACCCCTAATCTTACACTTATTAACCCCTAATCCACCGCCCCCGACATCGCCGACACCTACATTATATTATTAACCCCCTAATCTGCCGCTCCGGACACCGCCGCCACCTACATTATACTTATTAACCCCTATTCTGCTGCCCCCAACATCGCCGACACCTACATTATATTTATTAACCCTTTATCTGCCGCCCCCCAATGTCGGTGCCACCTACCTACACTTATTAACCCCTAATCTGCCACCCCCAACGTCGCCGCCACTATATTAAAGTTCTTAACCCCTAAACCTAAGTATAACCCTAACCCCCCTAGCTTAAATATAATTTAAATAAATCTAAATAAAATAACTACAATTAACTAAATTATTCCTACTTAAAACTAAATACTTACCTATAAAATAAACCCTAAGATAGCTACAGTATAACTAATAGTTACATTGTAGCTATTTTAGGATTTATTTTTATTTTACAGGCAACTTTGTATTTATTTTAACTAGGTAGAATAGTTATTAAATAGTTATTAACAATTTAATAGCTACCTAGTTAAAATAAAGACAAGTTTACCTGTAAAATAAAACCTAACCTAAGTTAAAATTACACCTAACACTACACTATAATTAAATTAATTCCCTAAACTAAATACAATTAAATACAATTATCTAAAGTATGAAAAAAAACAAACACTAAATTACAGAAAATAATAAAATAATTACAAGTTTTTAAAACTAATTACACCTAATCTAATCCCCCTAATAAAATAAAAAAGCCCCCCAAAATAATAAAAAGCCCTACCCTATACTAAATTACAAATAGCCCTTAAGGGCCTTTTGCGGGGCATTGACCTAAAGTAATCAGCTCTTTTACCTGTAAAAAAAAGTACAATAGCCCCCCAACATTAAAACCCACCACCCACACAACCAACCCTACTCTAAAACCCACCCAATACCCCCTTAATAAAACCTAACACTAACCCCTTGAAGATCACCCTACCTTGAGAAGTCGGGTTTGGTGTGTGGGTGGGGGGTTTTAATGTGGGGGGGGGTATTGTACCTTTTTTTACAGTAAGAGCTGATTACTTTGGGGCAATGCCCCACAAAGGGCTATTTGTAATTTAGTGTAGGATAGGGCTTTTTTATTTTGGGGGGCTTTTTTATTTTGTTAGGGGGATTAGAGTAGATGTAATTAGTTTAAAAAACTTGTAATTATTTTATTATTTTTTGTAATTTAGTGTTTGTTTTTTTCGTTGTATTTATTGTATTTGTATTTAATTGTATTTAATTGTATTTAGTTTAGGTAATTCATTTAGTTATAGTGTAGTGTTAGGTGTAATTGTAACATAGGTTAAGTTTTATTTTACAGGTAAATTTTTATTTTTTTTAGCTAGGTACAATAGTTATTAAATAGTTATTAACTATTTAATAACTATTGTACCTAGTTAAAATAAATACAAAGTTGCCTGTAAACTAAAAATAAACCCTAAGATAGCTACAATGTAACTATTATTTATATTGTAGCTATCTTAGGGTTTATTTTATAGGTAAGTATTTAGTTTTAAATAGGAATAATTTAGCTAATTATAGTAATTTTATTTAGATTTATTGTAAATATATTTAAGTTAGGGGGGGTTAGGGTTAGGGTAAGACTTAGGATTAGGTGTTAATATAGTGGCGACGACATTGGGGGTGGCAGATTAGGGGTTAATAAATGTTGGTAGGTGACGGCGATGTTAGGGCAGGCAGATTAGGGGTTAATATTTAACTGGTGTTTGCGATGCGGGAGTGTGGCGGTTTAGGGGTTAATATATTTATTATAGTGGCGGCGATGTCCGGTTCGGCAGATTAGGGGTTAAAAATGTATTTTAGTGTTTGTGATGTGGGGGGCCTCGGTTTAGGGGTTAATAGGTAGTTTATGGATGTTAGTGTACTTTTTAGCACTTTAGTTATGAGTTTTATGCTACGGCATTGTAGTGTAAAACTCTTAACTACTGGCTTTTAAATGCGGTACCAGTCTTGACAGGAGAGGATCTACCACTCACTTTTGGTTAGACTCGTAATACCGGCGCTATGCAAGTCCCACTGAAAAAATAGGATTACTTAATTGACGTAAGTGGATTTGCCGTATTTCCGAGTCTGGCCAAAAAAGTGAACGGTGAGCCTGTCATTTCAAGACTCGTAATACCAGCGGGCATTAAAAAGCAGCGTTGGGACCTCTCAACGCTGCTTTTTAACCCTAACGCACAACTCGTAATCTAGCCATTTATTTGCTTTTTATACATATATATACTCAAGTTTATATTTGAAGCACTTCAGTGTAAATTGATTGATAATTACTATTTAATAAAATATTTTAAGTTTTTAACTTATACTACACACGATTATGAACTATATAAGTAATTAGAACTATTCATTTGATTGATTCATTTGATATCTAATACCTAGCTTGTGGCACACCTCTTCTTTTATTGGTTATTTATTTCTTCCTTCTATACAACTGAAAACAGTATTGCTGTCGAGGGTTTCTAGACACCTACTGAAATATACATTTAAAGGAATAATAATACTAAAAAAGTTATAGGTTCCATCTAAAAGAGAATATCAAATGTTTTATAGTCTTTGTTACTGTGCTGAATAAATATACATATATTTTTTGCCCTGTGGAAGTTTTTGCTATTAGCTTTAGTAAGCAATAAAGATATCAACCTATTAGTTGTACGCACAGATGCACTTTCCTGTTAGTTTCAATTTCATTTGAAACATCTTTTACTTAACCTTTGTTGGTGCAAACATATTGCAACATGCTCTTTTATATACGTTATTAAAGGGGCATGGGAAGTTGCTTAAAATTGCACGCTTTATTATTATTATTATCGGTTATTTGTAGAGCGCCAACAGATTCTGCAGCGCTAATCTAAATCATGAAAGAAAGAAATGGTGTTTCATTCAAGTAAAGTAAATATGAGCATGTCCCTTTAACACCAATCTGATTTAACAGATTACCATTGGCGCAAAAATAAAAGAAACAGCTGGAATTATGACAAATTTAGAAACCTAATTTTGGATCCCAGTTTTATTGTGTTTAAAATCTTGGCTACTGTCTGTATTTTTCAAACATTTTACCAGACAGAACATCAAACTAATATGTAATATTTTGCTACAATTACTTTTTGCATTGTAGAGCAGAGAACCATAACTGTTAATTAGTTGTCAAAAGAATTTATGAAAGCAATATATGTTAAAATAATTTTATATGTGATAATAATTGAATGCAATTAAGTTAAAGCAAAAATACACTCATCATAATGAATATTGTGAAAGAATGTGTTCTGCCAGAGCAGACTTAATACAGTCTAATTATCTCTCGGAAGGAATTATTTACATAGAAAGTAGTGACAGATGTATATCTTTTTTGGCAACTGCTTTAATTATAGTAGTTTTAGACAGATAAAGATCACAGTATATATGTGTAGTAATTGTAACATGAAGAATTAACAAGTGACCTTTTTTCAGGAATAAATGTATTTTAAAGTTATTACTTTATTATGTTTTGAAGATTGACCAACATATCCTTACCATATGTATTTGCGAGGAGCACACCAATGTTCTAGTAGGTGCAGGCTGGTTATAGCAGCTAACCAGCTGGCTGATCCTCGGTACTTGGGATGAATCACAGGTAACAGTAGGTGGAGATGGTCTGTCTCATATGGTAGCAAGGTGCTCAAAAAAAGGTTCAGTTAGTAGTATCTTGTAAAAACATTTATTGTATAAAACAACAGCTGAATAAAACCATACCAAAGAAACGTTAAAACAGAGCAGTTAAAACAGTGTAGAATTGCAACGCATTTCTCGGCGCTATTGCCGTTTCATCAGGCATATCCGCATATCATATCTCCACCTACTGTTACCTGTGATTCAGCCCAAGTACCGATGATCAGCCATATTGGTTAGCTGCAATAACCAGCCTGCACCGACTAGCGCATTGGTGTGCTCCTCGCAAATGTGAGTACAATGTGCTCATATTATCATCCTGATTTATAGATCCATCTGATATGCACATATGGCGCCTCTTTTTGTTTGATCTTGTTTAGAATTACCACTAGGGGAAGGAGAAGGGAGAGTGCAGCCCGTGCAAGTTCCAAAAACTGGAAGCATTATATCATCGTACACCAGTACCAAGAATATCCTCATTACAGTCTTTTTGGACTTTGGGGACTTTATTCTGTTACCTGTCCTTGTTGTATGCTTATACATTATTTGTAGCAGATCTGTACATTTTTACCATCTTTAATTGAGAGTCCATTATCTATTTAGATTACACACTGCTCATAGTTTATTATCTGTTTCTTTTGGTAATGTGCGCACCCTATTGACAGTGTGAGACTTGGTCTCTCTCTGTCCTATTATTATCGTTTTAAATATCTGAATTTGGATACCATCAACAATGCAATACCAAATAATAATTCTACTGTGTTTTTGTAACAGCACATATAGTTTTGGTACATGCTGCTATTTTAAGTTAAATAAGAATAAATGTGATAATAAAATAATAAAAAGCATACACTGTGAATGACAAATCAATTGCACTTCCAGTTGGTATTCATATCCAAAAGTCCCAAAAATAGAAACTAATGGGTAAATATGGCGAATCTTGTGCTTTAATAGAAAGCAAGACAGAATGGTATAATATAGACAAAAAAAAAAAAAATGTCCCTCTGGTAAGTTTTTGCTCACATTGATAAACATGTCAATAAATAGTGAAGATGACAGAAATCTTCATATAAGTTTGAAATGTATTACATAAAATAAAAATAAAAAATATATGCTAGCTGTGGGTAAATATAGTGGTTTTGACGAGTGGCAGAAGCAGACTGATGTTTTATCATTTCAAGGTTTCTTTTTTATATAAAGATAAAACCTTGTTTCCTAGTTTGGACTGAGGATTCTACCCACTGCTATATGGTCTGTGATTTCACGGTATTGACACTAGATAGTCACAGATACTTGTCACCAAGCACAGTTCAGATCCAAAGGGAAAGGTAGGAGCTCATATTCATGACCCTTTTGCTATGGAACTTGTAAGAGTATAGTGACAGATATTTTACATCTGAGACTGCACACAAACAGTGAATTTAAAGGGACACTCAAGTCGAAATTAAACTTTCATTATTCTGATAGAGCATGTAATTTTAATCAACTTTCCAATTTACTTCCATTAAAAAAAAGTTCACAGTCTTTTTTCATTTAAACTTTTTGAGTCACCAGCTCCTATTGAGCATGTTCAAGAATTCACAGAATAGGCGTATATGCATTTGTGATTGGCTGATGGCTGTCACATGGTACGTGTATGCATTTGTGATTGGCTGATGGCTGTCACATGGTACAGGGAGAGTGGAAATAGACATAACTTTTAAAATTGTCACAAATTTGAAGTTCAGAATAAGGGCTCGATGATTGAAAGTTCTCTGGGCTGGCGAGATTAATAAAGAATGCTCGCCTGTCCTTCTATTTCCCTTGTGGAATGATCTTAGTCTCGCTAAGGTGCGTATACTGCATTTTCATATGAAATGTGCACAACAAAATTCGTATTTTAAAAATTTGAATCATTCACACAAAAATAAGCAGGGAAAAATTGTATTGTTAAGGTGCATCAAAAATCGTCACAGAATTCTTCACCAAAAATCGTATGTTAACAAAAACGTAAAATTAGTATCTAATTTACACAGGAATAAATCAAATTAAATATTCACAGCGTAAATTGTAATTGTAGTACACTGAATGTGCAAAAATCACACAGAAATTTGAATTTATAAATATAAAATGCAAAGCGTAATTGTTGTTTTTTCGGAAAATGGGCTGAACATGGGCGTTCCATGGACGTATATGAAAATGTCTCACTAATCCCAGCGTAATTCTATAAAGATTTTTGCACTGCAGATATCACAGTTTTTTCTCGCCAACTAAAAGGTGGCGAGCTTTTGTCAAAACAATCCGAACACTTACAACCCCAATAGAAAAACAAATGCATACGAACATATAGGCGAATGTAAGATGCTATAAGCAGAAAGCAGCGTAATGTGAGTTATATTGGCTGCAGGATTTAAATTTTAAAGTGCTCCCCCTGCTCTCTGTTAACTTCGCACTAAGGAGCGAAGTTTCCCTATCCAGCGAGCTCCATTACTTTTAATAGGAGCCATCTCGCAACTCGCAGGGACTGCCCCTTTTTTACGATCATTGCACCGGGGCAGCCCTGCGAGTGTCAGCGAGAAAAAGAAGGTTTGAGCTGGAGAACAATATATCATCGAGCCCTAAGTGATATTGCATTTGTTGATTATGGAAATCTACTGTGTTGACTGGTCCTTTAAGTTATTAATCTGGGGCAAAAGTTAAATCACAAGTGAGGAAATCAAGCTGCAGATTATGACTGAAGACACTGAGGCAGCAGTAGTTTGGTTGAGCCAAGGGAGGCAAATCATAGAGACTGAAATGGGGCAGAAAAAGGACATTGTAGGTACAAAGCAGGTAACACTAGGAAGGAGATAACTATCTGTGACACAGTCTAACACAGCTTCTTCTTTTTATGAGAGGCTACTATATTAGCTGAGTGAAACTGTCAGGGTTACAGGAATCAGACTGAGACGAGAAGTGCAAAAATAATCACACCTTTATTAATAGCAAAAAATAATAAAAAGTCCACAAGTCAAATAACAAGCCAGGAATCAAAACCAGCTGGTAGTCAGACGAGCCGAGTCAGGAGCCAAAGCGATTAGTCAGACAAGCCGGAATCAGGAACATGGAGAACAGCAGAGTCAGGAACAAGCCAGAGATCAGGAACCAGGAGGGACGTCAGACAACCAGGTAATACACAGGAGCTCTCACAAACAGGTCTAAGACAACGCAAGGGCAAAGCATACTGAACAGAGGCCCTTTAAATAATAAGTGATGACATCACAATTCTGAGACTGCATCCTGTCTCACACTGATGATGTACACCAGTCTGACCATAAAAGGAAGTTCAGGAAATGAGCAGCATCAAACAGTATGCACCAGAGTCAACAAGAGAGGTGAGTAAAATGGCTGCCAGCAGCACATGGCAAACAAAGCAGGGAAAAAAACCTGACAGAAAAAAAGTTAACAGCAGATCTGAGAGCAAATGAAAGTCAGCTGTTTGATATTCCTAGCATACTGTATGTGCAGTACTTATTATCAGTTTTGTGTAGTCACTTCATTTCATATAGCATTGGGAAGGATAAACATGCAGCCTATACTCTCAGAAAGCTAGGGACCACCCTTTTCTCCATGTTGCGTCTTTTTATGTTTCTGCTTAGGCTTTTTTCTTACTCAGCCATTGAGAGAAAATAAAACAGAAACAAGATTTGTATTTACTTTCAATACTTTTATTTATTTTTGCAATGAATGAAGGCACATAGAAGGAACCCTTTTAGGTGCCATAATGGCAAAAGTCACTGTTGAGGTAATTCTCTTTCTTATTTTTTTCTCTACCCAAATGCCTAGCTGGGCTATATATTGAAATGGCATGACAAATACCAACAGCCAAAACACTTTTTTTTTAATGTGGAGAAACTGATTTATAAAAAAAATTATATTTGATGAATAGAATATGTACAGCAAGAAAAATTAAGTGAAATTATTATCTATATATTGGATGTATTCCTAGTCAAAGCATTAAGCTATTTACCAATGAATGGCAGTTGATAAATAGGAGCTGTCAACCCAGGGCTGGCTCTAAAATGAGACTTGTGGGACCATGGGCCTGAAGCAACATTTGATAAGGGACAAGATGCATTTCTCTGATCTTGGGTCCATCACTTTGGGTATCAGCCTGCTCCTGTGTGCAACTTTAATCTGCTGGAATTTAAACTTCCAGACAACTGACTATGGTTAGGTTTAAATTATAGTGGGCATACTGTAGAGTTAGGGGTGTTATTTCACTTTCATACTCAGGCAGTACAATATCTTGAGCCAATCCTGTGTTATCCAGAATAATGGTTTTCATTTTATTCATCCTTGGAAGCAGGGTCGGACTGTGAATAAAAAGCAGCCCTTTGAAAAATATGAAGACCAGCCCTATTTTCCATTAAGTCAGTAGAATACAAATGCCCCATTTTTCTCAAAGGGGATTGTGGGACACCCCTTCCCCAATATTTTTTTTTGGAATTAAATTATATTACTTTGTATTAAATACAAATGTCAGATGAATGTAATAGCAACCCTACAACCCAATTGCATTCATTAATTACCGCTTTAAATGATAGCTTTCCAGCTCCAGATGCTGCAGCCCACCGGGGAAATCTCCTGGTATCCTGGTAGGCCAATCCAGCCCTGATTGAAAGGATGAAAATCTGAGTCAACCCTGCTGGGATTCAAGCATGCAGTTTACAAGTTATGTGTCCAATTAATCAAATAAACAATTTCACCAGCATATCTCAGCCTTTTGCATTTATGGGCCTTTTTAGCCTGACATGTACTGTTGTATGTATTAATTTGTAAGCAGCTTTCAGAAATTTACAGTAAATTCACACTTCTTTCCTTACAACTCCACTTGGAGGCCATACTCTTGCTGTTGCGGAGGAATTTTTTGGATTGTACTCAACAGCTCATTTCAATAAAATATCTTATTCTAAAATCTTAATATATTGTTCTAAAATAGTATTCCATTTTATAGCAAAATTTACAGAGCTTAAATGGGTTTCTATTAGAAAAATTATTTGGCATTGATTGGTTAACTTTATTTATTTTTTACATTTTTGTCATATTTAGTTTTAGAACACACACACACATTTGTCAAAGGCTATTATTGATGATACCATAAACTCATAGATATTATTTTTTTTTTAATTTGCATTCCTTGTTTGACTTGTCCAAATAAAACAGCTAACTTAATAAATGGATTCAGTCTGCTATGAGTAATTTCATGAAAAAACAAGGCTGCTAAATTATTTCTTTGCTACTTTAAGAATGTTGTTGGTGAATAATTTGGGTGGAGTAGTTGCCCTGCTGCACCTTCATAATAGCAGCCATATATAGAATATTAAAAAAAAAAAACGTTTCATTTATGGTTAAGTATGATATCTATTTAAATGTTTTTATAGGTGTGTAAAGTGAAGCGCTGACCTTTGCCTAAAATCTAGCCACTCTTAGCGTTTTAGGTATCCACTCTGACTCATTAGTGTTTACAAAATCTGTATCCTTATATATTAAATAAACAATCTTCCGATTAAGTTTTAAATGATGCAGCAATCAGGAAACCTTTCTTAGTGATACTGTGTATAACGTGATCTTCATGTAATTTAAAATTCTCTTTTAAACCGTGCACCTTAGAGGTCTAAGGTGTTTCTATAGTAATGTATAAACGAGAGAAGAGACAGATGCGCCACATGGCCCAATATTGTTTGATCCACAAAGGTTAAAATGATCAGGTTGTGTTAAATTAGACTCACAATCTTAGGAGCACTCCAGTTAGTGCAATGGGAGCAGTCTGGGATCTATAACAGTCACCCAGCAGACCGACCTCTTGGGGTGAAGATGGATAATCTGTAGTAAAATACAAGAAGACACAGAGGTGCCTATATGGCCTAGTACAGTCTTATACCAGGAGCAGTAGTATGTGTGGTAAGATATATACTCACAAAAGGTGATGCATCTCCATTGATGCTATTCAAACAGGAAGGGATCAATACAGTCACCCAACAGACTATGACAAGGCTTCCACAGGAGGCAATCAGCAAAGGTCCAATGGACCAATAGAGATCCAAATAAAACACAGTAGAAAGTGTTTGAGATAAAAAAGTATTAAACTTTACTAACAAAGGTTAAAATCAAGCGGCGCGTTTCTCAGCAGCTAGCTGTTTCATCCATTGGACCTTTGCTGATTGCCTCCTGTGGAAGCCTTGTCATAGTCTGTTGGGTGACTGTATTGATCCCTTCCTGTTTGAATAGCATCAATGGAGATGCATCACCTTTTGTGAGTATATATCTTACCACACATACTACTGCTCCTGGTATAAGACTGTACTAGGCCATATAGGCACCTCTGTGTCTTCTTGTATTTTACTACAGATTATCCATATTCACCCCAAGAGGTCGGTCTGCTGGGTGACTGTTATAGATCCCAGACTGCTCCCATTGCACTAACTGGAGTGCTCCTAAGATTGTGAGTCTAATTTAACACAACCTGATAGTTTTAACCTTTGTGGATCAAACAATATTGGGCCATGTGGCGCATCTGTCTCTTCTCTTATTTATAGATTACCCTCTTGGATCCAGGCCGGGTCCTCTAAAGATTGCTGCCTTAATATCTTCTCATTTCACCATCCAAAAGACTTTCTATTATATTTTCTCCACGTCCAATTGTTTTAATATTTGATCAATAGTATATTATATGATAATAGTTTATACTTTTCACATTGTGTCTTTTTGGTGTACACTATATATATATATATATATATATATATATATTATCATATACATCACATAGCCTATTGAGTGCTAATTTATTTATTCCACTCTCAATATATCTATTAAATATATCTATCAATTTATCTAGGGCGCCCCCTATCTTATAGTCACTGTTTCTATAGTAGTTGTGATTAATTGCAGAGTAATTCTTAAAAAAGTGTAACCTCCTCTTTATAAAAAAACTTGATTAGTGCAAAAGTGACTATTTTACCTATTCTTATCCTTATAAAACTCAAAATTGCAAAGATAGTGATTAAAAAAATGTTATTTATTGGTACAATTTACTAGATAAATCAACTGATTTTAGCTTAAATTCATACAAATATAGAATTCCTTTAGATCATACAGATATTTACAAAACATATAAAAAAATTCAATTGTTTCCTTTAGATACAGTTATATAATTGATACATTTGTTAAACCTGATACGATTCTTTCAAATTGTAATGTGGCAAATGATTTGACTCAAATGTATAATGATATAACAATTTGTATAAACAGTATTATATATTAAAACGTAGTGGTTGAGAAAAAGGTCAGCTTTCAAACTTTATCGGGGGATCCTTTTATTAAGTCTCTCTAGGCTTTTAGAAATGGTGTTGAGTTATTTCCAATGTTTTTATCAGTGAGTTTATACTCAAAATAATCTCCGCAACTGTGTGTTTGCAAAAGCACTCCTTTAGAGATTTTATCTATTGTAGTAGGAGGTTTTTAAATCTCCCCTTTGGAACTGCAATCCTCCACAGTTAGTATCTTAGGTGGATCTTACCTCTGATCGGTCTGGCGGTCTTTTCAGAGCCTCTGGTCATCTCCAGAGCTTCAACTTCCTCTGTTGCAGGCTGGTGTGAAGTCACTCACTCCCAGTTTTCGTCTGGTACTTGCGCAAGTACTTCGGCTCCGTTCTTTAGAATTTTGCAGCTTTCTCTAACCTGATCTTTCAAAACTTTGTTCACCTTTCGGCTGTATCTGATTCTTCGATGTTATATATATTTTTTTCAGTAGCTCACTGACACAATTATCCAAGCTCCTTGTTATGAATCCACGCGTTTCACCCCCTTCAGGGCTTTCTCAAGATTCAGATTGATGTCTTGGCTCCTTTTTTAAAAGTCCCTCTCTTGGCTCATTCTGTTATTCCATATTTAGCTCATTTAAAGTGATAAATACTTATATTTCCACTGGTCTTTGACACATATTAAGCCCATTTTATTACTCTGCATTTATTTATAAAAATGATAAAAATATTTTAAAAAATATATATTTTCCTAAGATTTAATATAATTTTTTATTGCCACTTATTCTGAGTCAATTCTCCACATACAACAGAACATTACTTAAAGAGCATTTTAATATAATAAATTAATCCAATTTTAGACAGATTATTCATATTTTTTTATTTTTTTTTGTGGCTAGTTACTTCTCTAAGTTTAATCCTTTATTATAAAAAGCAACTTTATATACTCTGTAGGTCTTTTAAAGTAACCAAATCTCAGAATTTTTTATTGCACTAAAAATGGGGAAAGTTCCATCTCTGAGTTTAACCTTTTGGGGAATAGTGTATCTAGATTGTAAATAAACTCTGCCTCCTTTTTGAGGAGTTTATTTTCATAATTGACCCCTCTCCATTCTCTTTGGACTTTACATATACCCCAGTACTTTAGATATTTTATACTGTTATTATGAATCTTTGTAAAGTGTGAATATAAATGTGTCTACATTTCCTCTTTCAATATTACAAAGATGTTCTCTTATCCTATCTCTAAGTAACCTAGTCATCTCACCTACATAAACTAAATTACATGAACACTAATATATAGATGACCCCTTTACTGCATCTGATGGTATCTTTTATAGTGTATTTTCTTTCTGATCCTGGGATATCAATTTCTTTCTTTTTATTGCTGTATCTACATGCTCTACAAGTTAAACAAGGAAGGAGACCTTTCACTGCATTGCCTATTAGGTCCTTATCATAATTTTTCTTATTTCCTTTCTTTCTTTTATATTCACTTGGTGCTAACATCATTTTGAAATTTTCAGATCTTTTGAAAACCACTTTGGGGTATGGCGGTAACTTGTCACCTAAAATAGGATCATTTTTTAAAAGGTGCCAATGCTTCTTTAATATCTTACTTATTATCTTATGATCATCACTATATTGTGTAATGAATGGAACATTACATGTATTTCTATCTTGTACTTTTTTTGTTTGTATTGTAAAAGGGATTCCCTCTCTGTGTTTCTTGCTCTATTGCTTTATTTATGTTTTCTTCTGTATAACCCCATTCCTTAAAACATCTGCTCTAATAAAACAATCTGTTCCTCAAAATCAGTTATTTTAGTGCAATTCTTTTTTATTCTCAAGCACTGTACTATTGGTGTGTTTTCTTTCCACTTTTTATATTGGCAACTGTATGCATGTATGTATACATTACTATCTACTTTCTTGAAATGTGTTTTTGTTACTACATTCTCCTCTTCTATCATTATATCGTGGTCTAGAAAGGTGATTTCTTCTTTATTCTGATTATAGGTGAAAGTAAGGCCTCTATCATTGCTATTCATTTCTAGAAAGTCCAATACTCCACTGTCCCCTTTCCAGATGATGATAATATCATCAATGTATCTTTTAAATAGTACAAGATTTGCACCGAGTTCAGAGAACTGTAGGAATCTCTGTTCCCACTCTCCCATAAACAAATTTGCCTAACTCAGTGTGAATCTTGTACCCATTGCAGTACCCTCTATCTGCAAGTAATATTTACCATCAAATGAAAAATAATTATGCTCAAGTATGAACCGTATACTTTCAAGGAGGAATTCCTTTTGTTCTCTAGGCATCTCTTTATCCTTTATTAAGAAGCCTTCTACTGTTTCAATACCCAAATTGTGATTGATATTAGTGTACAGTGATGTAACATTACAGGTTGCCATTATATATTCTTTTTTCTCATTTGATATCCTGTAAAAAACGTAATACACTTGTGGAATCTTTCAAATATTGAAATGTTCACTGGGAAAATAAAATTGTATACATATTTCTGTATATGAAAATGCATATCAGAAAATGCTACTCATCAGCAAAATACCCATAAAGCAGGGGTCGACAAATCTGTTGTATATAGATATATGGAGAATAACCCAAATAGTTAGGAGCCAGAGGTAAAATTCTAGGAGCCAGTGGCTCGTGGGTTTGTCAAGCCCTGTCAAAAAGGGCTAGATTACGAGTCAAGCGCAAAATTGCACTTTCGCAAGCGAGATATTTGTGCTCCACTCAGTAAAACTGGCGCACACAAATGTGCGCTGGTATTAAAAGTTGAGTGCAATCCAAACATGACCTCGCTGTCACGTTGCCTGGAAGCTTGGTGCTCACAAGAGGTCACTTCCAAAGACTTCCAATGGGAGCCTTGTTCTGATGCCTTCAGACACAGTAAAGAATCTAGCACAGTAAAGGGGGTAAGTGCCACAGTGTAGGGCAGCAAATTTAAACTGTATATGAATATATACATAAATATTTATATGTTTATATGTGTATATACATATTAACACATAAATATATATGTATATAAGCATATACATATATATTTTCAGTATAAAACACAGTTTTCATTGCCTTTTCTTTTCCCACATCCCCTCACTTTAACCCCTTATAACTGCTTTGTGCAGTTATTTTAAATAAAAAGATGCTCATATTATTTTTATTACTACATTAACTGTACACTTTATTTTGTGGTAAATTGGGGGACATTTTTTTCATTAACCAGAGATCTGATATCTGGTTAATGAATTCTAGCACAAAGTGCTACCAAGAGCTCACGGTAGCATTAATCAGCCATTTTTAATGGCTGGTTATTTAACGTGCGCACGTAAACGGGCAAATTCGCCCCTTTATGGCCACACGTTAAATTAGTGCTTCACTTGTAATCTAGTCCAAAATTTTTCTAATGTTACAAGTGTTTAAATAAAAACAATAACAGCTGGTGAACTCTTAGTTTTGGTTTACAAATACTTAAGGTTTGTTTTTAGCCCAAATTGTAACCACATAGATAAATGTTTGATATACTTTAGCACAGTGGTTTTTGGGACATTTAGGGCTAGTTTACAAGTGGAGTGCTAATAAGCGCTTTCGCTAGAGTGCGAACTGCATTTTGCATGCGTCAGGTTGCGCTAGTATTAGAAGTTGAAAGTAAAAATGTATCGCTCCAGCCCAAACCTGATGTGCGCAAAAAGCTGAACTTATAATATTGAGTGCGCAATAACCTTTTCCCCCTTAGAAGTCAATGGTGGAAAAAACATAACAACCCGAATTGCCATAAGACCCCTACTCTAATAACCCCTAAACCACCACAAATCCCACCGCAAAGTTCCCACTACACAATTAACCCCTAATCCGCCATCCCCCCACATTGCAGTCACCCACTACATTAATAACCCCTAAACTGCCAGCCCCTCACTGCAAAGCAACCCACTAACATCTAAACCCCCTAACCTAACACACCCCTAAATTAACCCAAAATAGATAAACATAAAATAAAGATAATCTGTTAAACACCTGTGCCTCAATGTAGCTGGAACTTCCAAAATTACCTCTTACTCCCTAGAGGTTAATTACATCAAATCTAACAAAAAGAAGCAGTGATAAACAAGAAATTGAGCAATACCATGGAACATAGAAAATATTAAAACAGGGGTTATATAAGTAAGATATATTTTATTTTAAAGTAATGATGTATATTTATACCTCAGATAAAAATAGCAATACAATTGTAATAAAATGATGTATATTAATCAATAATCAAGAGTGCACATAAAGTATAAGCAATAATTCAACTAACAAAAATAGGACCAAGTGGAAGAAAAAAATGTGTATAAAAACTCCGAAAAGCAGCAATAGAACAATAATGATGTAAAGTTCAATGAAAGGTATACGATATTTGGTTATGTGGCAAACTGTCTGCTAATTGCCTTTGCAGATATTCATATTAGCTCGATGTGGCAAATTGTTTGCTAATTGACTCTCTCTGTGTTTCTCAACCTCTCTTTGTGTGCACTCTCTGTAGTGAGGGAGCTTGGAAAGTTACCTTTATGCAGTTTTATTCCGACTTCTCAGCGTGTCAGCCTCCTCTCTGTGCACTGCATGATCACTACTGATAGATAATTAAAGCCTTTTGTACTTATCGTTCTCCAGATCTTCGTCTCGAATGAGAAACAATTGAAGGCTTAGCAGGTATAGTTTGCAGTAGGTTGCTGCTTCTAGATGCTTTATTCCAAATGTTACACAACATTCTGCATTCTCACTCAGGGTCTACCGGTTCAGCTGTTCGTGCTGTGTTTGAAAATTGGATCGCCAATCAGGGTACGTCAGGGTACGCGTTTCAGCTCTGTGAGTCTTTATCAAGAGTACCTGATTGGTCTTAGATTGCTTCTTATAAAGGGCAATCCATTAACCTCTTGATGGCGAATCTCCTTAAAGCTTTCAATTCATTGATCACCATAGTGACTCTTGTATTTTTTGGTATTGTTTGATAAATTAAATTTCTCCTTCTTTATTAAGCAGTCATGCATATTGCTTGGAAAATAATTTCTTCATCATTTATTTAAAAATAAATAAATAAAAATATATATTTTTGTATATTTTTCCTATTCCTGGATTTAAACCCATGACCTATGTTCTTCTTTTGTTCCAAAATTAGATACTCTAACCACTTGGCCACTAATATATACATATAAATAATATATCCACAAATTGTAATACATTTGCAGTCAATGATTCTATGCCCAAAATTATTGGTCTCCCCAGAGAGGAGGGAGAGAGAAAATCATTACCGTAATAATAACAATTTAAATAATTTTATTTATCTGAAACAATATCCCTGTTAATCTTTTCTGGGTAGAAAATATTCCCAAAATATTCTTACAGAAACCTTTGCAAGGGCATGGCACTGTTAAAAAATAATGGAAAATATTTACCAAAAAATTTAAACATGAATAAACAATCTGGTAATGGTACATATATATAAATAAATGTGTTTTCATGGCACACATAAATCAATGTATGTGTTGTCATGGTACACATATATCAGTGGATGTGTTGTCATGGTACACATATATCAATGAATTCCTGGTAATGGTACATATATATCAATGTATGCCTGGACATGGTACACATATATCAATGGATTTCTGATCATGGTACATATATGTCAATGGATGTATTGTCATGGTACACAGATATCAATGGATGTCTGGTCATTGTACACATAAATCAATGGATGGCTGGTGGTGGTACACATATATCAATAAATGTTTGGTCATGGTACACGTAAATCAATGGATGTCTGGTCATGGTAGATATATATCAATGTAAGTATTGTCATGGTACACATAAATCAAGGGATGTCTGGTCATGGCACACATATATCAGTGGATGTCAGATCATGGTACATATATGTCAATGGATGTGCTGTCATGGTACACAGATATCAATGGATGTCTGATCATGGTACACATACATCAATGGATGCCTGGTAATGGTACACATATATCAATGGATGTTTGGTCATGGTACACGTATATCAATGGATGTCTGGTCATGGTAGATATATATCAATGGATGTCTAGTCATGGTACACATATATCAATGGATGTCTGGTCATGGTACATATATATCAATGAATATGTTGTCATGGTACATATATATATATATATATATATATATATATATATATATATATATATACAGGGAGTGCAGAATTATTAGGCAAGTTGTATTTTTGAGGATTAATTTTATTATTGAACAACAACCATGTTCTCAATGAACCCAAAAAACTCATTAATATCAAAGCTGAATAGTTTTGGAAGTAGTTTTTAGTTTGTTTTTAGTTATAGCTATTTTAGGGGGATATCTGTGTGTGCAGGTGACTATTACTGTGCATAATTATTAGGCAACTTAACAAAAAACAAATATATACCCATTTCAATTATTTATTTTTACCAGTGAAACCAATATAACATCTCAACATTCACAAATATACATTTCTGACATTCAAAAACAAAACAAAAACAAATCAGTGACCAATATAGCCACCTTTCTTTGCAAGGACACTCAAAAGCCTGCCATCCATGGATTCTGTCAATGTTTTGATCTGTTCACCATCAACATTGTGTGCAGCAGCAACCACAGCCTCCCAGACACTGTTCAGAGAGGTGTACTGTTTTCCCTCCTTGTAAATCTCACATTTGATGATGGACCACAGGTTCTCAATGGGGTTCAGATCAGGTGAACAAGGAGGCCATGTCATTAGATTTTCTTCTTTTATACCCTTTCTTGCCAGCCACGCTGTGGAGTACTTGGACGTGTGTGATCGAGCATTGTCCTGCATGAAAATCATGTTTTTCTTGAAGGATGCAGACTTCTTCCTGTACCACTGCTTGAAGAAGGTGTCTTCCAGAAACTGGCAGTAGGACTGGGAGTTGAGCTTGACTCCATCCTCAACCCGAAAAGGCCCCACAAGCTCATCTTTGATGATACCAGCCCAAACCAGTACTCCACCTCCACCTTGCTGGCGTCTGAGTCGGACTGGAGCTCTCTGCCCTTTACCAATCCAGCCACGGGCCCATCCATCTGGCCCATCAAGACTCACTCTCATTTCATCAGTCCATAAAACCTTAGAAAAATCAGTCTTGAGATATTTCTTGGCCCAGTCTTGACGTTTCAGCTTGTGTGTCTTGTTCAGTGGTGGTCGTCTTTCAGCCTCTCTTACCTTGGCCATGTCTCTGAGTATTGCACACCTTGTGCTTTTGGGCACTCCAGTGATTTTGCAGCTCTGAAATATGGCCAAACTGGTGGCAAGTGGCATCTTGGCAGCTGCACGCTTGACTTTTCTCAGTTCATGGGCAGTTATTTTGCGCCTTGGTTTTTCCACACGCTTCTTGCGACCATGTTGAC
The DNA here is from genome assembly GCF_027579735.1 of Bombina bombina. Lineage (NCBI taxonomy): Eukaryota > Metazoa > Chordata > Amphibia > Anura > Bombinatoridae > Bombina > Bombina bombina. The sequence goes on from NC_069503.1 coordinate 997,714,620, forward strand.
TATTTTGAATGAAACGCTTGATTGTTCGATGATCACGCTTCAGAAGCTTTGCCATTTTAAGAGTGCTGCATCCCTCTGCAAGATATCTCACTATTTTTGACTTTTCTGAACCTGTCAAGTCCTTCTTTTGACCCATTTTGCCAAAGGAAAGGAAGTTGCCTAATAATTATGCACACCTGATATAGGGTTTTGATGTCATTAGACCACACCCCTTCTCATTACAGAGATGCACATCACCTAATATGCTTAATTGGTAGTAGGCTTTCGAGCCTATACAGCTTGGAGTAAGACAACATGCATAAAGAGGATGATGTGGTCAAAATACTCATTTGCCTAATAATTCTGCACTCCCTGTATATATATATCAATGGATGTCTGTCTGGTGATGGTACACAAATACCAATGGATGTCTGGTAATGGTACATATATATATCAATGGATGTCTGGTCATGGTACACATATATCAATGAATGTCTGGTCGTGGTACATATATATCAATTGATGTGTTGTCATGATACACATATATCAATGGATGTGTTGTCATGGTATATATATAGCAATAGATGTGTTGTCATGGTACATATATATATATATATATATATATATATATATATATATATATATATATATATATATATATATATATATATATATACAAAAAAAGGAAGGAATAAGGGCAGCACATCCAGACTGGACCTGGTACACATCCCATGACCCACAAACAGGCTCAGCTTTGGTTGCTAACGCACTCGCATAAAGCTCCTCTATCTGCAGAGCCACAGGCAGTTAACCCCAGGCCTGCCAGGCTGCAGGTCCTTAGGGAGAATTACAGAAACATACAATACAATACAACACACATAAAGTCCAGCACTCACAAACAAGCTCTCAGCTAGGATTAAAAAGCAAAACCGGAAGAGTTAGTTACCGCATTTGGCCAAATGGGGCAACCCCAGGTACCACATCAAGGTCTCTTATATATATAAATCATATACAACTTTAAAAATTTAATTTGCTTTGTTCTCTTAATAACCTTATTTTGTATACAGATTTTTTGCAATTTAGTGTTTAATGATTTATACTATACATATATACGTAAATGAGTTTTATGTCCCATTAAGTTTACTATCCCTTTATTTAAGTTTCTATTTAATGATATTCCTTATAGTAACAGAGGTTAATTTATTAATCAGTAAATGCATAATAAAAAGAAAAATGCAAAAGCACTTAGTTTGAAGTTAAATGAGTAGTAGATTTCTCAAAGTCAGTCAGGTTTTTCCTCCCACCGCATCATGTGACAGCCATCAGCCAATCAAACAAATGCATATACGTATATATTGTGAATCTATGCACATACTCAGTAGGAGCCGGCACCTCAGAAAGTGTGTATATTAAAGACTGTTCATATTTTAAAAAAAAGAAGTGAATTGAAAAGTTGTTATAACTTGTGTGCTCTATCTGAATAAAAAAATAATAATTTTGACTTTAGTGTCCCTTTAAGCAGCTGCCGTACCCTCTGTGTCACCTTAGCGGTGGTAAAGTTAAATCACCCCAAACTTGTTTTGTTCTGAGTTATTAACAGGCTCTGCTCTTATGCGCCAGCAAGAGGTGGCACAGCACAAGGATTTCCATGCTGATGGGCAGACGGGCTCTGTAGGTGGGAAACTTGTCAAATGTTAATTGGAGCCCCAATAGTCAAGTACTGATCAATTAATTTACTGTATGGGATATTTTGTGTGAGAGATTTCTTTTCTATGACTTTGACTTGCTGTACAAAGGATGTACTGTACAATGTGTTAGATATTGGATGCAAAACATTTCCTGATAACTTTGCAGTAGAGGCATTTGCATTTCCATTTTATTAGTGTGTTGATGTCACTTGTTCATGTCAAATACATTGTATTAATTATCTAGTTAAATAATATTAAAATGTCATTTAAGTCTCATGATGATGAACAATTTCTTATCTAGGAGCATATATGTCAAGAGCAGTTAATGTTAATTACTTGGATGATAACATCCTACGTGTTTTCAATTTTGTTATCAATTTGACACTGTTAGCCATTCTTTTAGAGACTGTCAGGAGAAAATCACAAGACATCATTTAAGACTTGAAATCCGTGAACTAGTGTAGCATACATTTAAATAACTTCAGCGATTTCATTGTTGAAATAAAAAAAATAACAAGTAGTAGACTAAAACCGTTATAGAACAATAAGGGACAAATTACAAGTGGCATGCTAGTTAGTTCTTCCACTCGCGTGCAAACACAGATGGAATTAAACTTTTAGCCTGTGATAACTGTGCATGTATTGCAAGTTGAAAGTAAATTGTGTGCTAGCAAAACCTGACATGCACTAACCTCAGGACTTTGGATACCGTACTAGCTTCTTCTCCCCATAGACTTCAATGGAGCACACTTTTAAATAAACCCTAATACTTACATATTGCACGCTAACCCAACACCGCGTTAGACCTACAGCGCTAAACATATAGGTACTTATGAATATTTTACATTGCAATGTTCTTCACATAGAAGAAAATATTCTTTTTGTTTTTAAATACATATTTCTAGATATATCTAGTTATTTTTTTTTATTAAATATATCTATACCTATATATCTATAAGAATATATACAGATGAAGGTATATACATATATATATATATATATATATATATATATATATATATACAGTCCAATAATATGCACTCACTCGATTTAAGCACAGCACACTTTATTCAGTAGTGACGTTTCGGGGCATTCACCCCTTCCTCAGACCATTCAAATGTGATACAAACAGTGTATAAAAATGTAATAAGCCCCTCCCCCATCAGAATTCAGCCAACCAAACAGGAAACAACCCTAATTATTTCATGTGCACATAATCACTTAATCAGATGTATAGCAAAACAACATTAAGCATCATACTATTATAAATCAAAAACAAAATATTATATAATTTGTGTAGTAATTCTTATATAACATGTGTGTCAAGTGATCATCAAAACCAGTGACATTAATACAGTGGACTAGGATTTATATCTATATCTTAGATACGAATAAGCACCAGTAACAGTAAAGCACAAAATATATAGCACAAAGTATATAGCAATATAAATATATTAATAAACCTAAGTGCACAATCATCTTTAATCTATTTGAACATAAGACTATAGCAAACAATCATCACTAAAACGATCATGACACTATGGTATATCAACCATTACTGATGGATCCGACTAAACAATTCCAGGAAATCATTGAGACAACACTATTGGAAGGCTTGGTAAATGGTTGGATTAACAAGGAGAGGTATGAATGGCTACAGGTACAATACCCTATTTGTCCTATATTGTACACTCTACCCAAAGTTCACAAGGGCCTAGAGAAACCTCCTGGCCGCCCAATCGTGTCTGCAAGAGGGTCCCTGCTTAGTCCATTAGCACAGTGGATAGATTCATTCCTACAACCTCTGGTTAGACATATGAAATCTTATGTACGTGATTCCACTGATGTTTTTGGACAACTCTCAAAACTACATGATATATCAATGGATGACTATCTGGTAACAAAAGACGTTACAAGCTTGTACATCGTCATCCCCCACCAAGGAGGGATGATGGTGGATAAGGAGGCTTTTTTGAGATACCCATATGTGGGACCTGACAGTGATTACATCATCAAGATTCTACAACTATGTTTGACGTTGAACTATTTCAGGTTCACAACAAAATACTTCCAGCAAATAATGGGAACTGCCATGAGATCGAATATGGCACCTTCATATGCGAACTTGTATATGGAGATTTTTGAGTCCAACATAATGAAGGTATATGTTCGCCCTGAGATTATCAAATGCATGAGATACATCGATGATGTCCTACTGGTCTGGAGGGGAACGGAAGAAAATCTGAACATATGGGTACAAGCCCTGAATGATCTTACTCATCAAGTTAAATTCAAGATGGTTGCCAATAAGGATTCTATTGATTTCCTGGACCTAAGAATTTTCAAAGGCAGTGAGGACTTGGAGACGGCCATGTATCAGAAACCCACTGACAGGAACTTTCTCTTATTGGCAAGTAGTAGTCACCCGCAATCTCTTATTAAAGCTATACCACTGGCACAACTGTATAGGGTGGTAAGAAATAATTCTGTAAAGGAGAAGGCGGATATAAAACTGGAAGAGATGTCTAACAAATTCCTACGAAGAGGATACACTTTTGATGCTATTCAGAAAGCACACAGAATAGCCAAGGACAAAGATAGGGACCAACTACTTAAGATCAGGGAAGTTAAGCCGGCTGAGAAACGGATGACTTTTATTACCACATATTCACCAGCTGTTGATATACTGGCAAAAGCAGTGAAGGATCATTGGGACCTACTGGCGTCCGATCCGTGTTTGCCATTTAAGGAGATCCCCCCACAAAGAATGGGATACAAAAGGGGACGTAATTTACAAGACCTGTTAATGAATACTGATCCAAGGCATTCATACATTAAAGATACATGGCTACACTCCAGAAAACTGGGCTGCTATAGGTGTCTAGGATGTACGACATGTAACTCAATGATACAGAGCACAACCTTCCACCATCCACATACAAACCAGAGATTTAAAATTCCATTTCATCTGACATGCTCCACAAAATATGTGGTACATTTACTGAATTGTACATGTGGGATTTATTATGTAGGCAAAACGGATGACAACATCAGAAAACGGATGGCGAACCACAGGTGTGCTATTAGAGTGGCACTGAAAGAGGGCAAATCAGACCAACCTGTGGCACAACACTTTGTAAAGATGAATCACACAGTGAAAGATCTTCGCTTCTTACTAATCGATCATGTACCACCATTGAGACGAGGGGGAGACAGAAAGAAGAAACTACTTCAAGTGGAAACGAAATGGATCTATAAATTTGAAACATTACATCCCGGTGGATTGAATGCCAATATTGACTGGCACTGCTTCTTATAGTGACTCTGGTGAGGTTGCAAGTCCACATTGAGATCCATGATTGTTTCTTGCCATACTCCTGGAGATATGATGCTAGATATTGTTATATGTAATCAGGCCATATATTATCAATTCATTACCGAGCCGGAGATAGGAGACCATCATGATCCCTCCTGATGTTGGTTTGAATGTATATGATATTGGGTTCCATTGATTCTCTATTTTAATTAACATGGAACTGTTTGATATACAGGGAGTGCAGAATTATTAGGCAAGTTGTATTTCTGAGGATTAATTTTATTATTGAACAACAACCATGTTCTCAATGAACCCCAAAAACTCATTAATATCAAAGCTGAATAGTTTTGGAAGTAGTTTTTAGTTTGTTTTTAGTTATAGCTATTTTAGGGGGATATCTGTGTGTGCAGGTGACTATTACTGTGCATAATTATTAGGCAACTTAACAAAAAACAAATATATACCCATTTCAATTATTTATTTTTACCAGTGAAACCAATATAACATCTCAACATTCACAAATATACATTTCTGACATTCAAAAACAAAACAAAAACAAATCAGTGACAATATAGCCACCTTTCTTTGCAAGGACACTCAAAAGCCTGCCATCCATGGATTCTGTCAGTGTTTTGATCTGTTCACCATCAACATTGCGTGCAGCAGCAACCACAGCCTCCCAGACACTGTTCAGAGAGGTGTACTGTTTTCCCTCCTTGTAAATCTCACATTTGATGATGGACCACAGGTTCTCAATGGGGTTCAGATCAGGTGAACAAGGAGGCCATGTCATTAGATTTTCTTCTTTTATACCCTTTCTTGCCAGCCACGCTGTGGAGTACTTGGACGCGTGTGATGGAGCATTGTCCTGCATGAAAACATGTTTTTCTTGAAGGATGCAGACTTCTTCCTGTACCACTGCTTGAAGAAGGTGTCTTCCAGAAACTGGCAGTAGGACTGGGAGTTGAGCTTGACTCCATCCTCAACCCGAAAAGGCCCCACAAGCTCATCTTTGATGATACCAGCCCAAACCAGTACTCCACCTCCACCTTGCTGGCGTCTGAGTCGGACTGGAGCTCTCTGCCCTTTACCAATCCAGCCACGGGCCCATCCATCTGGCCCATCAAGACTCACTCTCATTTCATCAGTCCATAAAACCTTAGAAAAATCAGTCTTGAGATATCTTGAGATATTTCTTGGCCCAGTCTTGACGTTTCAGCTTGTGTGTCTTGTTCAGTGGTGGTCATCTTTCAGCCTTTCTTACCTTGGCCATGTCTCTGAGTATTGCACACCTTGTGCTTTTGATGTTGCAGCTCTGAAATATGGCCAAACTGGTGGCAAGTGGCATCTTGGCAGCTGCACGCTTGACTTTTCTCAGTTCATGGGCAGTTATTTTGCGCCTTGGTTTCTCCACACGCTTCTTGCGACCCTGTTGACTATTTTGAATGAAACGCTTGATTGTTCGATGATCACGCTTCAGAAGCTTTGCAATTTTAAGAGTGCTGCATCCCTCTGCAAGATATCTTACTATTTTTGACTTTTCTGAGCCTGTCAAGTCCTTCTTTTGACCCATTTTGCCAAAGGAAAGGAAGTTGCCTAATAATTATGCACACCTGATATAGGGTGTTGATGTCATTAGACCACACCCCTTCTCATTACAGAGATGCACATCACCTAATATGCTTAATTGGTAGCAGGCTTTCGAGCCTATACAGCTTGGAGTAAGACAACATGCATAAAGAGGATGATGTGGTCAAAATACTCATTTGCCTAATAATTCTGCACACAGTGTATATATCCCTCTTAGTCCCACAATTCTCATACATACCTCTGTTGATAGGAGGACTAATCTTGGCTGATGGTACTAGGGTTAGTGTATTAAATATTTGGCTTCATTGATGCTTTATAGTAGTAAATATTGCATAATGTGCTCTTTACATTCCTCATAGTCCAATAAGATCTATACATACCTTTGTGGATAGGGAGACTTAATTTGGTTGATGATATTAGAGCTAGATGCACAGTATTTTATTTTATCAGTATAGACTATATAGCACATAGAGTTGAAGGTAGAGGATAAACCAGTTAAGATGTTTGCAGTCTTTTGTTAATATTATGTGGGATTTAGAATCTGTTTACTACACATATAATCAGAGTCATTATAGATCATTCTCGCTAAGCTTATGATAACACTAGTGACACCTGGGTTTACTATGTATGATGAGTTATGTTTGCTATTTGATTGCTATCTCTCTATATAGACACTAGTGGTTCGTTGGGCTAGACGGTATAAGCTCTATCCCACTATTGGTTTGTTGTTTTTCCTCTTAGGCACATATGTAGGTGCTATGATATGGCAGTACTTGCTACGCCCACATGCTGATGCTTTGATATGGCTGTGAAGGATGTAAAAGTATGAGTGTTTTGAGGGTGATACATTATTGGTGCGGTAGTATCTACTACCGCTGGACACGCCCACTATGCCTTGCAGGCTCTGATGTGCTTTGTTGTTTTATGTCTGGTAGTTGAGTCAAGATAATCTCCTTAACAGATTGGTTTAATTGGCGATATGTGGGTCATGTATAAGGGTGATATTGAACAATCAATATATGTCAGCTTACTATGTAGACGCCGATGTTGGGTCTGACGTTGCTATAGCAACATTTGATACAAGGTGTCCGCTTACGATATATTTTATCTATGACACACACTGGGCATGCCCTATTGTTATGTTGAATGTTGCTGTGGAACGTCCGATACAATGATCGGATTGGCTTACTCTTGAGTGACACTGGAAGGGGGCGTCATGTAGTACTAATAGTGACCACGCCCACAAGTCTATGCCGATTCCAGCGTGGTGTACAATGGCGGATACAAGCCGGTTTATACTGTTGCTGCTTATATGGTACAAAAGGATGATCGTTTGCTATAGTCTTATGTTCAAATAGATTAAAGATGATTGCACACTTAGGTTTATTAATATATTTATATTGCTATATACTTTGTGCTATATATTTTGTGCTTTACTGTTACTGGTGCTTATTCGTATCTAAGATATAGATATAAATCCTAGTCCACTGTATTATATAATATTTCTCTTGTAAGGTGTATCCAGTCCACGGATCATCCATTACTTGTGGGATATTCTCCATCCCAACAGCAAGTTGCAAGAGGACACCCAAAGCAGAGCTGCTATTTAGCTCCTCCCCTAACTGCCATATCCAGTCATTCTCTTGCAACTCTCAACAAAGATGGAGGTAGTAAGAGGAAAGTGGTGAAATATAGTTAGTTTTGTCTTCAATCAAAAGTTTATTTATTTTTAAATGGTACCGGAGTTGTTCTATTTTATCTCAGGCAGCATTTAGAAGAAGAATCTGCATGTGTTTTCTATGATCTTAGCAGAAGTAACTAAGATCCACTGCTGTTCTCACATATGTCTGAGGAGTGAGGTAACTTCAGAGGGAGAATGGCGGGCAGGTTATCCTGCAATGAGGTATGTGCAGTTTTAAGTTTTTCTAGGGATGGAATTGCTAGAAAATGCTGCTGATACCGGATTAATGTAAGTTAAGCCTAAATACAGTGATTTAATAGCGACTAGTATCAGGCTTACTATCAGAGATATATACTCTTATAAAAGTGCAATATAAAACGTTTGCTGGCATGTTTAATCGTTTTTATATATGCTTTGGTGATCAAACTTATTGGGGCCTAGTTTTTTTCCACATGGTTGGCTTGATTTTTGCCTAGAAACAGTTTCCTGAGGCTTTCCTCTGTTGTATGAGTGGGAGGGGCCTATTTTAGCGCTTTTTTGAGCAGTTAAAATTGCAGACAGAGACATTCAGCTTCCCTCAGCAGTCCCCTGCATGCTATAGGACATCTCTGAAGGGCTCTAAAGGCTTCAAAAGTCGTTTATTGAGGAAGGTAGGGCCACAGCTGAGTTGTTGTGACTGTTTAAAAAATGTTTAATTCGTTTTTTTGATCTGTTTTTTGCATTAAGGGGTTAATCATCCATTTGCAAGTGGGTGCAATGCTCTACTAACCTATTACACACACTGTTACTGCCTTTTTTCACTGTTTTTCAAATTTTGACAAAATTTGTTTCTCTTAAAGGCACAGTACCGTTTTTTATATTTGCTTGTTAACTTGATTTAAAGTGTTTTCCAAGCTTGCTAGTCTCATTGCTAGTCTGTATAAACATGTCTGACATAGAGGAAACTCCTTGTTCATTATGTTAAAAAGCCATGGTGGAACACCATATGAGAATGTGTACTAAATGTATTGATTTCACTTTAAACAATAAAGATCAGCTTTTATCTTTAAAAAATTTAAATTTATCACCAGAGGATTCTGACGAGGGGGAAGTTATGCCGACTAACTCTCCCCACGTGTCAGACCCTTTGACTCCCGCTCAAGGGACTCACGCTCAAATGGCGCCAAGTACATCAAGGACGCCCATAGCGATTACTTTACAAGACATGGTGGCAGTCATGGATAATACACTGTCAGCGGTATTAGCCAGACTACCTGAATTTAGAGGAAAGCGTGATAGCTCTGGTGTTAGGCGTAATACAGAGCATACAGACGCTTTAAGAGCCATGTCTGATACTGCCTCACAATATGCAGAAGCTGAGGAAGGAGAGCTTCAGTCTGTGGGTGATATCTCTGACTCAGGGAAACCTGATTCTGATATTTCTACTTTCAAATTTAAGCTTGAGAACCTCCGTGTTTTGCTTAGGGAGGTTTTAGCTGCTCTGAATGACTGTGACACAATTGCAGTGCCAGAGAAATTGTGTAGACTGGATAAATACTTTGCAGTGCCGGTGTGTACTGAGGTTTTTCCAATACCTAAAAGGTTTACAGAAATTATTAATAAAGAGTGGGATAGACCCGGTGTGCCGTTTCCCCCCCCCCTCCTATTTTTAGAAAAATGTTTCCCATAGACGCCACCACACGGGACTTATGGCAAACGGTCCCTAAGGTGGAGGGAGCAGTTTCTACTTTAGCAAAGCGTACTACTATCCCTGTCAAGGACAGTTGTGCTTTTTCAGATCCTATGGATAAAAAATTAGAGGGTTACCTTAAGAAAATGTTTATTCAACAAGGTTTTATCCTGCAGCCCCTTGCATGCATTGCTCCTGTCACTGCTGCTGCGGTGTTCTGGTTTGAGTCTCTAGAAGAGGCTTTACAGACAACGACTCCTTTGGAGGACATACTTAACAAGCTTAGAGCACTTAAGCTAGCTAATTCTTTTGTTTCTGATGCCATTGTTCATTTGACTAAACTAACGGCTAAGAATTCTGGATTTGCCATCCATGCGCGTAGGGCGCTGTGGCTTAAATCTTGGTCAGCTGACGTGACTTCAAAGTCTAAACTACTTAACATTCCCTTCAAGGGGCAGACCCTATTCGGGCCTGGTTTGAAGGAAATTATTGCTGACATTACAGTCTAATTTTCGTGCCTTTCGAAACTCCAAGGCAAGTGCAGCATCAACTTCCTCTGCTACAAAACAAGAGGGAACTTTTGCTCAGTCCAAGACGGCCTGGAAACCTAACCAATCCTGGAACAAAGGCAAGCAGGCCAAAAAGCCTGCTGCTGCCTCTAAGACAGCATGAAGGAATGGCCCCCTATCCGGTAACGGATCTAGTAGGGGGCAGACTTTCTCTCTTCGCCCAGGCATGGGCAAGAGATGTTCAGGATCCCTGGGCGTTGGAGATTATATCTCAGGGGTATCTTCTGAACTTCAAGGCTTCTCCTCCACAAGGGAGATTTCACCTTTCACGATTATCTGTCAACCAGATAAAGAAAGAGGCATTCTTACACTGTGTGCAAGACCTCCTAGTTATGGGAGTGATCCATCCAGTTCCAAAGGAGGGACAGGGATTTTACTCAAATCTGTTTGTGGTTCCAAAAAAAGAGGGAACCTTCAGACCAATCTTGGATCTAAAGATCTTAAACAAATTCCTCAGAGTTCCATCATTCAAAATGGAAACTATTCGGACCATCCTACCTATGATCCAGGAGGGTCAATATATGACTACGGTGGATCTAAAGGATGCTTACCTTCACATTCCGATACACAAAGATCATCATCGGTTCCTAAGGTTTGCCTTTCTGGACAGGCATTACCAGTTTGTGGCTCTTCCCTTCGGGTTAGCTACAGCCCCAATAATTTTTACAAAGGTTCTGGGGGCGCTTCTGGCGGTCCTAAGGCCGCGGGGCATAGCAGTGGCCCCTTATCTAGACGACATCCTGATACAGGTGTCAAATTTCCAAATTGCCAAGTCCCATACGGACATAGTTCTGGCATTTCTGAGGTCGCACGGGTGGAAAGTGAACGAGGAAAAGAGTTCTCTATCCCCACTCACAAGAGTTTCCTTCCTAGGGACTCTGATAGATTCTGTAGAAATTAAATTTTACCTGACGGAGTCCAGGTTATCAAAACTTCTAAATTCTTGCCGTGTTCTCCATTCTATTCCGCGCCCTTCGGTGGCTCAGTGCATGGAGGTAATCGGCTTAATTGTAGCGGCAATGGACATAGTTCCGTTTGCGCGCCTACATCTCAGACTGCTGCAACTATGCATGCTCAGTCAGTGGAATGAGGATTACACAGATTTGTCCCCTCTACTAAATCTGGATCAAGAGACCAGAGATTCTCTTCTCTGGTGGCTATCTCGGGTCCACCTGTCCAAAGGTATGACCTTTCGCAGCCCAGATTGGACAATTGTAACAACAGATGCCAGCCTTCTAGGTTGGGGTGCAGTCTGGAACTCCCTGAAGGCTCAGGGATCATGGACTCAGGAGGAGAAACTCCTTCCAATAAATATTCTGTAATTGAGAGCGATATTCAATGCTCTTCAAGCTTGGCCTCAGTTATCAACTCTGAGGTTCATCAGATTTCAGTTGGACAACATCACGACTGTGGCTTACATCAACCATCAAGGGGGAACAAGGAGTTCCCTAGCGATGTTAGAAGTCTCCAAGATAATTCGCTGGGCAGAGAGACACTCTTGCCACCTCTCAGCAATCCATATCCCAGGTGTAGAGAACTGGGAGGCGGATTTTCTAAGTCGCCAGACTTTTCATCCGGGGGAGTGGGAACTCCATCCGGAGGTTTTTGCTCAATTGATTCATCGTTGGGACAAACCAGAACTGGATCTCATGGCGTCTCGCCAGAATGCCAAGCTTCCTTGTTACGGTTCCAGGTCCAGGGACCCAGAAGCGACGCTGATAGATGCTCTAGCAGCGCCTTGGTCTTTCAACCTGGCTTATGTGTTTCCACCGTTTCCTCTGCTCCCTCGACTGATTGCCAAAATCAAGCAGGAGAGAGCATCGGTGATCTTGATAGCACCTGCGTGGCCACGCAGGACCTGGTATGCAGACCTAGTGGACATGTCATCCTTTCCACCTTTGAGACAAGACCTTCTACTACAAGGTCCTTTCAATCATCCAAATCTAATTTCTCTGAGACTGACTGCCTGGAGATTGAATGCTTGATTTTATCAAAGCGTGGCTTCTCCGAGTCAGTCATTGATACCCTAATACAGGCAAGAAAGCCTGTCACCAGGAAAATCTACCATAAGATATGGCGTAAATATCTTTATTGGTGTGAATCCAAGAATTACTCATGGAGTAAGGTTAGGATTCCCAGGATATTGTCTTTTCTCCAAGAGGGTTTGGAAAAAGGATTATCAGCTAGTTCTTTAAAGGGACAGATTTCTGCCCTGTCTATTCTTTTGCACAAGCGTCTGGCAGATATTCCAGACGTTCAGGCATTTTGTCAGGCTTTGGTTAGAATCAAGCCTGTGTTTAAACCTGTTGCTCCTCCATGGAGCTTAAAATTGGTTCTTAAAGTTCTTCAAGGGGTTCCGTTTGAACCTCTTCATTCTATAGATATTAAACTTTTATCTTGGAAAGTTCTTTTTTTGATGGCTATTTCCTCGGCTCGTAGAGTCTCCGAGTTATCTGCTTTACAATGTGATTCTCCTTATCTGATTTTCCATGCAGATAAGGTAGTTCTGCGTACAAAACCTGGGGTTTTGCCTAAGGTGGTATCTACTAAGAATATCAATCAAGAGATTGTTGTTCCATCATTGTGCCCTAATCCTTCTTCAAAGAAGGAACGTCTTTTACATAATCTGGACGTAGTCCGTGCTTTAAAGTTTTACTTACAAGCTACTAAAGATTTTCGTCAAACATCTGCTTTGTTTGTTGTTTACTCTGGACAGAGGAGAGGTCAAAAGGCTTCGGCAACCTCTCTTTCTTTTTGGCTAAGAAGCATAATACGCTTAGCCTATGAGACTGCTGGACAGCAGCCCCCTGAAAGGATTACAGCTCATTCTACTAGAGCTGTGGCTTCCACTTGGGCCTTTAAAAATGAGGCTTCTGTTGAACAGATTTGCAAGGCGGCGACTTGGTCTTCGCTTCATACCTTTTCAAAATTCTACAAATTTGATACTTTTGCTTCTTCGGGGGCTATTTTTGAGAGAAAGGTTCTACAGGCAGTGGTACCTTCCGTTTAAGTACCTACCTTGTCCCTCCCTTCATCCGTGTACTTTAGCTTTGGTATTGGTATCCCACAAGTAATGGATGATCCGTGGACTGGATACACCTTACAAGAGAAAACACAATTTATGCTTACCTGATAAATTTATTTCTCTTGTGGTGTATCCAGTCCACGGCCCGCCCTGTCAGTTTAAGGCAGGTCAAAATTTAAATTTAAACTACAGTCACCACTGCACCCTATGGTTTCTCCTTTCTCGGCTTGTTTCGGTCGAATGACTGGATATGGCAGTTAGGGGAGGAGCTATATAGCAGCTCTGCTGTGGATGTCCTCTTGCAACTTCCTGTTGGGAAGGAGAATATCCCACAAGTAATGGATGATCCGTGGACTGGATACACCACAAGAGAAATAAATTTATCAGGTAAGCATAAATTGTGTTTTTGTTTTTGATTTATAATAGTATGATACTTAGGGGCATATGTATCAAGCTCCGTATGGAGCTTGAAGCCCCGTGTTTCTGATCTGGTGCAATGCTGAATACGGAAACAGCAGTTTCTGATCTGGTGCAATGCTGAATACAGAAACAGCAGTTTCTGATCTGGTGCAATGCTGAATACGGCGAGCGTATTGCTCGCCGTATTCAGCGAGGTCTGGTGGATCTGATCCGCACTGTCAGATCAGGTCCGCCAGACTTTCATAAATAGGGGCCATTATGTTGTTTTGCTATACATCTGATTAAGTGATTATGTGCACATGAAATAATTAGGGCTGCTTCCTGTTTGATTGGCTGAATTCTGATGGGGGAGGGGCTTATTAAAATTTTTACACTGTTTATATCACATTTGAATGGTCTGAGGAAAGGGTTAAAGGCCCCCAACACGTCACTACTGAATAAAGTGTGCTGTGCTTAAATCCAGTGAGTGCATATTATTGGACTGTATCTATGGTTTATGCACCCTGGTCTGGAGATTTTTTTTTGCGAGTGGGAGTGTGCTTTTCTAGCCAATTATATATATATATATATATATATATATATATATATATATATATATATATATATATATATATTTATTTATTTATAGATGAATATATATTTAAAAATACAAATAACATTTCTTTCAAATGGTATGGAGAGTCCACAAATCCATTCCAATTACTAGTGGGAGTTCATCTCCTGGCTAACAGGAGGAGGCAAAAAACACCCCAGCAGAGCTGTTAAGTGTCACTCCCATTACCCATAATCCCCAGTCATTCTTTGCCTTTATCATCGGGAGGATTTTCGAATATGGTGTCTGAAAAGATTTAATCCTTTAATGGGTACTTTTCCCTACAAGCAAGTATTAGGGCTATGCTGTGTCCATACAATCCTTTTTAGAAAGAGTAATTGTGGCTGTAACAGTTGGAGGTTGGTGACTTAGTCCTTACTTTAACTCCAACAATTATGCTAACCCCTATATGGAAAGCCAGGGATGGTTACTCTTCTCCAGGTCCCTGTCAGAGGTTGTCTGAGTCTGTCAAACCTAGGATTCAATGTCTACCACACAGCTGAAGCCCTGTCAGAAGCTGATGAAAAGAAGACTTCTAACCGTGAATCCTGTACCCCTGCCCTCATGGCTAGTTGTCTAATAGTGGCATGATGAGGGTAAGGGACTTTTTTAATACTTTATTCCTGTTTGGATGGACATTGAGGGGCTATTCTAAAGCTTATAAAATCCCTTAGTGGTGGCAAATGTCTGAGTGTAAGAGACTACAGCTTGCTGGTGTATCAAGTGTATATATGGGTCTACAGATAATCCTTTCAGGTCAAGATTCATATAGGACCTTGCTATGGATGCCCTTTAAGAGGTTAAGGGTTTTTTACTCGAATGGCAGTATCGGTTTCCTGGGCAGTCGACCCTTTTCACTTTTTACAGCATATACTAAGATTTTTTTTTAAGGAACTTATGTATGGCATTCTTAAAGAGTACAAATGTATTTTGTTGGCTCCCTAATACAAGACATGTCGGTATGTAAGGGAGTTTGTATGTGGGATTTATTACTGTGTAGTAAAGATGGTGCAATTAGTTTGCGCGCTGATGGTGTTTAGCAACTTCTTTAAATCCCTACATACTCAGGGGAGATTCAGAAGTGAAGGATTGTACCTAGATTGTCCTCCTATTGCAGCGGTTTTCTATATGTTTTTTTTTCTAACCGTCACAATCTCCCTGCTAATGCCGGCGTCAGCTGTTTAAGAGGTGATCGCTTTGTGCGCCTTCCTTTTTTTAGCTCAGCGGTACCTTCCGTTTATATGATGTCAGTGCTCTTTCAGAGGGGGTTTGCTGTGATTCTGATGTGACACACGATTTCTAATATTGTCATAGTGTGTTTTTTAATTCTGTGACTTAGAGGGCGATTCTAAACTCTGACCATGGGTCTAAGAGCATTTCCTCATGGCCCCTTTTTTCCTACTCTGCCTCTTGAACGCCATGTTTCTACACAAATTAATTTCTCAGCAGTTAGAAAAGTTTTTACTTTTTTGCCTTTTAGAATCTGAGGATTCCCTGGGGTCTGCCGCCATCTTGTATCGTCTATGGGTATTTTTTATTTTTTTTATTTAAAGGGATACTAAACCCAAATTTTTTCTTTCATGATTCAGATAGAGCATGCAATTTTAAGCAACTTTCTAATTTACTCCTATTATCAATTTTCTTTGTTCTCTTGCTATCTTTATTTGAAAAAGAAGACATCTAAACTAAAGAGCCAGCCAATTTTTGGTTCAGTTCCCTGGACAGCATTTAGCCACCAATCAGCAAGCACAACCAAGGTTGTGAATTAAAAATTGGCTGGCTTCTAAACTTACATTCTTGCTTTTCAAATAAAGATAGCTAGAGAATGAAGAACAATTGATAATAGGAGTAAATTAGAAAGTTGCTTAAAATTGCATGCTGTATCTGAATCATGAAAGATAAAATTTGGATTCAGTGTCCCTTTAATGTTTGTTTTCCTCAGTATATATTGGGCTAGTAGCCTTTAAATAGTATCCCTCTTCTGTGCAAGTTTATGGCCAGATGGATTTATTTATGTTTTTTTCTTAATATGGATTAGGAATAATTGCTAATCAAGATTTGTACAGAAAGTTTCCAGTGTCCAAACCTTACTGATGTGATGTTTTTCCCCCGCCATATCAGAGTAGCTCTTCTTAAGTGGATGAGTCCTTTGAATGGGTTTTTTTTGTGTATACTTCACATGTTCATTTGGGTGATTCAACGGTGTGAGCCACCTTGTGGTGTCTAATGGCGTTAATCGGTACAATTTTCTTTTATATACTGTAATAAGGGTTTACAGCTTACAATGCTAGTAACAGCGGGACATTGTTAATGCAATTAGTAGCGCTTCAGTCTCATAATCTGAAGGTTGTAAGTTCAAGCCTCACACAAGGCACTTGTTCTTTAATACCATATACTTAGTGTTCTTAGGACACTAATCTCTATATTTTATTCTCTCATATTGATGGATATAGACTAATGTTTGTGTCAGAGGAGATCCAGGATAGGAGGCTCTAAGGATGGCTAATACTTTTATCTGTGATGCCAGCATGCAAGTTGTTAGACTGGGAGCCAAATATTTTAGCTTTGTGGTTTTAGCTCGCAGAGCTCTGTGACTAAAATTTGGTCTGCGGATGTAACATCCAAGCCCAAACTTCTGTCTTTACCTTTTAAGGGCAAGGCTTTATTTGGTCCTGGTCTGGCCAAGATCATTTCTGAAGTTTTGGTGGAAAGGGATCTTGCTTACTTCAAAACAAGAAGGCTAGACCTAAGGTTCGCAGAATTCTAATTTTCATTCCTTTCACAACTTCAAAGGACAAGAGTCTTCCTCTTCTTCTTCCAAGCCGGAGCAATCCTGGACTTCATGGAGGTCCAGTCAACCTTGGAATAACGGTAAACAATCCAACAAACCTTCCTCTGAATCTAAGTCAGCATGAAGAGGCCCCCTCCGATCCAATCTTGGATCAGGTAGGGGGCAGGATTTCCTTCTTTTGACAGGATTAGATCCAGTGTTTAAGTCTTGTCCCTCTAGGGGCAGATTTATCCTGTCAAGGTTATCTGCAAACCAGGTGAAGAGAGAGGCCTTCTTAAACTGTGTAAAGGACCTATCTTCTCTGGGAATGATTGTCCCAGTTCGTATGGCAGAACATGGTCAAGGATTACATTCAAACCTTTTTGTGGTTCCAAAAAAGGAGGGAACTTTCCACCCAATATTGGACTTCAAGTGTCTCAACAAATTTCTCAAGGTTTCATCCTTCAAAATGGTGACTATACGTTCCATTCTACCCTTGGTTCAGGAGGGTTAGTTTATGACTACCATAGACCTGAAGGACACGTCTTCATGTTCCTATTCACAGGGAACATCACCAATTCCTACGGTTTACCTTTCTAGACAAACACTTTCATTTTGTTGCCCTTGCTACAGCTCCTCAGATCTTTACAAAGGTCCTAGGGGTCCTTTTGGCGGTGGTCAGATCTCAGGAGATAGAGGTTTCACCATACCTAGATGACATCTTGGTTCAGGTGCCATCTTTTCATTTAGCAAACTCCCACTCAGAATTTCTGTTGTCTTTTCTTCGTTACCACGGGCAGAAAGTAAATCTGGAAAAGCGTTCCCTGGTGCCAGACACCAGGGTATGCCTCTTGGGGACGATCATAGACTCTCTGTTCATGAAGATTTTCCTGACAGATGTAAGAGAATCCAAAATTCTTGCCTCTTGTCTTTCACTTTAGTCCTCTATCCCTCTATCAGTTGCTCAGGGTATGGTTGCTTCCATGGACATTATACTTTTTACTCATTTCCATCTGAGACCTTTTACAGTTATGATTGCTCGGATAATTTAACAGAGACCACTAAGATCTCTCTCAGAGGATAATTATACACCCCCTAATAAGAGACTCTCTATTCTGGTGGATTTCTCAGGACCATCTGTCTCAGGGAACATGCTTTCTAAGACCATCTCAAGTGATTGTGACTACAGATGCAAGCCTGTCAGGCTGGGGAGCAGTTTGATGTTCTTTAAAGGCTTAGACTTTGGACTTGAGAGGAGTCTTCTCTCCTAATAAATATTGAGTTTGAGAGCAATCTTCAATGCCCTAACAGTTTGGCCTCAATTGCGTTTGGTCGAGTTTATCAGACTCCATTCAGACAACATCACCTAGGTGGCATATATTAACCACCAGGGAGGAAACCGGAGTTCCTTAGTTATGAAGTAGGTGACTCGCATTCTCCAGTGGGCAGAGTCTCACGATTATCTTCTCTCTGCCATCCACATCCCAGGGCTGGACATCTGGGAAGCAGATTTTCTGAGCAGGTAGACCTTTCATTCTGGGGAGTGGTCTCTCCTTCCGGAGGTATTCACAATGATAACCCTCAGGTGGGGGGTTCCGTAGTTGGATCTAATGGCGTCTTGTCTAAATGCCAAGCTTCCAAGGTATGGTCAAAATCAAGAGAAAGGTTTGTCAGTCAATACTCTGAAGGGTCAGATATCTGCACTGTCTATTCTTTTACACAAACGTCTGCTGATCTGCGTGATGTTCAATCGTTTGTGCAGGCCTTGGTCAGAATCAGGCCTGTGTTTAAATCCTGTTGCTCCTCCTTGGAGCCTTAATCTTGTTCTTAAATTTCTGGAGCAAGCTCCGTTTGAGCCTATGCATGCAGTTGATATTAAGTTGTGTTTCCCCTTGCTATTTCTTCTGCTCGCAGAGTTTCCAAGCTTTTGGCTCTGCATTGTGATTCCCCTTACCTTATTTTTCATGTGGATAAGGCGGTCCTTCGTACTAAGTTGAGATTTCTTCCCAAGGTAGTATCGGATCGCAATATCAATCAGGAAATTGTTGTTTCTTCGTTTTGTCCTAATCCTTCTTCTCAGAAGGAACGCCTGTTTCATAACATGGATGTTGTGCGTGCTCTAAAATTTTACCTTCAAGCAACTAAAGATTTTCAGCAATCTACTGCCTGTTCATTGTTTTCTCTGGTAAGCATAAAGGTCAGAAGGCCACTTCTACTTCTCTTTCTCTCTGGTTGAGAAGTGTTATCCGGGTAGCTTATGCGACAGCTTCTTCCTGGGTTTTCAAAAATGAAGCATCTATGGAGCAAATCTGTTTTATTTTTTAGTATTAATAGTATTAATTTTTTAGATTTACAAATAGATATTAGAAATAATAGAATTGTAACCAGAACCTTTTTCAAACCTGTGGATGCTATTGGATACATTCATGCGGAAAGTTGCCATTTGGATAAATGGAAAAAGAACATTCCAAAAAGCCAATTTATGCGCATCAGAAAAAACTGTATGACCAATTCTGATTATATTGAACAATCAGAAGTTTTAGTAAATACATTTCTGAATAAAGGATATAAGTTAGAACTAATAAGTAATGCAAGGGATGAAGCATTAAAAATAAATAGAGAAGTTTTGCTTGAACCTAAGATAAAAAATAAAAATGTAAATAGTACTAATCCAGATATGTCTAATAATGGTGAAATTAGGGTCCCCTTTATAACCCAATACAATGATGATATTAAAATATTAGAACATTTTTAAAAAAAACATTGGCACATTTTGAAATCAGATGAGATATTAGGCCTAGTTATTCCATGCTTTCCAAATGTAGTTTATAGGAAATGTAGGAATTTAAAAAGCTATTTAGCCCCCACTGATATGATAAAAAAGAGTAAACTTAAAGATAAAGACTTGACAGGAAACAATATCACTGTTTTTTTTCCCCTTGTCATAGCTGCAAGGCGTGTGCAAACACTCAAAGAAAAGTAAAGAATTTAAATCAGGAGTCACTAAAAAAGTCTTTAAGACTTTTAAGTTGTTATAGGTGCACAGATTTTAATGTTGTCTATCTTCTAGAATGTTTGTGTGGGGTTCAGGGGCAGACTGACAAGTCGGGCAAATCGGCCCTGGCCCGAGGGCCCGACTGCTTAAAGGGGCCCGCCCCCTGCATCATAGTAGCTGGCTTTTTTTTCTATTAAAAATAATTTATTAAGATTTTTTTTTTTGCCTTAATTATTTTATTTTTTTTGCGTGGGGGGGGTGGTGGGGGTTCGCCCTCGGCAGCGTCTTTAACTCTTTAAAGCAGGAGCCGGTTAGCTTAGCGGTAACGTCACTGTGATGACAAGTGCAACCAACAAGTCCTGTGTCTCTGGCTCTGCAGTCTGCACTCCACTGTCTGACTGTTAATGAAAAAAACTGGACTGGACTCTGGAGCAGTGGAGCCTGTAAGTAAGGCGACAGCCTGCCCTGCAAATTAATATGTGGACCGGCCGGTGTGTATATCCAGAATCCGGTCCACATATTACACTCCTACCTGTCCTGGCTCTGTCTTGCTGCTCAGCTCCGCCTCCACACGCCGTGCGCACACAATTTTAACAGTGCATTAGACTCAACCGGCAGGAGCTGCAGCAGACCATGTGTGGCCATGTGATAGAGCCAAGGAGGACAAGGGACACTGAGTCAGGACAGCTGAGTGGCAAGCAACGATGACAAGTCGACTAACTAAGCCAGCAAGCAAGGTAAGTGAAGGAGCCGGTTGCTGCCGGAGGGGGGGCCAGGGCTGTATACTTAGTAAGCAGTCCGGAATTTGGGAGAATTCTCTGTGTAACACTGTAGCCCAATATCTGTCAGTGGCCATGCAGATAAATTGAGTCATCTGGTGTCGGTGACAAAGCAGAGATGGAAAGTCAGGGTGATAAGAATGAACAAAATATAATATAAATAGTGTGATGAGGAAACAAAGGCACAAGCAAATTGATAAGTGTAAAGTGTGCAAGCGTTAAAAAAGAACTAAAGAAAGAAAATTGTCGACTGGCAGGTAGTGCAGTTCAGTATAATTGCAGCACTTCCTGTATTTGGCAGAAGTGGTGGTGACATTGCCCTCACATCAGATCACAGCAGCACAAATCTGTTAGCTCTGCATTTGTTGAAGCAGTAAATATGTCCTAAATGTGTGCTGGATGCAGGTGTGTGTGTAACATAAATAATCATTAACAGGACTCCTGCTTATTACAATTCTAAAAAGGGGTCGAAATTCTAAATTTTAATAAAGCAAATTGACACTGGTATTACACAGACATAACTTGATCTTTACATACTGAGCACTGCAGAGATCAATATACCGGATGTTGTAAAATGAACTGATTCAGCAGTCAGGACTGTGTGTGTGAGACAGAGGGAACATCTTTATAATAATATATATCTGTATATAAAGGTACTAGGGAGGGGGCTGTGTGTGTGTGTGAGACACAGAGAACCTCTCTATAATATTATATATCTTTATATAAGGTACTGAAGAGGGGGGATGTGTGTGTGTGAGACACAGGGAACCTCTCTATAATATAATTATATATCTGTATACAAGGTACTGGGGAGGGGGCTGTGTGTGTGAGACACAGGGAACCTCTCTATAATATAATTATATATCTGTATATAAGGTACTGGGGAGGGGGCTGTGTGTGTGTGAGACACAGGGAACCTCTCTATAATATAATTATATATCTGTTTATAAGGTACTGGGGAGGGGACTGTGTGTGTGAGACAGAGGGAACATCTCTATAATATATATATATATATATATATATATATATATATATATATATATATATATATATATATATCTGTATATAAGGTACTGGGGAGGGGGCTGTGTGTGTGAGACAGAGGGAAAATCTCTATAATAATATATATCTGTATATAAGGTACTGGGAAGGGGGCTGTGTGTGTGTGAGACTCAGGAAACCTCTCTATAATATATATCTGTATATAAGGTACTGGGGAGGGGGCTGTGTGTGTGACAGAGGGAACAGCTCTATAATATATATATATATATATATATATATATATATATATATATATATATATATATATATATATATATATATATATATATATATATATATATATCTGTATATAAGGTACTGGGGAGGGGGCTGTGTGTGTGAGACAGAGGGAAAATCTCTATAATAATATATATCTGTATATAAGGTACTGGGAAGGGGGCTGTGTGTGTGTGTGTGTGTGTGTGTGTGTGTGTGTGTGAGACAGAGGGAACATCTCTATAATAATATATATCTGTATATAAGGTACTGGGGAGGGGGCTGTGTATGTGTGAGACACAGGGAACCTCTCTATAATATTATATATCTGTATATAAGGTACTGGGGAGGTGCTGTGTGTGTAAGATAGAGGGGATCTCTCAATAAATATATATATGTGTGTGTGTGTGTGTGTGTGTGTGTGTGTGTGTGTGTGTGAGACAGAGGGAACATCTCTATAATAATATATATCTGTATATAAGGTACTGGGGAGGGGGCTGTGTATGTGTGAGACTCAGGAAACCTCTCTATAATATATATCTGTATATAAGGTACTGGGGAGGGGGCTGTGTGTGTGACAGAGGGAACAGCTCTATAATATATATAAATATATATCTGTATATAAGGTACTGGGGAGGGGGCTGTGTGTGTGAGACAGAGGGAAAATCTCTATAATAATATATATCTGTATATAAGGTACTGGGAAGGGGGCTGTGTGTGTGTGTGAGACAGAGGGAACATCTCTATAATAATATATATCTGTATATAAGGTACTGGGGAGGGGGCTGTGTATGTGTGAGACACAGGGAACCTCTCTATAATATTATATATCTGTATATAAGGTACTGGGGAGGTGCTGTGTGTGTAAGATAGAGGGGATCTCTCTATAATATTATATATAGAGAAAATAACTCATTGTGTAAACCATTTACAAATCTAAACAAGTCAGAAGACTTGCTTTTAACCTAGAGTAAAAAAGTAAAAAGGTGAGTAATTGTGAACCTCATTTGCATATCTTACCCAGATTCCTTTGCTGCATTGGAAACAGTGTAGTCAGAGAGTTTCTAGGTTTAAAGCAAGTCTTCTGACTTGTTTAGATTTGTAAATGGTTTACACAATGAGTTATTTTCTCTATATTTTGTATTTAGTGGAGGATTTTAAACTCACTTTTTGCCTCCCCATAATTTTAATTGTTGTATAATATTATATATATATATATATATATATATATATATATATATATATATATATATATATATATATATATAGTACTGGGGAGGGGGCTGTATGTGTGTGTGAGACAGAGGGGGCCTCTCTATAATATTATATATCTGTATATAAGGTACTGGGGAGGGGGCTGTGCGTGTGTGAGACAGTTGGGGCCTCTCTATAATAGTATAGATCTGTATATAAGGTACTGGGGAGGGGGCTGTGTGTGTGAGAGACAGAGGGGGCCTCTCTATAATAGTATAGATCTTTAAATAAGGTACTGGGGAGGGGGCTGTGTGTGTGTGAGACAGAAGGGGCCTCTATAATATTATAGATCTGTATATAAGGTACTGAAGAGGGGGCTGTGTGTGTGTAAGACAGAGGGGGCCTCTCTATAATAGTATAGATCTGTAAATAAGGTACTGGGGAGGGGGCGCTAACATCCCTTTAAAGTTTATTACTCTCCCTTTAAAATATATATTTCTCTAAACATGCCCTGGTTTCAGTTAAAATGGAGATAGTTTTATCTTTATTTGATCATGCATCTCTTATTTAAAGGAAATATACAAATACAAATGAATGATTTTACTTCTTTAGCTGCCAGTAACAAGTGATTTTACCCCCTTGTCTGCCCCTAATTACTTTTTGCTCCATACTGTAGTGCATATAGGCATGGGGATATATTTTTTTCCCATAAGCACTAATTTACAATATTTAGTTCTTATTAAAAATATTTATGGAAAAAATTGTCTCTTTAAATGGCAATGAAAACATGGTGGGGGAGGGGCATATTAAGTGGGAGGGGCATTTGATATGGGAGGGGCAATTGAGGTGGGAGGGTCAATATGGTGGAGGAGGGGCAGAGGAGGTAGGTAGGTGGAGCAAAGAGGCCGTGGGGGGCCCTGTCACACTTTTGCCCTGGGGCCCTGAATGGTCTAAGTCCGCCCCTGGTGGGGTTCAATATATAGGGGAATCGACAAGGCCAGTGAGGGACAGGATTAGAGAGCATATTAATTCGATTGAAAATATGGACCTTGATAGGAATAAAGATCTTCCTATCCCTAGACACTTTAAGAAATGTAACAACGGCAATACCAAACATCTAAATTATACTGTGATAGATCAGGTTAAACTAAATTGGAGAGGGTGTAATATACAAAATGAACTTTTAAAATTAGAAGCAAAATGGATTTTTGAGCTCAAGACCCTTACTCCAAATGGATTAAATTTTGAATTCGATTTGGGTTGTTTTATATAAATGATAAATAATATTTAATTATGTTTTTATAAGTCTTTCATTTATGAGTTTTTAATAAATAATGTAGTGCCCTGTAATTAAGTGTCTTTTATAGGAAATTCTACAAAATTTATAAAATATAAATATATTTTGAATATATTATTTAGGTTGCAACAAAGAGAAAAGTTTTTTATGAAGTTTTTTTATGAAGTTCTTTATGAATTTGGAGTTGGACTTTATTCCAAAAAGAAGGCTAAAATAGAGTAATGAAATTGCTCCCTTGCACCATTGGTTATATATATTTTGTAAATGTATCTTGTAAATGTATGTAGTATTATCTTTTCCTTTTTTTGTAGAAATTGCACACAATACCGCTATAGGATTTTTAGTTATCAGAAGGTGCTGGATTGTATCAGAAAAAGTCTCATTCAAAATAGTGAGTTGCGAATAGTATTATGGCATTTAATCTTCTGTGCCTTTGTTTTTGTTTTTATCCTGTAAATGTATGCATTATTTTGTCTTTAGATACTATACCCATTATTCCTTATATAACTGCACTTTACAATATTTATCTCGATATTTATCTCAACATAATATTCAAATGGATGGATCTTTGAGCCTACACCTCCTGTCGGGTTTTACTATGGTAAAGTGAGCAGTTAACACTACCCATAATATAGTTCAGTTTTAAATGTTGAGAATTTGCAAAGTATAAATAATACTGAATTTAAAAAATTGTAAAAAATATAAGTCTCCAATCATGCTATTGGCTCATCCAGTACCCAATCAAGATTAGAGGATAGGTTTAAAAAGTCAGTACAGAGAGTGCTCCGTTAAGAGCTTGAGAAAGATAATTTGAAACGCGTTGCTCACGTGACTCCACATCGGAGCACACCTGATACTTGTAACTTGTATAGTGGACTTGGAATAGTAGCGCTTCTAAACTTATGCTACGGCATTCCTGATGGTCTTAGTTTGTTGAGTACGACCAGACCAGTCAGTGTGTTTTCTTGCAGCCATCAAGTCATTCACTATTATCGGTGTTACACTCTCTAACACGGTTTTTGACTTTACACATTCTTGGAGAATCAGTATACAGCTGACACGAGACAGATCCCTCAGAGTGTTCATTTACGCCGACTACAGCAGTCCCCACTGTGAGTACAGATTGTTTGTTTTCAATGACACCTTGTGATAATACATTAAGTGGAATTTTCCTTTTCATCTATAGGAGGATTACACATTAAATATCTACACAAGAGAAACAACAAACAACATAATATTGGACACTCTAGACTTTTGGGACAAACAAGTATCTATACGATCGATACAACTAACAACTGTTAACACAGCCTTGTTTTTCTAAGTTGGCTTGTTTGCCATTTGTTCTACATTTAGCATATTCGCTACCAATATTGTTTTTTAACTTTTTTATTGTATTTTCTTTGTATGAATGTTTTTTATTATGTATTGCTCAATTTAAGGTCGACCTTATTATTGTTTTATTTGTATTATTATTCATATCAAATACACTGTATTAAATTCTAATTTCATATATTACTTGGTATTTACCCTCTAGCATATATATTCAGCACCTTCTGATATAGTAATAGCTATATTTACATGTTTTTGGCTCTTGCGGTTAGTTTTCTGCGTTTGTCCAATAACTTGTGATATAATTAGCTTAACTGCTTTTTTCCTTCATCTATCCAATACAGTTATATTTTAGCTTTTTTAGCGCTCCCTGGCTTTTTACTTTGTAGCAAATCTGCAAGGCGCCACTTGGTCCTCATTGCATACTTTTTCCAAACTCTACAATTTGATACATTTGCCTCTGCTGAGTTCTTCAAGCGTTGGTGCCTTCTATTTAGGTCTGCCTGTCTTGTTCTCTCTCTCTTTCATTCTGTGTCCTCTAGCTTGGATATTGGTTCCCACTAGTAATTGGAATAGATTTGTGGACTCTCCATGCCAATGGAAAGAAAACAAAATTTATGCTTACCTGATAAATTTCTTTCTTTCTTGGCATGGAGAGTCCATGACCCACCCTTAATTCCATTTAAGATGGCAGTTTTGTTGTATAAACCTCAGGCACCTCTATACCCTTGTGTCATCTTCTATTTCCATTTTCCTTCGACCAAATGACTGGGGATTATGGGTAAAGGGCATTACACGTAACAGCTCTGCTGGGGTGTTTTTTGCCTTCTCCTGCTGGCCAAATCAGCCAATAGGAATTCAAGGGACGCCATCTTTAATTGCGTACCTTGAAATCACTATCCAGTGTACGGTGGTGATCGTATGAAGAGGATCCTCCACGCTCCATGGCTCCACAGTCGCCGGTCTTCAGTTCCAGGGCCGCCGGTCTTCAGTTCAGGGTCACTGGTCTTCAGCTCCGCTGTCATCAGTCTTCAGTTCTGCTTTGCACCAGATTTTTCCTGGAAGAAGAAAGAAGAGGTCGCCGCTTGGAAGAAGACTTCACCGCATGGGACAGGACCTTCTCCGCTGGACTTCAGGAACGATGAGTACCATTCTGGGGGTTAGACTTAGGTTTTAATTTATTTTTTTTCTTATTTAGATTAGGGTGGGCATTTTGTAAAAGAGCTAAATGCCCTTTTAAGGGCAATACCCAACAAATGCCCTTTTTAGGGCAATGGGTAGTTAAGGTTTTTTAGTGATAGGTTTTTTATTTTGGGGGCTTTGGTGGGTGGGGGGGGTTACTGTTAGGGGGGACTTTGTGTATTTTTAATGTAAAAGAGCTGTTTATCTTGGGGCAATGCCCTGCAAAAAGCCCTTTTAAGGGCTACTGGCAGTTTATTTTTAGATTAGGGGGTGTTTTTATTTTGGGGGGCTTTTTTATTTTCATAGGGATTAGGTTTAATTAGGTTAATTATGTTTATTGTGATGTGGGGGTTTTGCAGTTTAGGGGTTAATAGGGTAATTAGGTTTAGTGCAATGTGGGTTTTTTGCGGTTTAGGGGTTAATAGGGTAAATAGGTTTATTGCAATGTGGGGGTTTAGGGGTTAATAGGTTAATTGTTTATTGCAATGTGGGGATTTTGTGGTTTAGGGGTTAATAGGGTAATTAGGTTTATTGCAATGTTGGGGTTTTGCAGTTTAGGGGTATACACATACACATTTATATATATATATATATATATATATATATATATATATATATATATATATATATATATATATATATATATATATATATATATATATATATATATATATATATATATATACGTATACACACACATTATAGCCCCTTCCATTAAAACACCTTAATATTCCTTCTTAACCCTTATAAAATCTTTTTATGAATATATATATATATATATATATATAATTTTTTATCAGAACTCTTACTCTTTATGCTAGTTCTTCACTCATGCTAAGCCAACGCATGCACATTTAGATTGTGCTCAAGCAAACGTGTTTACTTTCAACTTGTACTAGCTTTCTATGCAGTTATCATAAGCATATAATCCCTCATCAGGCAAATGATCAGACTGGGATCATTAAAGACCAAAAATATGGAAAACTGCAATTATAATTATAATGTAGTCTTATTGAAAAAAATAATATTATTTAGTGAGTTAAATATAATCATTTCTTTTCATACGTTGGTGAAAGTCCACCAGCCATTACTCCTGGAATTCAACTCCTGGCCACTAGGAGAAGGCAATGATTCTCAACGTTCTAAAAGCACTTAATCCCTCTCACCTCTCTTGTATTTCTGTCTTTTCTTGGCCTCCACAGGAGTAAGATGAAGAATTTAGGTGCTCCAGATTCTTCATTGAGATGGGCCCTCAGACCAATTTGAGGCCCATTTTCCCTCAGACCGCTGCTATTGAGAGACAGAAGGGAGATTGGAGTATTGCATTCTAAAACAATTACAACAAGCCAGCAGTTAGTCACAAGCCTGCCAAAGGTGTCACAGGGACCAGTTCCTTAGCTCTTCCTATTGGGTTATCAATATACTCCATACATAGATCTTCTGCAGTGTTGTACACAGCACTAGATGGGCTCTCTACTGGAAGCAGTCTTTTTTTCAGCCAGTAGGCATGGTAGAGTGGGTGCATTTCCTGCACTAACATAGCCCACAGGCTATTACTAGGTACATCATAGCTAGGGCACATACACATGTAACATACTAATTCCACTTTTATTACGTAGACTTTTCATTCTTAAGTCTAGTAATTATGAAAACTTTATTATATGGTACCAGCTGCTATTTACTGTTTATCTAATTAACCTGAAACCTTCATCTCAATACAACATTATATCCTATGTTATGTACACAGTAAAATGGATTTAAATGTTTGTCAATTTGAGGGGGAGTCTCTTTGTGTAATTTTATGTTTTTTGTGCACTCGCTTTGATTGGCATTTACCGTTAGTAAAAGGGCTGTTTATCTCTCTTTTTTAAAAATCATCAACTGATTTACGGCCAGATTACGAGTTTTGCATTATGAACTATGCGGTGCTAACAAGTAGTTTTTTCTCACCGCTCACTTACCTGCAGAGCTGGTATTACAGGTTTTTACAAACCCGGTGTTAAAAGGCAAGAAGTGAGCGTAGAGCAAAATTGAGCTCCATACCGCACTCCAATGCCAGCGCTGCTTAAGTCAGCGGTGAGCTGGTTGTACGTGCTCGTGAATCTAAGGCAAGCCATCTTGGATCAGCCAATAGAATGCGAGCTCAATCCTGTTGGCTGATTGCATCAGCCAATAGGATTTTTTCTACCTTAATTCGGATTGGCTGATAGAATTCTATCAGCAAATCGGAATCTAAGGGACGCCATCTTGGATGACGTCACTTAAAGTGATATTCATTCCGAAGAAGACGTCGTTTGAAGAGGATGCTTTGTGCCGGATGTCTTGAAGATGGAGCCGCTCCACGTCAGAAGGATGAAGATAGAAGATGCAATCTGGATGAAGACTTCTGCCCATCTGGAGGACCACTTCTGTCCGTCTGGAGGACCACTTCTGCCAGCTTTCTTGAGGACATCTTGCCGCTTGGATGAAGACTTCTCCCGGTAAGTGAATCTTCAGGGGTTAGTGTTAGGATTATTTTAAGGGTGTATTGGATGGGTTTATTTTTTAGGTTAGGGCTTTGGGCTTGCAATAGAGCTAAATGCCCTTTTCAGGGCAATGAGGAGCTTAGGTTTTTTTAGTTAGGCTTTTATTTGGGGGGTTGGTTGTGTGGGTGGTGGGTTTTACTGTTGGGGGGATGTTTGTATTTTTTTTTACAGGTAAAAGAGCTGGTTTCTTTGGGGCAATTCCCCGCAAAAGGCCCTTTTAAGGGCTATTGATAGTTTAGTTTAGGCTAGGGTTTTTTATTTTGGGGGGCTTTTTTATTTTGATAGGGCTATTAGATTAGGTGTAATTAGTTTAAAGATCTTGTAATTTGTTTTTTATTTTCTGTAATTTAGTGTTTGTTTTTTGTGATTTAGCTAATTTAATTTATTTAATTGTATTTAATTTAGTTAATTTATTTAATTGTAGTGTAGTGTTAGGTGTTATTGTAACTTAGGTTAGGTTTTATTTTACAGGTAAATTTGTATTTATTTTAGCTAGTTATTAAATAGTTAATAACTATTTAGTAACTATTGTACCTAGTTAAAATAAATACAAACTTGCCTGTAAAATAAAAATAAACCCTAAGATAGCTACAATGTAACTATTAGTTATATTGTAGCTAGCTTATGGTTTATTTTATAGGTAAGTATTTAGTTTTAAATAGGAATAATGTATATTTAATGATAGTAATTTTATTTAGATTTATTTAAATTATATTTCAATTAGGGGGTGTTAGGGTTAGACTTAGGTTTAGGGGTTAATAAATTTAATATAGTGGCGGCGACGTTGGGGGCGGCAGATTAGGGGTAAATAAATATAATGTAGGTGGCGGCGATGTTAGGGGCGGAAGATTAGGGGTTAGTATTATTTAACTAGTGTTTGGGAGGCGGGAGTGCGGCGGTTTAGGGGTTAATATGTTTATTATAGTGGCGGCTGTGTCTGGAGCGGCAGATTAGGGGTTAAAATGTTATTATAGTGTTTGCGATGCGGGAGGGCCTCAGTTTATGGGTTAATAGGTAGTTTATGGGTGTTAGTGTACTTTTTAGCACTTTAGTTATGAGTTTTATGATACAGCGTTGTATTGTAAAACTCATAACTACTGACTTTGGAATGCATTACGAATCTTGGAGGTAGAGGCTGTACCGCTCACTTTTTGGCCTCCCAGGACAGACTCATAATACCGGCGCTATGGAAGTCCCATAGAAAAAAGGGTTTACGTAAGTCGGTTTGCGGTAAGGCCAAAAAAGTGTGCGGTGCCCCTAAACCTGCAAGACTCGTAATACCAGTGGTAGTTAAAAAGCAGCGCTAGGACCTGTTAACGCTGCTTTTTCAGCTTAACGCAAAACTCGTAATCTAGCCGATAATGTTTCTGAGTGCAATATCCATTTTTCTAATGTCTTATTACTGAAGGGTGAGATATTTGTGTTAATTATTATGCCAGACTAGATTTTTACACAGTGCATTATTATTATTATTATTATTAATTATTATTACACAAGTAGGTTTTCTCTCTAATACTTATTGCCCAAGGTTGTCAGTCTCACAAGGTCCTAGTTACATTGCTTCCAAACATTTATTTACTGCTTTTCAATTCCTGAATGGGTAACATTAGGCCTTCAAACAGTCTAATGCTGCTCTTCCTCTAAAGGAATCTGTGGTCCCTCTGTTTCCTCAATATAATAGTGCTCCAGATTTTGCTCTAGGATTTAAAGGTTTGTGCAAAAGTTGTATGTCTGAAAGTCATCCGAAAGTTACATTATCAGGTTCTCCTGCATAATCAGAGATCAGAAGACCTTAGGATGCCCTAATAGTTTTCAGATTCAGACCCCTCAGGTTGTTGAAGGTGAGTTTTCTTATGATGATCAGGTCAGAGTCTACGTCTTTCATGTTTAGTTCTTTGTTTTAAGAGTTTTTATGTAATTTAGGTGTCCAAGACCCTAAATCATCTTCAGAAAAATCATCCAAACAACTGGATTATATTCTTAAACCTTCTGCTAAGTCACAAATGTTTTTTTTGTTCCTGAGGTTCATATTAAAATAGTGTTCAGAGAGCATTGTTGAGGCTTATTTAGGATAAGTCTAGTGTCCAAACCAATTTCTCCACTAACAATTTTTAGCAATTTAGCTTTTAGCTAAAGACATTTAGCTTCTATCTTGCTGTTAGCAATATCTGATTATTGTTTTTAACTAAATTGATTTTATGGATATCATCAATCAGGAGATTATAGCCCATCTCCTATTCTCTTAATTTATATATTGTAAGAGCTTTAGAATATTACTTTCAAATTACAAAGGTTTTTAGACAAACCTTTAATTTGTTTGTCCCTTTGTCCACGTAAAGGTCATAGGGCCACATAACTTTCTTTGTCTTTTTGGCTAAATCTCCTAATTACCAATATTTTGTTGGAGGGTGGGATATTTGGCCTTTTTTCTAGATCAGTTTCTTCTTGAAATTTAAAAAATGAGTATTATGTTGCAGCAGGCAGCAACATACTTTCTCTGAATTCTACACTTTTATGTGTTTGGTAGGAAAGTTCTTAAGGCAGCAGTGTCTGGTATTAAGTGATCTTAAAACTTTTGGAATCTTTGCCTCCTCCTAGTGACCAGCAGTTGAATCACAGGAGTAATGGCTCATGGACTCTAACCTGTGAAATAAATTTGGGAAAGCATACATTTTGTTTTTTTATAATTTGCTGAATCATTAAATGATAATCATTTAGATTTAAACCCTTCAATCTAATGAGACAGAGTTTAATTTCTTTCATCAGATTGTGAGAGTCCTCATGACATGACATTTGCATATTGCACTCCAGTCCACTAAGAGTAGGCAAAAATATCACATCAGAGAGATTAAATACACCCCACACACTTTTTTACCCTACATATTCACTCATTATTTTACCTGGAAGATGGAGTAATGTAAATTTGGAAGTTTCCTTTTTTGATAGGGGTTATCTAACCCTTCTGAGGCCTATTTCCTCCTCAGAGTACCTACAAGGTACAAAGGAGTAGGCAAGGAGTTTTCAGCCAGGTAGTAAAAAAAATATTTTTCCTAGTGGGGACAATGTTGAAGGCTTCCAGGTGAAATGCAGATTTATCTACCAGTCCCATGGTCTTCAGTGTGCTGCTTCTTGCATGATCCACAGCTATTAACAGGTGAAATATGGCTTTATTTGCCTATCAAAAAAACCAGAGTTGTAGATGCTTGTTGATGGAACTAACCTACAGTCCCCCTCTATGTGGATATACTTGTTTAATTTAGAGGGGTGACTTGCTACTGGAATTATATAGCTAGTGGTCAGCGTGTGTCAAATATGCTGTGATTGCATAGTAATGGCAGTCATCCAACTTCATATGTGGATATCCTCTATGAGCTATTAGAGGATAAACGATATGTGTATGCTTAAATATAAGACATCTCAAACATCAATAGCTTCATGCTGAACATACTCGGTGCCTCTAACAATAGTTAAATGCAGTGTGCCCCAAACACTTAAACAACTAGGTTGTTAACAGAAAGTGATGTGAAAAGGGGCTCAGCCATATAATGGCAAAGTACTCACTCTCAGAGTTCCAATGCAGGGGTCAAATAACTGTGGAGGTCCTGGGTGTCCTCACTCCTCTGTATTTCTGGGACTCATCTTGAGGTTTTGTTTGGCCTGTTCGTCACTTGTCTGTGATTTCCCCTCTCTTCCTCAGATAGGTACTTGTGCTAGACGTGCTAGTATCGGCTACATCACCGGTAGGCATGCCTGACGTGATGGTATGGATGACACACTATCTCCCCCACTGCCTATTGGCTGCTTGGCCCTTAGCAAATTGCCCCAATGCTCATTTGCAGATTCTTTAAGTATAACCAGCAAAAAAGTAGTTGTGTAGGGTAAAGAATCCTCAGCAAAAATTGTTGAATAAAAATCATTAAATGCTTTATTATTCCAATCGTTAAAAGCAAGAACACTCCAAAAAAAAAACATGGATACATAAGCAAAAGTGCCTTAGGTAGCAAGTTTACGTGTTTCGGCCGTAGCCTTAGTCATAGCTTTTATTTGCCTATCCACTGGGTTGTAGAATGTTTTTCCTTGTGAGATCATTGGCATTGTGCACTGTTTTTGAAAGAGGGGGGCAGACCTGCTACTCTTCTATATAAAATTCAGCTTTACTTAATGCTATTAAAAGCAAACATTGTAAAAAGACAAGTGTGTCAAAACATAAGTAGTCTGACACCATTTAGCTTGTCAGACACATCAACCAAGACATTTTGATTCATTATTTATGTCCAACTCTTAAGAATTCTATGTAGTGGCTTCTTTGCAATGTTAATGTTGTGGAAACTTTAAAATTCTATGTTGAAGCTACAAAGGATTTTAGACCTTCTTCTAGTTTTGTCGATTTCTGTGGACATCTCAAGGGTCAGAAAGCTACAGCAGTTGCTTTAGCCTCTTGGCTTAAGGCCTTAATTTGTAAAGCACAACTTTACTGTTCTTTTTATTAGAGCATTTGTAACTTCTTGAACCTTTTGCAATGCGGCATATATAGAACAGATTTGTAAAGAAGCTACTTGGTCCTCTTTGCATACTTTTCAAAGTTGTATCACTTTGATGTGAATGCCTCTTCTGAAACTGCTTTTAGTAGTAAAGTTCTGTGGGCCATAGTGACTGCTCAGTAATGTATCTGACTTAACTGTTTGCTGCTCCCTGTTACATGGTGGTCTTTTAGACTTTGCTACTTGGTAAATGATTCCCACATGTGATGTCTCACAATCTGATTAAAGAAAACAAAATTTATGTTAACCTAAAAATGTATTTCTAGTTGACGGCAGTATTTGTTCTGTACTTCAATTGCCCCACTTTGTCTTTCCTGCTTTTCTCTTTTGTGCATCTTATTGGCTATATTTATGACTGAAGATTCAGGGTAAGTGGGAGGGTGTTTATGATCTGGCATGTTGGGATGTTTTTGCCTCATCCTAGTGGACTGGAATATAATTCTCACATGGGTTGTCTCGTGGACTCTCACCATCATGAAATAAATTAATTTATCAAGTAAACTTACATTTTCTTTCTTTGGATATCACACTGTATATTGAAAAAGGAAGGATAAATACAAAACATTTAAAAAAACAAACAAACAAACAAACAGATTCTATTACTAAGCAATGTGCATTTAAAATATTGCCAGCGGTCAGTGCCAAATGGTATACTGAAACTGCACAAAAGAACTTCCCAAAGAAAGTAGTGGATTCTGCATTGGGAAGAGTAACAAAGACTGAAAGAAGGGGACTATTAGTACCAAAGACAAGTGGTTGTTTTTTTTGTTTTTTTTGTTTTTCAATAGAAATACCAATTCCTTTTGTACAATGAGGAGAGTTCATTGGTGTCCATAACATGTGGGATATACTTCCTGCTAGCAGGTGGAAGTCAAGAACACTCACAAGAGCTTTCAATTCCTCCCAACTCTACTCCTCTCTTCAGTTAGTTCTTGGCCTCCGAGGTGAGAGGTTGAGTGAAGTGCTCTGCTCTCAATATTTTGTTATTTTCTGTTATATTGGGAGCTCAGATCTGACTTGAGACCCTATCTCCCTCTTTCAGTTTTCACTAGAAGATTGAAAATTAATACTGAAACAGAGATTGAGGACTCTCTTATGTCAATGTCAGTATCCTCATGGGTAATTAAGTAGAGAACACACCGCCATATGGTTTTGAACATTGTCCATTTGTATTAGGTAGGGGCTATATAAAGCAGGTATATTGGTAAGGTGTATACTATGCCTGAAGAAACGGCCTTAGAGCTGAGAAATGCGTTGCATGTATAGAGGGTTATGTGTATACCCCTATTCCACTCTTTTAATTTGTTTTTAAAATTATTTTCTTTTTAATAAATAACATTTTTATACCAAAAACCACTTTGAGTGGGAATACCTTACCTACCTGCTGATGTTCATTGTTTTCTTGGAGTGCATTTGCCAGTATTCCCCTGCACCTGTATCCTGATCTTTGGGGGTGAGCTGACACACCTAATTGAAATCTGCCAGCTTGTTCCTACCAGCACATTGGTGTGCTTGGCAAGCATGTGATTACCCATTTGACATCCACTAAAGCTTTACAGTCATACTTTGATTGATATGCACATGTAGTGCTTTCTTTTTTTATGCTTTACATATCCACTGCAGCACATAGGATATTCTAGCTGAGGTTGAGCTGTTACAATTCTACAGCCTTTACCTACTAGCACATTGGTGTGCTATACTAATATGTGAATATCCATTTGGCACAAATAACATTTTAGTCATATATATATTTGATGATCCTACACATGAGGTGCCCCTCTATTTTTCTTCATTCTACAGTTATAACCCAGACCAGTCAGTGAGGAGGAGGCAGCCATTATCTAATTTAAAAAGGATCGTCCTATGCCCTGAAAGTGGAAAAAGATTTTATGGGACTTTCCTCTTAACATATTTATTTAATGTTTTATTCTCTTATACACACAAAACTACCTTGGTCATGTTGTTATATTATATTGCATAGCTGACTCAGTATATTGATAATTGTTAACTATTTTTATTGTTGTCTATGCTTAATGCTCAGCGCCCCCTCTTGGTTGTTCTCAACATTACCACATAGGATTTCACACCAAGCCTCCCTGGGAATGGTTTAATCTGTCTCACGTTCCAAAGGAGCCTCAAAAGGCATCTGACTTTTTCCAATGTGTTCAGGATTTAGAGAATTTGGGAATAATTCAACCAGCCCCAGTCTCTCAACAGTGTAGAGGTTTTTATTCCAGCCTCTTTATTGTTCCAAAGAAGCAGAACTCAAATCATCCAATTCTGGATCTAAAGTCCCTAAACAGTTACTTCTTTCAAGATGGAGACAATCTGAACCATTTTGCCCCGGTACAAAAAGTGAATAACTGGGAAGCAGATTACTTAAGTCATCAGTCTGTACATCCAGGAAAATGGTCTCTTCATCAGAAAGTGTTCGATCAACTAGTCCTAAGATGCGTTCTTCCAGAGGTAGATCTTTTTGCATCCAAGCTGAACCTAAAACTTTCAGGTTTATTGCGCAAGTTCAAGAGAGCCAAGAGCTCAAATAATCAATGCTCTAGTTTGTCCTTGGAACTTTCATATTTCCCCGGTGTGTTCTTCTTCTGAGAGTCATTACAGGAACTAGAGTCATAATCCTCATAGCTCCGGCATAACCACACAGAACTTGGTATGTGGATCTCATCCAGATGTTATCTACCCCTACTTGGACTCTTCCTCTCAGGGAAGTCCTGCTGTCCAAAGTTCCCTTTTATCATCAGGACCTCGGATCTCTGAAATTGATAGCATGGAGGTTGAACGAATAGTCCTTAAGAGTAGAGGCTTCTCAGATTTTGTAATCTCTACTATTCTGCAAACCAAAGGTCAAATTTCTGTCTTATCTGTTTTGTTTTATAAAAAGTTGTCAACAGATTATAGAACTTCCAGAAGGCGAAGCAAGACGCTAGTCACAGTGAAGTACGCTCCTGCTCATGAGACCGAGCCATGCCAACTTACTCCAGGGCACCTTAAGATTCCCACAGGTGGACACCAAACTTATTCCGCCCAGGGAGACCAGCTAATGATGCTGTGCTCTGGAGGCCCGCATGGTAGTATGGAGTATAGTTGAACCCTAAAGCTCTTCTCTAGACAATAATTGTCTACATATTACTGTAAAGTGTATGTGTGATTGTATTTATACAGTTGTTTTAATATGATGTCAGGTAACTGGGGGGCAGGTGTGCCACCCCTGCTTTTCCCTCACTAGAGTGCTGTGATTTGAATTGTAAGGAAGATCTGCTAGGTGGAAAGAATTAAGCTATTGTTCTTGATCTGTATAATTGCTACCAGATTATTGTATCTATATAAGTATTGTGAGTAACATTTAAATCCAGACAAGAAAGTATTTTCTTGTTAGATAGAATAATCTATTCTTAGTGACATTATTTTTGAGCACTAAGTGAGTATTAGAGAGCAGATACATGTAACAACTGTTTATATATATACCACTGCTGTCAAACTCTGAACGTCTCTGTATAACTGAGTTTACATTGGTGATTGGAAACAGGAGACTAAGGCCTAGATTTAGAGTTTGGCGGCAGCCGTGAAAACCAGCGTTAGAGGCTCCTAACGCTGGTTTTAGGCTACCGCCGGTATTTGGAGTCAGTCAGCAAAGGGTCTAACGCTCACTTTTCAGCCACGACTTTTCCATACCGCAGATCCCCTTACGTCAATTGCGTATCCTATCTTTTCAATGGGATCTTCCTAACTCCGGTATTTAGAGTCGTGTCTGAAGTGAGCGTTAGAAATCTAACGACAAAACTCCAGCCGCAGAAAAAAGTCAGTAGTTAAGAGCTTTCTGGGCTAACGCCGGTTCATAAAGCTCTTAACTACTGTGCTCTAAAGTACACTAACACCCATAAACTACCTATGTACCCCTAAACCGAGGCCCCCCCCACATCGCCGCCACTCGATTAAAATTTTTTAACCCCTAATCTGCCGACCGCCACCTACGTTATACTTATGTACCCCTAATCTGCTGCCCCTAACACCGCCGACCCCTATATTATATTTATTAACCCCTAACCTGCCCCCCACAACGTCGCCGCCAGCTACCTACAATAATTAACCCCTAATCTGCCGACCGCCACCTACGTTATCCTTATGTACCCCTAATCTGCTGCCCCTAACACCGCCGACCCCTATATTATATTTATTAACCCCTAATTTGCCCCCTCAACGTCGGCTCCACCTGCCTACACTTATTAACCCCTAATCTGCCGAGCGGACCGCACCGCTACTATAATAAAGTTATTAGCCCCTAATCCGCCTCACTCCCGCCTCAACAACCCTATAATAAATAGTATTAACCCCTAATCTGCCCTCCCTAACATCGCCGACACCTAACTTCAAGTATTAACCCCTAATATGCCGACTGGAGCTCACCGCTATTCTAATAAATGTATTAACCCCTAAAGCTAAGTCTAACCCTAACACTAACACCCCCCTAAGTTAAATATAATTTAAATCTAACGAAATAAATTAACTCTTATTAAATAAATTATTCCTATTTAAAGCTTAATACTTACCTGTAAAATAAACCCTAATATAGCTACAATATAAATTATAATTATATTATAGCTATTTTAGGATTTATATTTATTTTACAGGTAACTTTGTATTTATTTTAACCAGGTACAATAGCTATTAAATAGTTAAGAACTATTTAATAGCTAAAATAGTTAAAATAATTACAAAATTACCTGTAAAATAGATCCTAACCTAAGTTACAATTAAACCTAACACTACACTATCAATAAATTAATTAAATAAAATACCTACAATTATCTACAATTAAACCTAACACTACACTATCAATATATTAATTAAATACAATTCCTACAAATAAATACAATTAAATAAGCTAACTAAAGTACAAAAAATAAAAAAGAACTGTTACAAAAAATAAAAAAATATTTACAAACATTAGAAAAAAATTACAACAATTTTAAACTAATTACACCTACTCTATGCCCCCTAATAAAATAACAAAGACCCCCCAAAATAAAAAAAATGCCCTACCCTATTCTAAATTACAAAAGTTCAAAGCTCTTTTACCTTACCAGCCCTGAACAGGGCCCTTTGCGGGGCATGCCCCAAGAAATTCAGCTCTTTTGCCTGTAAAAAAACACATACAATACCCCCCCCAACATTACAACCCACCACCCACATACTCCTAATCTAACCCAAACCCCCCTTAAATAAACCTAACAATAAGCAATGAAGATCTTCCTACCTTATCTTCACCTCGCCGGGTATCACACGATCGGTCCTGGCTCCAAAATCTTCATCCAACCCAAGCGGGGGCTAGACATCCATCATCCGACGGCTGAAGAAGTCCAGAAGAGGGTCCAAACTCTTCATCCTATCCGGGAAGAAGAGTAGATCCGGACCGGCAACCATCTTCTTCCAAGCGGCATCTTCTATCTTCATCCGATGAGGACCGGCTCCATCGTGAAGACCTCCAGCGCGGACCCATCTTCTTCCGACGACATCCAACTGAAGAATGACGGTTCCTTTAAGGGACGTCATCCAAGATGGCGTCCCTCAAATTCCGATTGGCTGATAGGATTCTATCAGCCAATCGGAATTAAGGTAGGAAAATTCTGATTGGCTGATGGATTCAATCAGCCAATCAGATTGAGCTCGCATTCTATTGGCTGTTCCGATCAGCCAATAGAATGCAAGCTCAATCTGATTGGCTGATCGGATCAGCCAATCGGATTGAACTTGATTCTGATTGGCTGATTCCATCAGCCAATCAGAATTTTCCTACCTTAATTCCGATTGGCTGATAGAATCCTATCAGCCAATCGGAATTCGAGGGACGCCATCTTGGATGACGTCCCTAAAAGGAATCAAGTTCAATCCGATTGGCTGATCCGATCAGCCAATCAGATTGAGCTTGCATTGTATTGGCTGATCGGAACAGCCAATAGAATGCGAGCTCAATCTGATTGACGTCCCTTAAAGGAACCGTCATTCTTCAGTTGGATGTCGTCGGAAGAAGATGGGTCCGCGCTGGAGGTCTTCACGATGGAGCCGGTCCTCATCGGATGAAGATAGAAGATGCCGCTTGGAAGAAGATGGTTGCCGGTCCGGATCTACTCTTCTTCCCAGATAGGATGAAGACTTTGGACCCTCTTCTGGACTTCTTCAGCCAGCGGATGATGGATGTCTAGCCCCCGCTTGGGTTGGATGAAGATTTTGGAGCCAGGACCGATCGGTGTGATACCCGGCGAGGTGAAGATAAGGTAGGAAGATCTTCAGGGGCTTAGTGTTAGGTTTATTTAAGGGGGGTTTGGGTTAGATTAGGGGTATGTGGGTGGTGGGTTGTAATGTTGGGGGGGGGGTATTGTATGTGTTTTTTACAGGCAAAAGTGCTGAATTTCTTGGGGCATGCCCCCGCAAAGGCTGGTAAGGTAAAAGAGCTTTGAACTTTTGTAATTTAGAATAGGGTAGGGCATTTTTTTATTTTGGGGGTCTTTGTTATTTTATTAGGGGGCTTAGAGTAGGTGTAATAAGTTTAAAATTGTTGTAATTTTTTTCTTATGTTTGTAAATATTTTTTTATTTTTTGTAACTTAGTTCTTTTTTATTTTTTGTACTTTAGTTAGTTTATTTAATTGTATTTATTTGTAGATGTTGTATTTAATTCATTTATTGATAGTGTAGTGTTAGGTTTAATTGTAGGTAATTGTAGGTATTTTATTTAATTAATTTATTGATAGTGTAGTGTTAGGTTTAATTGTAACTTAGGTTAGGATTTATTTTACAGGTAAATTTGTAATTATTTTAACTATTTTAGCTATTAAATAGTTCTTAACTATTTAATAGCTATTGTACCTGGTTAAAATAAATACAAAGTTACCTGTAAAATAAATATAAATCCTAAAATAGCTATAATATAATTATAATTTATATTGTAGCTATATTAGGATTTATTTTACAGGTAAGTATTTAGCTTTAAATAGGAATAATTTATTTAATAAGAGTTAATTAATTTCGTTAGATTTAAATTATTTTTAATTTAGGGGGGTGTTAGTGTTAGGGTTAGACTTAGCTTTAGGGGTTAATACATTTATTAGAATAGCGGTGAGCTCCAGTCAGCAGATTTGGGGTTAATGTTTGAAGTTAGGTGTCGGCGATGTTAGGGAGGGCAGATTAGGGGTTAATACTATTTATTATAGGGTTAGTGAGGCGGATTAGGGGTTAATAACTTTATTATAATAGCGGTGCGGTCCGCTCGGCAGATTAGGGATTAATAAGTGTAGGCAGGTGGAGGCGACATTGTGGGGGGCAGATTAGGGGTTAATAAATATAATATAGGGGTCGGCGGTGTTAGGGGCAGCAGATTAGGGGTACATAGGGATATTGTAAGTAGCGGCGGTTTACGGAGTGGCAGATTAGGGGTTAATAATAATATGCAGGGGTCAGCGATAGCGGGGGCGGCAGATTAGGAGTTAATAAGTGTAAGGTTAGGGGTGTTTAGACTCGGGGTACATGTTAGAGTGTTAGGTGCAGACGTAGGAAGTGTTTCTCCATAGAAAACAATGGGGCTGCGTTTTTTTGCAGGTGTTAGGTTTTTTTTCAGCTGAATTGTGCACGAGCACGTTTTTGAAGCTGGCCGCGTCCGTAAGCAACTCTGGTATCGAGAGTTGCAGTGGCGTTAAATATGCCTGTACGCTCCCTTTTTAGAGCCTAACGCAGCCATTCTGTGAACTCTCAATACCAGAGGTATTTAAAAGGTGTGGCCAGAAAAAAGCCAGCGTTAGCTACGCGGGTCGTTACCGACAAAACTCTAAATCTAGGCCTAAGGGTTTAGTTTTGTACTCTGTTTTTTGTGGTATTATATACAATAGTATAGGAGAGTCATACCACTTAGGAGTATCAATAAACACGAGTGTGCCTAATAAATGGTAACAAAGTAAATAAGTAGTAAGGCTAGTAAGCCTTGCAAGGCTAATTCAGGGGGCTGAGCTGATAGATCCCTAAACACAATTTCTTTTTCTTGTTCTTTTTTTTTTTTTCTTATCTTTCACACACTATTTCTCACCACACCTGTTCATTAAGACAGAACTAGCACAGGGGACACGAACTAGCAATATATTCACCTAACAAAAAAAAAAATATATATATATATATATATATATATATATATATAAAAGAATATTTAGTTTACACATATTTTCACATTTTTCTTAATCTAGTGCACTTTTTTTTTCTTTCTTCTTCTGGATTGTAACCAGACACCTAGTGTTAAATAAGACACTATATACACGTTTTTCACCCCTTCACTTTGTTTAGACTATTTGATGGAAAAGTTTGTCACCATCCCTAAAAATAGATCTCCAGCCATGGCGCCAAAGAAAGATTAAAAAAAACAAAAAGTGGCTTAGATAGCTCCTTAGATATACCTGGCACCCCTATTTGAAGTGTAGATCCACAGAGTATGTTTAATCAATTAGCGGAACTAGTACTCCCACAATGTGAAGCAGTCAAAAAAGAAATATCAAGCTTAACAAACGAAGTCAGACAATTTGCCAGCAGACTGGCTGAGGTAGAGGCCAGGGTATCTGACATGGAAGACCACTTTAGTACCCAAGAAGCTACATATAAATCCCAGGCAGAAAAAATATAACTGTTGCAATCCAGGTTAGAGGATCTTGAGGATAGGTCCCGAAGAAACAACATTTGGGGGGTGGGGCTCCCAGAGATAAGGGAGTTTGAGGATCTGATTAAGTTTGCTTCACAAACATTACCTAATGCAGCCCCAGTCAGAAAGGATCTTGGTAGAACGGGCACATAGATCGGGATTTTCAAGAAAATCTAATGAGGGGAATAACAGGCCACATATAGTGATCATAAGATACCTCAATTTTCAAGACAAGGTTAATACTTTGAAGCACTATAGAAAGATTAATGCATTAATGGTGGGCAGTACCCGTATACATCTGTTCCAGGACTTCTCGACAGAAAATTCTGCTAAGAGAAGGGAAATGGCTCCATTTTGCTCAGCTCTTATCAATGCCGGACTCAGAGCTGGGATAAGGTATCCTGCCAAGATTATTGTTGATATAGAGGGGAATACGAGTATACTTAAAAATAGAGAAGAGGCAAAACACTTTCTTGAGGAAAACAAAATAGATTATGTATTGGATGGTAGAAGAGATAACTTCAGGAGAAGTTCAGAAGGAGTTAGGCAATAAGGTAGTCTTTAGATAATAACTAGATAGGCAAGTTGCGCTATGGCTGTTAAATGTTAAGAATGTGTTTAAAAATTAACCCTTCAAATACTAGAAGGGTACCATGTATGTTATTATTTGACTTAGATAACGTTTTTATTGGATCACAAAGAGTTGGGTTTTTTATTTTTGTCTGTTGAAAAGATAGAGACAAATCTTTTAATACATATTTTAGTAAGGGGTTTTTCCCCTCTTTCTTTTTTTTTTCTCTTTCCCTTCCTCTTTACC
The DNA here is from genome assembly GCF_027579735.1 of Bombina bombina. NCBI lineage: Eukaryota > Metazoa > Chordata > Amphibia > Anura > Bombinatoridae > Bombina > Bombina bombina. The sequence goes on from NC_069503.1 coordinate 997,758,523, forward strand.
TTCACCCCCCCCCCCCCGCCCCCCCCCCCCAGCTGGATTGCAGGAGGAAATAAATTTGTGAGAAATAATGAAGGTAGACATTAACATGGTATCCTGGAATGTGGGTGGGATAACATCACCAATAAAATGGAAAAATATTCTCAGATTACTTAAACAGCAAAAACCAGATGTAATTTTTTTACAAGAACTTCATTTAAAAGCTAATGAAATAGATAAGTTGAAAGTGGGGTGGATCTCTGAGATTATAGCAACACCATGTACAAGCAGGAAGTGCGGAGTTGCCATTTTAATAAATAAGAACATAACACATACAATTATGCACCAAGAACTAGATCCACTTGGTAGGTTCATAATCCTACAAATTGAACTAAGTAAAATAAGGTAGTCGTTCTGTAATATATACAGTCCTAATAATTTCAATATGACATTTTGGAATAAACTGAAGATAAAATTGGCCCCTTTTGTGAATCAAAATCTAGTGTTTCCTGGCGACTTTAACATGACCCTACTTCCAGAAATGGATAGATTTAGTTTAAAGACGTCAAAGCGCCATCAGAAGCAAAATTTTTCAAGGAGTTCTGTAAATCATTAAAGCTAAAAGACATATGGTGTATACAACATCCGGACAATCGTTTTTTTTCATGTGAGTCGAAGGCACATAAAAATTTCTCGAGAATAGATAGCTTCTTATAGAAGAGAAATTATTATCACTAGATACAGATACTCATATATCAGAAATGTTGTTGTCAGATCACGCAATAGTTTCCATAAAATCATTTTCCAAAATATATGTTAAACAATATTTGATTTTCTAACTGGTTGAGGAAAAAATGCCAAGAATACTATAAATATAACCAGGATTGCTTCCAAAAGATAGAGACTTTTTGGGAAGCACGGAAGGCGGTCCTTAGAGGGGCGATAAAAGCATACATGATTAGTATTAAAAAAAAAGTAAGAGTCTTAAAATTCAACTGGCCAACCAGGTTATAAATGCGCATAGGATCTATCTGAATCTCCCTAACACTTTGAACTGGAATAAGTACTGTCATGCTAAGGAGGAAAGAGAACATTTTTTGAAAGAAAAATGGTCAATAGAGGACTTAAAAACTAGAGCCTTTTTTCAAGGCTTTCAAGGCATCTCGGCTAAACATCTAGCTAGAATTATTAAGATTAGGAAAAGCAGTAATATGATAATGAGTATTAAGGTCGGCAATGTCAAACTTGCCACCACCAAGGAGATACGGGCAGCATTTTATACCTACTATCAAAAAATATATTATGAAGAAAGTATAAAGAAACAAGAACAGGAGAATTTTTGGCAGAAAATTAGGACCCCTAAAATTAGCATTGAGTAATTAGAATCAGCCAATAACATTAGAAGAAATTAATTCTGTGATTAAAAAAAGGAAACTAAAAAAGGTAAAGACCCAAAAGATATGGGGGCTTACTGCCCGATATCACTACTTAGCAATGATTATAAATTAATGATTCTAGCAAAAAGGTTTAAGAAAGTTATTGGCCCAATTGTTCATCCTGATCAAACGGGGTTCATGCCAGGAAGGAATGTTGTTCGTAATATTAGAAAGGTCTTGTTAACCATAGATACTCACTACAACAAAATCAAACAAAATAGTCCGCCTAGAAAAGATCTTGCACTCTTAACATTAGATGTAGCTAAGGCCTTTGACTCAATTATTTGGGACCACCTTTTTCTGACTTTGAGAAGTTTTGGTTTTGAGGGGAATAAAATTACATTTCTAATTGAGATATATAAAAATTCAAGATCACGCCTACTAGTTAATGGGGACCTCTCACAGTATATTAGACTTCAGAAAGGTACACAACAGGGGTGTCCCCTATCTCTCCTCCTTTTTAATATCTCTCTTGAGCCCCTCGCAATCTGGCTTAGACAACAGTTATCCGGAATTATACTAGGCAAACAGAAAATGACTTTATCACTATATGCAGAAGATCTTATATTTAGTGATACCAAGAAAAGTATTCTGCACTCTCTCCATCTTATTGTTTTAGTAAATTTTCGGGTTATAGAATTAATGTCACAAAATCCGAGATCATGTGGATTTACAAGACTCCAGAAAGTAACAGGCTCCAAACTTTCAAAGAAGTACAACATATAAAGTATCTGGGTATCAAAATCTCTAGAAATCCTTATGAATGGTATAACCTTAATTACGGAAATTTATTTTGAAATATTACTAATGAGATGAGGAGTTGGAAACTTTTATATTTCTCCCTATTCGCTAAGGTAATGCTACTCAAGACAATTCTTTTTCCGCTGATTTTATTTTTACTTATTTTTATGGGGGAAAACTCAACCGCAATTCTCTATGGTGAAATTGATGCAACAAAAAAGATTTGGTGTTTTTTTATGCCCAGTCTAGAGTACTAAAATTGGGTCTGTATGATAAAATTCGCAATTGATTGGATAACAGAGGCAAATTATGTTACATATTTAGACATTGAGACAAATCTAGTAGATCCTTTTGACTTAAGGGCACTGTTACATTATCCCCCTACTAGATTACCAGAGAATATGGTGCACATGTAGACATTTGTAAATATTATTTCCGCCTTGCAAAAGTATTGTAAATTAATGGGGCATAATCTGTGTGCTTCTTTAATTTTACCTATTACAAGTAACCCTGATTTTGCTCCTGGACTCTATGACTCAGTATTCCAAGAGGGGAAAGGGTAAGGAGTCTTGTTTTTGTCTCATATTTTGCAAGAAAACAACTAGACGCGTCAGTCCTTTTCTGAACTTCTAAGAAATCATAACCTTTCGTCAAAAGATTTTTATGCTCTTTTACTGATCAGAAGCTATACAGCTCAAATGATTAGACTTCATAGCCTGGAGTGGGGAGCTCCTGAGATCCCTAATGGGATTAAACTATATAGAGCAGGTCAACGAACAATATCCTACTGGTATGGATCTTTGTTGATTAAGCTTGGGCAAAATAACCTTAAGAATCTTAAAAATAATCTAATAAAGCACTTCCCAAATATAACAGAACAGGATATTACAAAGTGTATCAGTTTATCAGTGACCGCTAATAATAGTTGGAGGGAATCTCAACTAAAAATATTGAATAACTATTATTTTACCCCATATAGATTATATAAAATTTCTAAAAACATTAAATCTTGTCATTGTCATAAATGTCAGGCACAAATGGCAAATATTATACATTGTATGTGGTCATGTCCTAGAGTCATGCAATATTAGAACAAGGTAAATTTCTGGCTAAATAAACATCTACAAAATAAAATATGTATTACAATGTTCAAAGTTTTTTTCTTAGACCCAGTCCATGATACGCCTGGCGAGCGACTATTGATACATTTTACTCTCCTAGCAGTTCATAATCAATTATTACTGGAGTGGAAATCTGCTAAGGTTCCTAAGATAAGTGAATTGTCCAACTTGTTTAAATTGCAAATGGTTATTGAATCTCATGACATCAAATTAAATTCTGAGGCACATTTTAGATCTTTTTTTGTCAAATGTAAATATCTCCTGGTTGCTTGGCCCATATCTCTGCAACATTAATTTATAGAACCCTTTAGAAATTCCCCCACATTGATATCACTTGTACTTGAGGGAGAATTGCCTCAGCACTGGTTAGAGCCCGATTGGAGAGCTGATTAGGGAAAATAAGTGGATTCTATAGTTTATGCTTTTTTACTGGATTGGAGTAGTTCAGTGAGGGGGATGGGCGGGTTTTTTTTTTATTATTCCTATTCGGGATGCAAATTTAGATTATGTTTGTCTCTTCTTCTATGACCCAGAAAATATGCTCTTATTAGTTTGTCTTTCCTAAAACTGAATCAATTAAGATGAAGAGTAATATGCATAGCTACCAAGTCGTTTTTCTTTTTTCTGTCTTGATACAATTAATTTTGTTGTACGGTATGTTTCAAGGTAAATGTAACATAAGTGTAAAGTTGTTTTTTCTCTTTTTTTATATCTTGGTGCTATATGAACCTATTTTATTTTTCTTGAAGATTTAATAAAATAAATTAAAAAAAAAAAAAAAGTTGTCAAAGTTACCTGATGCTCAAACTTTTATTCAGGCCTTGGTGAAAATTTGTCCTGTTATTAGGCCTATTTCTCCACTTTGAAATCTTAATCTGGTTTATCTGCTTTGCAAGGTCCTCCTTTTGAACCGATGCCCAATTTGGATCTAGAATTGTTGTCTTGGAAGGTTCTTTTTCTTCTAGCCATCTTTTCAGCTAGAAGAGTTTCTGCACTCTCAGCTCTTTCTTCTGATCCTCCATTTTTGGTTTTTCATCAGGATAAAGCAGTTCTTAGAACAAAATATGATTTTCTTCCAAAGGTTCTCTCCTTACTGAGAACTTTAACCAGGAAATTGTTGATCCTTCTCTGTGCCCAAATCTTTCTAGTTCTAAGGAATGTCTTCTTCACAATTTGGATGTGGTTAGAGCCTTAAAATATTATCTTCTGGGTACTAAAGATTTTAGACAAACCTGTTGCTTATTTGTCAATTTTTCAGGTAATAGAAAAGGTCAAAAGGCCACAGCAGTGACTTTAGCTTCATGGCTGAAACGGACAATACATAAAGCTTACTTGGTTTTGGGAAACCCACCTCCTAAACAAGTTACTGCAAATTCCACTAGATCTGTATCTACTTTTTGGGCCTTTAAAAATAAACAGATTGGAACAGATTTGCAAAGCAGCAACTTGGTCTTCTCTTCATACATTTTCCAAATGTTACTATTTTGATGTTTATGCTTCTTCAGAAGCTGCATTTGGCAGGTAAGTCCTTTAAGCTGCATTGTCCGGCTAATAGGAACTGCCCTTTATTAATCCCCCCAATCCTTATTGACACCCATGAACTCTCCTAATTCTGAAAGAAAGAAATTTATCAGTAAGTATAAATTCTGTTATTTATTATTTTGGTTGCAGTTTACCACTAATAAACACTGTTTGTAGAATACATCATTTAAAAAATATACACACACACACAAACATGTACACACACACACATACACACTCACACACAAGCAAACACACATGCACATACACACACACACGCAAACATGTACACACGCACATAAAAAAATTGCAATAATAAATATAGGGAAAATCCTAAATTCTTACTTGACCACTATAATTTAAAGTATTTATGTGACTATTGGAAATGTTCAGGTCAATATAACATGTATTATTTATGTATATATAAGTTAATCTGCACCACACAACATAATAACTTCAAGAGCAATAAACATATTACCATAATTTCACAGTAGAGAAAAATATTGAACACAGAAATTGTATTTTGCTAGTTCAAACATTCCAAAATGTGCTCTGCCAGACCAATATTGTGTTCACATCTAATATGTGATGACTGTACCCGTGGCAAATAAATAAGGTTAATAAAATTTAGAAATGTAAAATGTGCCATCATTATACTCCTGTGCAGAGTTTATACATCAGCTAAGTAGCAACAACTTTTGAAGTCAAATAAGAGTGAACCAGAGGAAGTGATTTTTTTATGTTTGCTTTTATATATTTGGTTCAGATTTGTGGCTGATTTTCTGCAGCAAGACTGTGAATCATACCCATATTGTTCAGAAGAAACTCCTTTCATGCCAAGAGAATAAATATACAGGGCTGCTATAATTTACAGTTCCATTTAATTGCCCTGTGGAATACATTTTCTAGTAGATTTTTATGACAGTGACCTATGCATGAAAAGAATTTCTGGAATCTCCGTTTATATAACTGTTCTGAAACAAGTCTATTAAAAGTAATGTGTTGTGGGCACATTTGATCTTTTTATTTTTTTTCAAAAACTTAGACCATAATTCTCTGCAGCCGACAAACTTATATCAGGAGTTGTATAATCTGTCACTTTTTAATCAAGCTAAACTGTGCAATTGAAATTTGACTTTAGTCGTAAATTATAAAACTAATAACAATAAATTCGGAGCCTTACCTTTTTCAAGTAAAGAGATGCTATTTCATTTGAAATATTTGAATAACTATTCAGGAAAAGAATCCTGACCTGACATGAGGTATAGATGCAGGTTTACATTCAACTGTATTAATGATAACTCTTTATAATGGTCAAGAGTTTTAGCTTATACACATTACATACTAGGCTTGTGAATTTTACTTGTTTTAGCTATCAAATACAATTCTGTACACTAATCATGTCACTGTATAGTTGTCATGTGCCATTAGTAGAGTGAACTGTTGGAATTTTGGACATAAAGCAACTATACTACATACAGGCCTGGGCTGAAGGTATATGATAGATACTGTAAAGTCCAAAAAACAAACTTCTCACTTTAGATGTTTGATGTCAAAGGTCAAAGTGATGATAATGATTTTAGAATAACAGATAAGAACTATAAATATAAATACAGATAGCCTGGAACAGTCAATATAACTAAATGTAAATATGTTTTCTATTTTGTTTTAACAGTTATAGTCCTCTTAAAACTTTGCTAATTGTTGGCAATGAAAAGTAATAGGGATTCAGTGAAATTTCTTATCTGTTCATAAGTGCAGGCTGGTTACGAACAAGATAGGTTCTGTAGGTTTGTTCTTAAGTTGAATTTGTATGTAAGTTGGAGCAGGCACTTTTTTTAGGTGAAACTCTAGCCAAACATTATTTTAGTTTTGGATAGCATAGAGAAAAGTTTGTTTTGCTATCTGTGCCCCTGTTCAGAAAATTTCACATCACTTTCTATCCTTGTGACTTGGATTTTGAGTATTTTGGGTTATCCTGCAAAGAAGGATTGGCGATAAAGCTCTATTTTCTCAGTTTGTAAGTACGAGTTGTACTTAAGTCGGATGCCTGTAACAAAACTCCCTTTTTTCATGAGTAAATCTGGGTAGATTGGCTTTTGCTTACAGCTAAGTATTCTTTGCTTGAGGTAGACTCTAAAGCAGTGTTTTTCAACCAGTGTGCCGTGGCACACTAGTGTGCCATGAGAGATCCCCAGGTGTGCCGCGGCAGACTGACAACAGTGTGACATATTTTTTAAATTTTGCTTGTTTTTTATTCTGGGCCGTTTTTTAATTTTGAGTGAGATGATGGCTGAGGGTAACTGCTCAGCGGTAGCTCGCCTCCCCGACCCATGTTCACACTTGGAAGGAACCCCCACCCACCACAACACGTGTCTAGTGCCGGCTCTACACGCAGCAGAACAGTTCCAGAACAGTTCCAGCCAGGTCACGTCACTCACGTTCCTTCTCAGCACAAGGAACATGACTGGAGTGCGGGGGTGTCCCTCACAAATTTATAAATATTGGGAGGTATGTGACAGGCTCATCATGCATCATTTACAGCCATGACATATTGAGATTCATTCACAGACAATCAGTATGATTGTTTGTGAATGAATGTCAATATGTCATGTATAGTTTGTAGGAGTCATGGCATGACAGCACAGTACAGTGTGTGTGTGTATGTATGTATGTATGTATATATATATATATATATATATATATATATATATATATATATATATATATATATATATATATATATATATATATATATATATATATATATATATATATATATGCTGTATTAGGCTACAATGTGTGATTTTGTAAAATTTTGGGATGGTGGTGTGCCGCAGGATTTTTTAATGTAAAAAAGTGTGCCACTGCAAAAAAAGGTTGAAAATCACTGCTCTAAAGAGTATAAATTGACTGATGTGTCAGATAATGATTTGAAAGCATTGATAATTATTCATTCTGCTTTTAGGTATTAGTATAATGTAAAATGTATTTCTCTCATATTCAACAAATGTGGATTGAATTACATCTTTGTTGCTGTACATTATTTATTGATGTCTTAGCATACTAAGGTGTGATTACATCTACATTGAGTAAATTATGAATATGTGAGATAAGTACAAATTCTGATTGAAGAGATATGATATTGCTGCTTTAAAGTTAAATTGCCATCTTATAAGAGAAATTGCTTCTTTAATAATTATTAGAGGAGTTTATGTTAAAGATTCAAGGCCAGATTATGAGTGGAGCTCAAACGTTTGCACCCAAGCGATAAGGGGTTTATCATGGGGGTTTTCTGCTCGTCAAACTTACCACTCGTATTAGGGGTTGAAAGTAAAAGCAATCACCGGAGCGCAATCACAAATTACGCTAAAATTATTACTGCGACTTAAAGGGACAGTCTAGTCAAAATTAAATGTTCATGATTTAGGTAGGGAATGCAATTGTAAACAACTTTCCAATTCACTTTCATCATCAAATTTGCTTTGTTCTTTGGTATTCTTTGTTGAAAGCTAAACCTAGGCAGGCTCATATGCTAATTTCTAAAACCTTGAAGGCCACCCCTTTTTTCAATGCAATTAGCAGTTTTTCACAGATTGAGGGTGCAATTTCATGTGTTTGATATAAATAACACTTTGACCATGCCCTGAATTTACAAGTGAGAGGGCACTAATTGGCTAAATGCAAGTTGGACAAAACAACTGAAATAAGGGGGCAGTCTGCAAAGGCTTCGATACAAGGTAATCAAAGAGGTAAAAAGTATATTATGTATTTATATGTATATATATATATATATATATATATATATATATATATATATATATATATTTATATATATATATATATATATATATATATATATATATATATATATATATATATTCAAAGAATATGGTCTGATGAAGGGGAGCTGTCCCCGAAATGTTACTTAAATAAAAGCAGTTTTTGCGATTCTTTAGGACCAGTGAGTACTGTCTTCTGTCACCTATATATGAGTATATACTGTATATATATATATATATGTATGTATTTATATATATATATTTTTATATGTATATATATATATATATATATATATGTATTTATATGTGTATATATGTATTTATATATATATATATATTTATATGTATATATATATATTTATTTATATGTGTATATATGTAAATATATATATATATATATATATTTTATATATATATATATATATATATATATATATATATATATACAGGTAGACCTCAGTTTACGCCGGGGTTAGGTTCCAGGAGGAATGGTTGTAAATTGAAACCGTTATAAATTGAAACCCAGTTTATAATGTAAGTCAATGGGAAGTGAAGAGTTAGGCTCCAGGCCCCTCTCAAAATTGACACCTAAGTAACACCTAATTCATTATTTTTAAAGCTTTGAAATGAAGACTTTAAATGCTAAACAGCATTATAAACCTAATGAAATAATCACACAACAGACTGTATCATCAAACTAAGTTTAATAAACAAAAACATTTTTTTACTTGCATTTTTCTTCAAACAGTTCTCTGCATTTTTAGCATGTTAGATAATATTGGGTCTACACCTATTCTATGCATTTCAATCTGGAGTGATTAATAGGCAGTTAGGCACCCTCACCTCAAGCAACTGGACAGGAAGATAATAGGGAAGTGGCTGCTAGATCTTGTTGCTCGATAGCTAAGGTCTGTTCTGTGTACACAAATTAATTTCAGTCTGCTAAGCTTGCATAACTTTGCTGCAAAACATGCGGACAGCACCACTTACTGGCTATTTTAATTAGTGCACTGCTTTTCAATGCTTTTAAATAGCAGTCACATGACTGAAAAAAAGGTTGTTATTCTGAAATGGCGCAAAATGAACCAGTGTAAACCAAGGGCCACCTGTGTGTATATATATATATATATATATATATATATATATATATATATATATATGTATTTATATGTTTGTATGTATATATATATATATATATATATATATATATATATATATATATATATATATATATATATGTATTTGTATATATGTATTTATATGTATATATATATATATGTGTGTATATATGAATATATGTATATATATGTGTATATATATATATATATATATATATATATATATATATATATATATATGTATGTATTTACATGTGTTTATATGTATTTAGAGAGGATCGGGTTTGCATGCAAGTTGGGTGTTTTTCCCTCCATTGACTTCTAGGGGGAATACGTGAACGCACACACAATATTACAAATTCGGCTTTTTGCACTCATGGGGGTTAGCGCGCAACCGAAAACAGTTTACTTTCAACTCATAATATGAGCGCAGCCTGATGAGTGCAAAAAGCTTACTTCTATTGCAATTAACGCTAAAGCGCAATTTTGCACTCCACTCGTAATCTGGCCCTTAATAGATAAACCTTTACACCTGCTTGTGAATGCAAATATATAATAAGCCAATTATATATCAGCAACTCAGTGCAAAAAAAGCATCTGGGCATTGACAAGCAATTTAGCTATTTTTCAAACCAAACATCAGAACTGGGTAGAAATGTAATCTAAGTCACTTAAACCATGGAATAATTTGTTGGTGCCAGACAGGGTGGTTTAAGAATCTTAGAAATTGCTGAGTTTTTCACACTTGACAGGCTCTAGAGTTTACAAAAAAAAAATTGCAAAAAATATATACAGTGAGGTACAGTTTTGTGGGCGAAAACACCTTATTTTCATAACATTTTCTTCCATGTTTCAGATAGAGCATGCAATATTCTTATTTACTCCTATTATTAAAATGACTTAAAGGGACATGAAACTCAAAATTATGTTTTCATGATTCAGATAAAGTATACAATTTACTTCTGTTATCAATTTAGCTTTGTTTTCTTGGTATCCTTTATTGAAGGTGCGGCAATGCACTAATGGGAGCTAACTGAACACGTTGGTAAACCAATGACAAGAAGCATATATGTGCAACCACCAATCAGCAGATAGCTCCCATCTCCTGAGCCTACCCAGGTATGCTTGTCAACACTGGATACCAGGAGAACAAAGCCGATAAGATAAAATAAGTAAATGGCAAAATGTGTTTAAAATTACAGGCTTTATCTGAATCATGAAAGAAATGTTTTGGGTTTCATTTCCCTTCAATTTTCTCTTGTTGAAAATCAGGGATGTAAGCTTAGGAGCGTGAATGTGTCTGGAGCACTATAGGGCAGGAACTTTGCTAGAATCCTATCCATTTGCAAGATCACTAGATACCAGCACTATTATCTGCCATGTAGAGCTACAGATGCCTACCTAGGTATCTCTTCAACAAAAAATAACATGGGAACAAAGCAAATTTGATAATAGAAATTGGAAACTTATTTTTAAAATAATATGTTCTGTCTGAATCACAAAAGAACATGTTTGGGTTTCATATCCTTTTAAAGAGAGAGAACTGAATATAATAGCCAGACTGGTTCAAGCTTACAGGAAAGCAACCATAACTCAACCTTGAGTTACAACAAGGCTATTCAGAGGAACATGTCTTCTCTGGAGTAAACAGGCAACAGAGGGCACAGACTTACCAACAGTGTAATCATGTTATTAACCCCTTAACAGCACAACGTACCCTGTACGTCGCATGTTATCAAGGTTTCGTTATAGTAATAGTGCAGGTCCTGCTGCCACCATCAAGATTAGTTATTACTGCATGTGTCACTCCAGCAGGCAATCGGCTATAACGCGGTCCCACTGCTGGTAGCGAGACCTATGCTAATTAACCCCTTAGTTTTAAAAGGACAACTGATATATAGGTTACTTTGACTGTCAATAAGGGGTTTATATATAACTCGTTTTGTACAGTGGGGTCATTATAACTAAATACTTACAGTGAAAACTTGTAGCAGCTAAAACAAATACAATGTTAAAAAAGTCCTCTATTTTAAAAAACACGTTTTACATAGTGCACTACAATGCGTTTTACATAATAGCCACTGCTACTGTCTTCTATGGGATATTAATATCCTGTACACTTAATCTTCTTCCTAAAAAGAAAAAAAACATGTTTATGTATATAATGAACTTACTTAAAGGGACATTAAACACTTTGAGATGGTAATATAAAATGATAAATTGTATATAATAAAACAACTCTGCAATATACTTTCATTATTTATTTTGTCCTCTTTTCCTGTAATTCCATTCTGAAATTGTGAGCTTTTCAGTTCCTGTTAGAAATGGAAGTGCAGAACACTGTTAAATCCAGCTCAACCATTGGCTGCACACTTTAGTGACCTATTAATAACTGGCCCTAATTGGCCACAGCAGAGAAGGTAACACAAGTTACAACATGGCAGCTCCCAGTGTTTTATAGACACTAAAACTTTACACTTATTTTGTCACTTTTTAAACAACTAATGAAACTTTAAAAAAAACATCTACATGTTAGTCATGGACTAATCTTTTCTTTGAGTGCATCATTCTATCTACCATGTGTTTAGTGTTTAATGTCCCTTTAAGATACAGCATATGGTATTTTAGATACAAATAACAACTACATATAAACGTACAATATACCCACAATCCCCCAGCCCATATAGGTATCTTATTGTCCAAGCTTCACTATTGTATTGTAATAAAAGAGGTTGAGTTTTGGTTTACACATAAATTGTATTACCATTCAATACTGTCTTAAAGGGATATAAAACCTAACATTTTTCTTTCATGATTCAGATAGAACATGTGATTTTAAACAACTTTCTAATTTACTTCTGTTATCAATTTTTTCTTCGTTCTCTTGGTATCTTTTGTTAAAAAAACCCAGGGATGTATGCTTAGGAGCCGCCCCATTTCTGGAGCATTATATTGCAACAGTTTTGCAAAAATTGTATCCAAGATGGCAGCCCTATTTCCTTCCATCTAGTGCTCCAGTTGCCTACCTAAGTATCTCTTTAACACAGAATATCATGGGAGTGAAACAAATTTTATAATAGAAGTAAATTGGAAACTTTTTAAAAATGGTGTGTGAATCACAAAAAAAATGTTTCAGTTTCATATCCCTTTAAGGGATCATTTACATTACACCTTTGCTGTAGATGGCAATGATGCTTTTAAAATTCTACTAGTGTCAGACATTGGGGCATATTTATCAAGCTCTGAATGGAGCTTGATGCCCCGTGTTTCTGGCGAGCCTACAGGCTCGCCAGAAACAGCAGTTATGAAGCAGCGGTCACAAAGACTGCTGCTCCATAACCTGTCCGCCTGCTCTGAGCAGGCGGGCAGACATCGCCGGAAATCGACCGGATCGAGTACGCTCGGGTTGATTGACACCTCCCTGCTGGCGGCCTATTGGCCGCAAGTCTGCAGGGGGCGGTGTTGCACCAGCAGCTCTTGTGAGCTGCTGGTGTAATGCTGAATACGGCAAGCGTATTGCTCGCCGTATTCAGCGAGGTCTGTCGGACCTGATCCGCACTGTCCGATCAGGTCCGACAGACCTTGATAAATAGTGGCCATTGTCTCCCACAAGTGTAGTAAAATGCCTGTTGGCTAGCCTGCTTTCTAACAGTGATGTAATCGCTTTATAACACTTCACCTGCAATCTCTATACGGATCCCTTTATAATATAGCGCTGTTGTGACGATGATTACAGCTTCAGGCCCTCAGTATTTCGAATTTCATAAACTTTTGAGTGGCATACTATTGAATACATTATTATTATTATCATTTATTTGTATAGCGCCTCCAAATTCTGTATTATTCCATACATATACTGTGGTATTTTTAATAAATGTATTAACAGATGTTTAATCCTTTGCTAGGTGACAACCATTTTTCTTTCTATCATAGCGTAAACGATGAAGCACCATGCCCTAATAATCTAGCCCTATAGATTCTATGTATTTGAAATTATAGTAACTGATACTCTGACAATATTATTAATTAAATGTTCAAGTAAACAATTAAAGGTACGTGAAACTCGCAATTTTTCTTTCATAATTCAGATGGAGCTATCAATTTACCCCTATTATCAAAGTCCCTTTATTCTTTTGGTATCCTTGCTGAAGAAACATCAATTTTACTATTGGTACTTCGGGTGAGCCAATGGAAAGAAGCATAAATGTGCATCCAACAATCAGCAGCTAGCTCTCAGTAGTGCACTGGTGGTGCATCTGAGCCTATCTAGGTATGCTGTTCAACAAAGGATACCAAGATTAGTGATGTCCCGAATAGTTTGCCGGCGAATAGTTCCCGGCGAACATAGCTTGTTCGCGTTCGCAACGGCGGGCGAACATATGCGATGTTCGATCCACCCCCTATTCGCCATCATTGAGTAAACTTTGACCCTGTATCTCACAGTCTGCAGACACATTCCAGCCAATCAGCAGCAGACCCTCCCTCCCAGACCCTCCCAGCTCCTGGACAGAAGCCATTTTAGATTCATTCAGAAGCTGCTTTCTTAGTGAGAGGAGGGACAGTGTAGCTGCTGCTAATTTAATAGGGAAATTGATAGCTAGGCTAGTGTATTCAGGGTCCACTACAGTCCTGAAGGACTCATCTGATCTCTGCTGTAAGGACAGCACCCCAAAAAGCCCTTTTTAGGGCCGCTTTTTTTCCCTGTGTAATCTAATTGCAGCTGCCTGCCTACCAGCATGTGTGCCAGGCTCACAGCGTATACTGTGCCCACTTGCCCAGTGCCACCACTCATATCTGGTGTAACATTAGTGTAAATTAAAAAAAAAAACTTTTTTGACTGTGAAACATCAGTCTGCTTGTGTAATCTAATTGCAGTTGCCTGCCTGCCAGCGTGTGTGAAAGGCCCACTTGCTCACAGTGCCACCACTCATATCTGTTGTAACAGTAGTGTAAATTTAAAAAAAAAACTTTTTTGACTGTTAAACATCAGTCTGCTAGTGTAATCTAATTGCAGTTGCCTGCCTGCCAGCGTGTGTGCCAGGCTCACAGCGTATACTGTGCCCACTTGCCCAGTGCCACCACTCATATCTGGTGTAACATTAGTGTAAATTTAAAAAAAAAAAACTTTTTTGACTGTGAAACATCAGTCTGCTTGTGTAATCTAATTGCAGTTGCCTGCCTGCCAGCGTGTGTGCCAGGCCCACTTGCCCACAGTGCCACCACTCATATCTGTTGTAACAGTAGTGTAAATTAAAAAAAAAAACTTTTTTGACTGTGAAACATCAGTCTGTTAGTGTAATCTAATTGCAGTTACCTGCCTGCCAGCGTGTGTGCCAGGCTCACAGTGTATACTGTGCCCACTTGCCCAGTGCCACCACTCATATCTGGTGTAACATTAGTGTAAATTTAAAAAAAAAAAAACTTTTTTGACTGTGAAACATCAGTCTGCTAGTGTAATCTAATTGCAGTTGCCTGCCTGCCAGCGTGTGTGCCAGGCTCACAGGGTATACTGTGCCCACTTGCCCAGTGCCACCACTCATATCTGGTGTAACATTAGTGTAAATTTAAAAAAAAAAATGTTTTGACTGTGAAACATCAGTCTGCTTGTGTAATCTAATTGCAGTTGCCTGCCAGCGTGTGTGCCAGGCCCACTTGCCCACAGTGCCACCACTCATATCTATTGTAACAGTAGTGTAAATTTAAAAAAATAAACTTTTTTGACTGTGAAACATCAGTTTGCTAGTGTAATCTAATTGCAGTTGCCTGCCAGCGTGTGTGCCAGGCTCACTGTGTATACTGTGCCCACTTGCCCAGTGCCACCACTCATATCTGGTGTAACATTAGTGTAAATTTAAAAAAAAAAACTTTTTTGACTGTGAAACATCAGTCTGCTTGTGTAATCTAATTGCAGTTGCCTGCCTGCCAGCGTGTGTGCCAGGCCCACTTGCCCACAGTGCCACCACTCATATCTATTGTAACAGTAGTGTAAATTTAAAAAAATAAACTTTTTTGACTGTGAAACATCAGTTTGCTAGTGTAATCTAATTGAAGTTGCCTGCCTGCCAGCGTGTGTGCCAGGCTCACAGCGTATACTGTGCCCACTTGCCCAGTGCCACCACTCATATCTGGTGTAACATTAGTGTAAATTTAAAAAAACAAACTTGTTTGACTGTGAAACATCAGTCTGCTTGTGTAATCTAATTGCAGTTGCCTGCCAGCGTGTGTGCCAGGCTCACAGCGTATACTGTGCCCACTTGCCCAGTGCCACCACTTATATCTGGTGTAACATTAGTGTAAATTTAAAAAAAAAAAACTTTTTTGACTGTGAAACATCAGTCTGCTTGTGTAATCTAATTGCAGTTGCCTGCCTGCTAGCGTGTGTACAGGCCCACTTGCCCACAGTGCCACCACTCATATCTGTTGTAACAGTAGTGTAAATTTAAAAAAAAAAACTTTTTTGACTGTGAAACATCAGTCTGCTAGTGTAATCTAATTGCAGTTGCCTGCCTGCCTGCCAGCGTGTGTGCCAGGCCCACTTGCCCAGTGCCACCACTCATATCTGGTGTAACAGTAGTGTAAATTAAAAAAAAAATACTTTTTTGACTGTTAAACATCAGTCTGCTAGTGTAATCTAATTGCAGTTGCCTGCCTGCCAGCATGTGTGCCAGGCTCACAGCGTATACTGTGCCCACTTGCCCAGTGCCACCACTCATATCTGGTGTAACATTAGTGTAAATTAAAAAATAAAAAACTTTTTTGACTGTGAAACATCAGTCTGCTTGTGTAATCTAATTGCAGTTGCCTGTCTGCCAGCTTGTGTGCCAGGCCCACTTGCCCACAGTGCCACCACTCATATCTATTGTAACAGTAGTGTCAATTTAAAAAAAAACTTTTTTGACTGTGAAACATCAGTCTGCTTGTGTAATCTAATTGCAGTTGCCTGCCTGCCAGCGTGTGTGCCAGGCTCACAGTGTATACTGTGCCCACTTGCCCAGTGCCACCACTCATATCTTGTTTAATAGTAGTGTAAGTGTAAATTTAAAAAAAAATAAACTTTTTGGACTGTGAAACATCAGTCTGCTTTTTTGTGTCAGGCTCACAGCGTATACTGTGCCCACTTGCCCAGTGGCACCACTCATATCTTGTTTAATAGTATTGTAGTGTACATTAAAAAAAAAATGACAGGCAGAGGCAGGCCACCCCGCAGGTGCTGTCGTGGTCGTGGTGCTGTGATTCCCTTAGGCCCTTAAATAATGCCCAGTGTTAAGAGGCCATGTACCATGAACTCGAAAAGTTCCGAGGAGGACATAGTTGACTTTTTAACACAGGACACCCAATCTTCTATAGCTTCCACTCCCAACCTTGACGCACCATCCTCCTCGAGCTTATCTACGGGCACCTCTCAAGTTACCACTCACCCGCCTGCCGCCACCACCAACACTAGCACCACAGCCGCTTCACTTGATCTGGCAGAGGAGTTATTTACACATCATTTGGAAGAAATGAGTAATGCGCAACCATCATTGACAGAGGATGTAGATAACAGTGATATGTCTCAGTCAGGCAGCATTACAGACATGGACGTACGGTGTGATGATGATGATGTTGTACCCGCTACTGCTTCCTTTGTTGATTTGTCAGATACAAGTGAAGCGGTTGATGATGACGATGCGTCCGTGGATGTCCCGTGGGTGCCCGCTAGAAGAGAAGAAGAACAGGGGGAAAGTTCAGATGGGGAGACAGAGAGGAGGAGGAGATGAGTTGAAAGCAGGGGGAGGTCGTCGCAAGGAGCTAGTGGCACAGTCAGACAGCATGCATCGGCACCCAGGGTCAGCCAGACAGCACGCCAATCAATGGATGCTGTTGCCACCACCAGAATGCCGTCATCGCAGAGCTCAGCAGTGTGGCATTTTTTTGTGTGTCTGCCTCTGACAACAGTGATGCCATTTGCAACCTGTGCCAAAAGAAACTGAGTCATGGGAAGT
This sequence comes from Bombina bombina, assembly GCF_027579735.1. Taxonomy (NCBI): domain Eukaryota; kingdom Metazoa; phylum Chordata; class Amphibia; order Anura; family Bombinatoridae; genus Bombina; species Bombina bombina. Next base: position 997,776,203 of record NC_069503.1, read on the forward strand.
CCAACACCCACCTAGGTACAACTGCTTTGCGAAGGCACATGATCGCACATCACAAACGCCTATGGGATCAACACATGAGTACAAGCAGCACACAAACTCAAAGTCGCCATCCTCCTCCTGGTCCAGCATCTTCAGCCATGTCAACCACTGCTGTCCTCCTTGCCCCCTCTCAACCATCAGCCACTCCGTCTCTCTTCCGGAGCATTGCCTGCTCATCTGCCCACAGTCAGGTGTCTGTCAAGGACATGTTTGAGCGTAAGAAGCCAATGTCACAAAGTCACCCCCTTGCCCGGCGTCTGACAGCTGGCCTGTCTGAACTCTTAGCCCGCCAGCTTTTACCATACAAGCTGGTGGAGTCTGAGGCATTCCAAAAATTTGTAGCTATTGGGACACCACAGGGGAAGGTACCCGGCTGAAATTTCTTTTCACAAAAGGCAATCCCCAACCTGTACTCGATTGTGCGAAAGGAAGTAATGGCATGTCTGGCACACAGTGTTGGGGCAAGGGTCCATATGACCACTGATAGCTGGTCTGCAAAGCATGGTAAGGGCAGGTATATCACCCACACTGCGCATTGGGTAAACCTGCTGACGGCTGACAACCATGGAATGCATGGCTCTGCAGAGTTGGTGACACCGCCACGACTTGCAGGCAGGCCTGCTGCCACCTCCTATATTCCTCCTACTCCATCCTCTTCCATAACCTCCTTGGCTGAGTCCTCTTCTTCTGCTGCTGCGTCTTGCTCCACATCAACGGCACCCCCCAGCTCCCCAGGTACTATTCCACATCCCGGATACGGCAGTGTCAGGCCGTCTTGGGGTTGACTTGCCTGAAAGCAGAGAGTCACACTGGACCAGCACTCCTGTCCGCCCTGAACGCACAGGTGGATCAGTGGCTGACTCCGCACCAACTGAAGATCGGCAAAGTGGTTTCTGGCAACGGAAGTAATTTGGTGGCGGCATTGAAATTGGGCAAGTTAACACATGTGCCGTGCATGGCACATGTGTGTAATCTGATCGTACAATGCTTTGTGCATAAGTACCCAGGCTTACAGGATGTCCTGAAGCAGGTCAGGAAGGTGTGTGGCCATTTCAGGCATTCCTACACTTTTCTGATATTCAGTGGCGAAACAACATGCCAGTGAGGCGCTTGATTTGCGACAGCCCGACACGTTGGAATTCAACACTCCTAATGTTCGACCGCCTGCTCCAACAAGAAAAAGCTGTTAACGAGTATTTGTATGACCGGGGTGCTAGGACAGCCTCTGGGGAGCTGGGAATTATTTTACCACGTTACTGGGCGCTCATGCGCAATGCCTGTAGGCTCATGCGTCCTTTTGAGGAGGTGACAAACCTAGTCAGTCGCACCGAAGGCACCATCAGCAACATCATACCATTTGTTTTCTTTCTGGAGTGTGCCCTGCGAAGAGTGCTGGATCAGGCCGTAGATGAGCGTGAAGAGGAAGAGGAAGAGTTGTGGTCACCATCACCACCAGAAACAGCCTTATCAGCATCGCTTGCTGGACCTGCGGCAACGCTGGAAGAGGATTGTGAGGAAGAGGAGTCAGAGGAGGAATGTGGCTTTGAGGAGGAGGAGGAGGAGGAAGACCAACCACAACAGGCATCCCAGGGTGCTTGTTGTCACCTATCTGGTACCCGTGGTGTTGTACGTGGCTGGGGGGAAGAAGATACCTTCAGTGAGATCACTGAGGACGAGGAACGGGACATGAGTAGCTCGGCATCCAACCTTGTGCAAATGGGGTCTTTCATGCTGTCGTGCATGTTGAATGACCCACGTATAAAAAAGCTAAAGGAGAAAGACCTGTACTGGGTGTCCATGCTACTAGACCCCCGGTATAAGCATAAAGTGCCTGAAATGTTACCAAATTACCGCAAGTCGGAAAGGATGCAGCAGTTCTAAAATAAATTAAAAAGTATGCTTTACACAGTGTATAAGGGTGATGTCACAGCACAACGGGAATCTAACAGGGGAAGAGGTGAAAGTAATCCTCCGACTCCCACGACCACGCCGGCAAGGACAAGACGCTTTACAGACATGTTGTTGATGGAGGACATGCAGAGCTTTTTAAGTCCTATGCATCGCCACAGCCCTTCAGGGTCCACCCTCAGAGAATGACTCAACTGACAGGTAGCAGACTACCTCGCCTTAACTGCAGATCTCGACACTCTGAGGAGCGATGAACCCCTTGACTACTGGGTGTGCAGGCTTGACCTGTGGCCTGAGCTATCCCAATTTGCAATAGAACTTCTGGCCTGCCCCGCTTCAAGTGTCCTGTCAGAAAGGACCTTCAGTGCAGCAGGAGGTATTGACACTGAGAAGAGAAGTCATCTAGGTCAAAAAAGTCTAGATTACCTCACCTTTATTAAGATGAATGAGGGATGGATCCCGAAGGGACTGACATTGGGCAATACATTAGACTAAAAAAGGCCTGATGAGATGAGCTGCCTTGGGCTAAAAATGGTCCACACGCTGCTGTATTTTATCTTCGAATGCCGGATGACTTGTGTGACTTATCCGCCACCAACTACGGTTCAAGCCGCAATGTTTTAGGGCACTTTCTGCCTGGGAAACAAACATCAATTTTTCTGGCCGCTGCTACAGCAGGGGCTGCAACAATACCTAATTTTTCAGGCATGTGTACAATACATGCCAAATTTTTCTGGTCCCCGCTTGTGCTGCACTGTGGCTTCAAAAACCACACCACTCATATCTGGTGGCACAGTAGATTGCACGCGCAGTGCCCCAAATTTGAAGTAGGAGGACCGACCAAGCATCTTTTTCCATCTCCCGGTTCCTAAAATCCATGCCATATACACATCCCCTGATACGGGGCGTAACAGGTATTAAACTGATCAGAATAGTACTACTTAACACACCACTCATATCTGGTGGCACAGTAGATTGCACGTGCAGTGCCCCAAATTTGAAGTAGGTGGACCGACCAAGCATCTTTTTCCATCTCCCGTTTCCTTAAATCCATGCCATATACACGTCCCCTGGCGCTGCAACTGCCTCTGGGAACCTTACCATGGGTCACAGACCGCACGTCTTGTAATTCTCTGTCTGGGAAATTATCTATCTATCTATCAAATCTATCTATTTATCTATCAAATCTATCTATCGTATCTATCAAATGTATATTACATCTATTGATCTATCTATCTAATCTATGTATCTATCTATCTATCAAATCTATCTATCTCGTGGCCGGACTGTTTTGTGACAGCCACTTGTGTTTCGGCCAAATGTCCGTCTGCCAAATGTCCGTCGGCTAAAAGTCCGGCCACGATTGCACACGCAGTGCCCCAAATTTGAAGTAGGAGGACCGACCAAGCATCTTTTTCCATCTCCCGGTTCCTAAAATCCATGCCATATACACGTCCCCTGGCACCGCAACTGCCTCTGGGAACCTTACCATGGGTCACAGTCCACACGTCTTGTAATTATCTGACTGGGAATTTATATATCTATCAAATCTATCTATTTATCTATCAAATCTATCTATCTATCATATCTATCAAATGTATATTGCATCTATTGATCTATCTATCTAATCAATGTATCTATCTATCTATCAAATCTATCTATCTCGTGGCCGGACTGTTTTGTGACAGCCACTTGTGTTTCAGCCAAATGTCCATCGGCCAAATGTCCGTCAGCTAAAAGTCCGGCCATGATTGCACACGCAGTGCCCCAATTTTGAAGTAGGAGGACCGACCAAGCATCTTTTTCCATCTCCCGGTTCCTAAATTCCATATACACGTCCCCCGATAGGGGGAGTAACAGGTATTAAACTGATCAGAATAGTACTACTGAACACACCACTCATATCTGGTGGCACAGTAGTGCCCCAAATTTGAAGTAGGAGGACCGACCAAGCATCTTTTTCCATCTCCCGGTTCCTAAAATCCATGCCATATACACGTCCCCTGGCACCGCAACTGCCTCTGGGAACCTTAGCATGGGTCCCAGACCGCACGTCTTGTAATTCTCTGTCTGGGAAATTATATATCTATCAAATCTATCTATCTATCTATCGTATCTATAAAATGTATATTGCATCTATTGATCTATCTATCTCATCTATGTATCTATGTATCTATCAAATCTATCTCGTGGTTGTGCAAATGGACTGTTTGCGGTTGTTTGCGGTGCGTTAAATGGGGAGTTTGGTCTGTCACTGTGAAGCGGGCGTAACCCTTACACTACCTGACCGATACAACATCCTACCTGATGTTTTAAAGCACATTATTCCAAACAATTTAGGAATGTTAGGTGATTTATGCCCTTTATGGATTAAAACCAGACTCTGCATCAACTATGTAATTTTACGTGGGAGTTTTGCCATGGATCCCCCTCCGGCATGCCACAGTCCAGGTGTTAGTCCCCTTGGAACAACTTTTCCATCACTTTTGTGGCCAGAAAGAGTCCCTGTGGGTTTTAAAATTCGCCTGCCTATTGAAGTCAATGGTGGTTCGCCCGGTTCGCCCGTTCGATAACAGTTGCAGACGTTCGCGAAAGGAAAATTTTCAGTTCGCGACATCACTAACCAAGATAAACATAGTAAATTTTAATGTTGCATGCTGTATCTGAATCATAAAAAGTTACTGTCTTGTATTTCAGACTGTTTTGCTTGTTATATCAGTTATCACTATATAAGAGAACAGGATCATCTGCTAAATTAAATATGAGCCTTACAGAATGCCGACAGATCCATTTGCAGCTAAAGATATCCCTGCTGCCTTTTTTATTCATGCACTATTATATATTGCTAGGTATTTCTTAAACACTGCACTACTTATCTCACCTCAATTACTACCTGTGTTGGCTGTAGCTTGCATATTTTATTACTGTACTAGAATGATCACTGTTCCTTGGAAGGTAAAACAAAGACCTGTTTTGTATTCTGTCCCATTCCTTTCAAACCTACATACCAAGTTTGGAATCATATAATTGCTCACAAAAAAACTAGAAAAATGTACTAAAATATCAGGAAGGACTAAAAAATGTGTCAATTAACTTTAATGATCTGTAAAATAGCCATATTTCTACATCAGCAATGCTACTATGTAACTGTGAAAGAATTAACGCCTAATTATACAGCACTTTCAGTTTATTTGTAGATACTGTGTTGGTGCTACAGAAATGCATGGTAATAATTATGCTAGATTATGTTTCCATGCCTTATAATGTGATTCTCCTTTTAGAAATATTTATTTATTTAAATAGAATGATTTGAACATAAAACTTACCCTTATTGGGGTTTTCTAATAAGTTTAAGGCACAGTAGACACCTTGCAATTTGTGTGCTCTTACTCTAGAATAACACACCAACCAAGTCTAAACATTTTTAAAACAATGAACATTTTGTTTGCTGCATTTGTTTTTTAATACACAAAGTTCACCTGCTAGGTGCCTTATTTAGAGGAACCAATCCAAGCTTTAATCTGCAGGCTAGCCACGATCATAATGAGCCGTGATCATAATGTTAGTATAAGATGGATTGTTTTGCACTTGTTATCTGTTAAATCCAATGAGTGAAATATGTAGCTGGGTTAGCCTTGATAAGTCTGCAGGGTGCTTTTCCAGGTCAGAGCTAAATAACATGAAAGGCGGGCAAATAAAAAAATCAAAGTACATTGCAAAGTTTGTTTACTATACATAACTAAATATTTTGTATTAAAATCTCATTCGGCTAGATTACGAGTTGTGCGTTAAGGTAAAAAAGCAGCGTTAACAGGTCCTAATGCTGCTTTTTCACTACCGCTGCTATTACGAGTCTTGCAGGTTTAGGGGCCCTGCACACTTTTTTGGCCTTATCGCAAACCAACTTACGTAAACTTTGTAAACCCTTTTTTCAATGGGACTTGCAAAACGACAGTCTGTCCTGGGATGGCAAAAAGTGAGCGGTACACCCTCTACCTCCAAGATCCGTAACGCATTCTAAAGTCAGTAGTTATGAGTTTTACACTACAACGCCGTAGCATAAAACTCATAACTAAAGTGCTAAAAAGTACACTAACACCCATAAACTACCTATTAACCCCTAAACCGAGGCCCTCCCACATCACAAACACTAAAATAAAATTATTAACCCCTAATCTGCCGCTACCGGACATTGCCGCCACTATAATAAACATATTAACCTCTAAACCGCTGCACTACCGTCTCGCAAACACTAGTTAAATAATATTAACCCTTAATCTTCCACCCCTATCATCGTCGCCACCTATATTATATTTATTAACCCCTAATCTGCCTCCCCCAACGTCGCCGCCACTATATTAAATTTATTAACCCCTAAACCTAAGTCTAACCCTAATTGAAATATAATTTAAATAAATCTAAATAAAATTACTATCATTAACTACATTATTCCTATTTAAAACTAAATACTTACTTATAAAATAAACCCTAAGCTAGCTACAATATAACTAATAGTTACATTGTATCTAGCTTAGGGTTTATTTTTATTTTACAGGCAAGTTTGTATTTATTTTAACTAGCTAGAATAGTTATTAAATAGTTATTAACTATTTAATAACTACCTAGCTAAAATAAATACAAATTTTCCTGTAAAATAAAACCTAACCTAAGTTACACTAATACCTAACACTACACTACAATTAAATAAATTACCTACATTAAATACAATTAAATAGAATAAATTAAATTAGCTAAATTACAAAAAAACTAAACACTAAATTACAGAAAATAAAAAACAAATGACAGATCTTTAAACTAATTACACCTAATCTAATAGCCGTATCAAAATTAATAAAAAAAAAACCTAGCCTAAACTAAACTACCAATAGCCCTTAAAAGGGCCTTTTGCGTGGCATTGCCCCAAAGAAATCAGCTCTTTTTCCTGTAAAAAAAATACAAACACCCCCACAACAGTAAAACCAACCACACAACCAACCACCCAAATAAAAGCCTAACTAAAAAAACCTAAGTTCCACATTGCCCTGAAAAGGGCATTTGGATGGGCATTGCCCTTAACAGAACATTTAGCTCTATTGCAGGCCCAAAGCCCTAACCTAAAAAATAAACCCACCCAATACACCAAGTGGTCCTCCAGACAGGCAGAAGTGGTCCTCCAGACGGGCAGAAGTCTTCATCCAGACGGCATCTTCTATCTTCATCCTTCCAGCGCGGAGCGGGTCCATCTTCAAGACATGAGACGCAGAGCATCCTCTTTTGATAGGGCTATTAGATTAGGTGTAATTAGTTTAAAGATCTGTAATTTGTTTTTTATTTTCTGTAATTTAGTGGGGTTTTTTGTATTTTAGCTAATTTAATTTAATTTAATTTATGTAATTGTATTTAATGTAGGTAATTTATTTAATTGTAGTGCAGTGTTAGGTGTTAGTGTAACTTAGGTTAGGTTTTATTTTACAGGTAAATTTGTATTTATTTTAGCTAGGTAGTTATTAAATAGTTAATAACTACTTAATAACTATTCTACCTCTTTAAAATAAATACAAACTTGCCTGTAAAATAAAAATAAACCCTAAGCTAGATACAATGTAACTATTAGATATATTGTAGCTAGCTTAGGGTTTATTTTATAGGTAAGTATTTAGTTTTAAATAGGAATAATTTAGTTAATGATAGTAATTTTATTTAGATTTATTTAAATTATATTTAAATTAGGGGGTGTTAGGGTTAGACTTAGGTTTAGGGGTTAATAAATTTAATATAGTGGCGGCGACGTTGGGGCGGCAGATTAGGGGTTAATAAGTGTAGGTAGGTTGCGGCGACATTGGGGGCGGCAGATTAAAGGTTAATAAATATAATGTAGGTGTCGGCGATGTTGGGGGCAGCAGATTAGGGGTTAATAAGTATAATGTAGGTGGCGGCGATGTCCGGAGCGGCAGATTAGGGGTTAATAAGTATAATGCAGGTGTCGGCGATGTCGGGGGCGGCAGATTAGGGGTTAATAAGTGTAAGATTAGGGGTGTTTAGACTCGGGGTTCATGTTAGGGAGTTAGGTGTAAACATAAAATGTGTTTCCTCATAGGAATCAATGGGGCTGCGTTACTGAGATTTACGCTGCTTTTTTGCAGATGTTAGACTTTTTCTCAGCTGGCTCTCCCCATTGATGTCTATGGGGAAATCATGCACGAGCATGTGCGACCAGCTCACCGCTGACTTAAGCAGCGCTGATATTGGAGTGAGGTATGGAGCACAATTTTGCTCTATGCTCACTTCTTGCCTTTTAACGCCGGGTTTGTAAAAACCTGTAAAACCAGCGCTGCATGTAAGGGAGCGGTGAGAAAAAAACTGCTCGTTAGCACCGCACAGCTCCTAACGCAAAACTCGTAATCTCGCTGATTGTGTTTACTGTCCCTTTTAAAATAATAAGATAAGCTATTTCCCAAACCAAAGTCTATTCATTAAACTGAGTTTATCAGTCAGATACTTAACATTGAAAAGCCTTATAAATTATATTCCAGTCCATCAGAAAATGCTTTATTATTATTTGTTTTAAATACCAGAAATACTGTAAAGCCTTTCACCAACTCTGCCCTATTGAAAAACCCATGTTACTATACTTTGACAGCATATCTAGTCTGTTTGCACATTGTTTCACCTGTAGTCTCATGCTCAGCCCACAATTCATCGGACACATTCATTCCCAAGTTATAAATTAAAATAATTGATAACAAATACTTGAAACATTTTCAAAATACAGGTAGTCCTCAGTTTACGCCGGGGTTAGGTTCCAGAAGGAATGGTTGTAAATTGAAACTGTTGTAAATTGAGACCCAGTTTATAATGTAAGTCAATGGGAAGTGAGGGAGTTAGGTTCCAGGCCCCTCTCAAACACCTAATACATTATTTTTAAAGCTTTGAAATGAAGACTTTAAATGCTAAACATCATTATAAACCTAATAAAATAATCACACAGCACAGAATATATAATTAAACTAAGTTAAATGAACAAAAACATTTGCTAAATAGCATTATAAACCTAATAAAATAATCACACAACACAGACTTCACTTGCATTTTTCTGCAAACAGTTCTTTCTATGCATTCCAATCTGGACTGATTTATAGACAGGAAGATCTTGCTCCTTTGAAATATGCTCAATAGCTCAGGTTTTGTTAAACTGATTAATTTCAGCTTGCTTGGCTTTGCTGAAACACAAGCGGACAGCTCCACCTACTGGCTATTTTAATAAATGCACTGCTTCTCAATGCTTTTCAATAGTAGTCACATGACTGGAAAAAAAAGGTTGTTATTCTGAAACGGTGTAAATTGAACCGTTGTAAAACGAGGTCCACCTGTACAAATATTAAGATGATAATGTTTGATGAAAAAATGTAATGTTTGCTATAATTTAATTAGCCTATTGCATTTCTTTCTTTTTATTTTCAAACCGATAATTATATGCATGGGTGGCTGATTGCTTAAAGGGACATGAAACCCCATTTTTTATTTCATGATTAAGATAGAGCGTGTGATTTTAAACAACTTTTCAAATGTATTTTGATCTAATTTGTTTAATTTTCTTGGTATCCTTTGTTGAAGAAGCAGCAGTGCACTACTGTGAGCTAGCTGAACACATCAGGTGAGCCAATAACATGAGGCATATATGTGCAGTAGAGATGTGCATTTGTTGACAAAACAAATATCCGAATTAATGCACCAACAAAAAAACAAAAACACACTGACAAAATGTATCAGTATTCATTTGTTTCCTTTATATTTTTTTAAGGGTTAATACTTACCTTTTGTGTGCTGGAGAGTGCACTAACCTGATCCTCTTCTTGCCAGAGCCCTGTCCGCACTAGTAGGAGGTTAAGCACGATCGGCTCCCTTGACCAGCAAGTTAGTGCAGATCCTGGGAGCTGAGCGTGTTAAGCCTGCTGTTAGCAGGTCGGGCTCTGGCAAGAAAAATATTGGGTTAGCGCGGACTGCAGCACGCAAAAGGTTAGTATAAAACTACAGGTGAACTTTTTGACCTGTAGATCTGAACATTTACTTTTGTTTTAACGAAAACAAATGTGTTTAACTAAAATTCAGTATTCGTTTTGTTTTAAACTAATGAATACCAAATAGTGCAGCCAACAAATATTTGGAAACAAATTTCCTTGAATCTTCATTATGAAAATGTCATCCAAATTTTTTATTTTTGTTGGGCTGCACAAGTCTAATCACCAATCAGCAGCTTCTGAGCCTACCTAGTTATCTTTTTTCAACAAAGGACACAAGGAGAGCAAAACAAATGAGATATAATTCAATTGGAAAGTTGTTTAAAATCACATGCTATATCTGAATCATGAAAGAATAAATTGGGTTTTATGTCCCTTTAAGTGGGGGTGAAAGATATGACGGCATCTGAGACCAGGAAATGTACTACTTCAGCAGACACAAAGCAACCATTGGTTCAAGATCAGAATTACAGTAAAGCCCACACACTCCGCTTCTCATCATTTTATTTTTAATTAAGTTTTCTTGTAATAAAAGTTGTCCCCTCATTTTAAAATTTTAAAAATGAGAAATTGTTGTTTGAGAAATATGGATCTGTTGTATACTGGGGTTTCCAAAGTTTTTTTTATTTAAATATTTTTATTACATTTTTTATAGAAATATTAAAATTACAAAAAAAAAAATATTAACAGCAATTTGAAAATATATCTCACTTTGACAAAAGTCTCACAATATTATGAAAAACTGTGTTATTTTGACAGGCTATAAAATAAATAGGATAGTATATAAATAAAGTTTAGCAAATTTGGCACAATCACCTTTCAAAAAAGAAAATGTTTATGAGATCACTTCAAAATATGCCTGGCTTTGTAGTCGTACATACAGTATATGTTAAAGTGAAAATAGAAAATGATTCTCTAAAACTGGGGAGTATCCTTGGCGAGATCACTTCCTAACTTGTCTTTCCAAAAAATTGCACATCAAGGAAGAAATCCAATTTCCCCATTTTGGTATAGTGTGTTTTTTCTAAATGCAAAGTTTTAATCACTAGTTGTTTCCATTCTAAACAGGTTGGAGTTTTCCCCCCCCCCCCCATAATAGGATAAGGCGTTTTGCGCTACATAACATTACCCAAAAACAGAGTGAGTTTATATTTACAAGCAATGGTTAAGGGGAAATTGAGTAAAAAGGTTATTGGAGATGGGGCTATGGTGCAATTTAAGGTGGTTTCTGTGTGATGGATTATTTGAGATTAGTATGGTCTAAGCACCCTGCAATCCCAAAAAATGTGAAAATGTGTGCCCTTCTCTCCGCATCCTCTCCAGCACTCATTGGGAGCCGATGGATAAATTATTTTAATATGTGTAGGCATCAAGTACCAACGTAATAACAATTTGTAGTTAGTTTCTAAGGGAGATAACGATAGGGATGATTTCTTAGTGGATATGAAGATGTTTTGCCATTGTTCTGCTGTGATTTCAGCATCAAGGTCTCTGTTCCACGATGTGTTTTAGGAAGGAACAGATTGGGATGATAGATCAAGTATAAGATTATATGAAGATGCTATAGTCCCTTTGGAAATGACACGTTTATGACACAATGTTTCGAATGGTGTTAATGATATAGACAATTGACTTTGATGGGAGTGGGGGAAAATATAATGACGCAACTGTAAATAGGAGGGCCACCTTTTTAAAATACCTGGGAAGTTCTGTTTTAGGTTTCAATTTATTAATGTGCGAGCGGACATGATACGATATAGCGTATCATGTCCGCTGACATTGATAAATGCAGACAGCATACGCTGTCAGCATTTTTCATTGCAGCAGCAATTCTTGTGAATTGCTGGTGCAATGCCGCCCCCTGCAGACTCGCGGCCGCTAGCAGGGGGTGTCAATCAACCCGATCGTTTTCGATCAGGTTGATTTCTTTCCGCTGCCTCAGAGCAGGCAGACAAGTTATGGAGCAGCCGGAAACACGGGGCATCAAGCTCCGTACGGAGCTTGATAAATTGACCCCATTGTATATTGTATGTTTTTAAAGAATGGCCGTCAAATACTCTATAAAATTGACCTGTACTTTAACTGGTAGCAGCAGTGTTACTTTGCTGGGTATATTATCCTTACTCAATACAAACACAAGCAAAATGGTGATTTCCCATTATTAAGTTATATGGGGAAGAATTCAGATATTGCTTGCTATATATGGTGATGGTAACTAGTGATGTTGTCATAATGGCTATTGAACTGATTTCATTTATCATATGTGGATAAAAATAGCAAATATTTTGTATTATTAGAGGTGTGTTTAATAGCATTTAACTAAACTATTTTTGTATTAGCTATATATTTTTTTATCTTTTCATAACTAATTATATACATAAATGTTTCAGGCAGTATAACTGATTATAATCAAAGTGTTAAAACCCGTGTACATGAGCCAAATTGTGTAAGGAAAGAAATATAATTCTTAGGAGGCATATCTCTCTCCCTATATCCCTATCCTTCTATCCCTCTTTCCATCTATCCCTATCCGTCTCTCCCTATCCCTCTATCCATCTATCCCTTTCCCTCTATCCATCTATCCCTTTATCCATCTATCCCTATCCCTCTATCCATCTATCTCTATCCATATAACTCTTCCCTCTCTCTCTATCCCTCTCTCTCTATCTCTCTATTTCTATCCCTATTCCCCTATCCCTCTATCTCTACCTCTCTATCTATATCCCTCTATCCCTTATATCTATCCATCTATTCCTATCCCTCTATCTCTACCTCTCTATCTCTATCCCTATCCCTCTATCTATATCCCTATCCATCTATGTCTATCCCTCTATCCCTTATATCTATCCCTATCTCTCTATCCCTCTATCTCTATCCCTATTCCTCTATCTCTATCCCTCTAACCCTATCCCTCTATCTCTATCCCTCTATCTCTATCCCTCTATCCCTATCCCTCTAACCCTATCCCTCTATCTCGATCCCTCTATCTCGATCCCTCTATCCTTATCCCTCTTACCCTATCCCTCTGTCCCTATACCTCTATCTCTATCTCTCTATCCCTCTATCTCTATCCCTCTAACCCTATCCCTCTATCTCTATCCCTCTATCTCTACCTCTCTATCTATATCCCTCTATCTATATCCCTCTATCCCTATCCCTCTACCTCTATCCCTAGCCCTCTATCTCTATCCCTCTAACCCTATCCCTCTATCCCTATCCCTCTATCTCTATCCCTCTATCCCTATCCCTCTAACCCTATCCCTCTGTCCCTATACCTCTATCTCTATCCCTCTATCTGTATCCCTCTATCCCTCTATCTCTATCCCTCTATCCCTATCCCTCTAACCCTATCCCTCTATCTCGATCCCTCTATCTCGATCCCTCTATCTCAATCCCTCTATCCTTATCCCTCTATCTCAATCCCTCTATCCTTATCCCTCTTACCCTATCCCTCTGTCCCTATACCTCTATCTCTATCCCTCTATCTGTATCCCTCTATCCCTCTATCTCTATCCCTCTATCTCTATCCCTCTATCTCTATCCCTCTATCTCTATCCCTCTAACCCTATCCCTCTATCTCTATCCCTGTATCTCTACCCCTCTATCTATATCCCTCTATCCCTATCCCTCTACCTCTATCCCTAGCCCTCTATCCCTAGCCCTCTATCCCTAGCCCTCTATCTCTATCCCTCTATCACTATCCCTCTATCCCTCTATCTCTCTATCCCTAGCCCTCTATCCCTAGCCCTCTATTCCTATCCCTATCCCTCTTTCTCTATCCCTCTATCCAAATCCCTCTATCCCTATATCTCTATTTATATATCCATATCCCTCTATCTCTATCCCTATCTATCTATCTATCTATCTATCTATCTATCTATCTATCTATCTATCTATCTATCTATCTATCTATCCCTCTATTTATATCCCTATCCCTCTATCTCTATCCCTCTATCTCTATCCCTCTATCTCTATCCCTCTAACCCTATCCCTCTATCTCTATCCCTCTAACCCTATCCCTCTATCTCTATCCCTCTATCTCTATCCCTATCCATCTATCTCTATCCCTCTATCTCTATCCATCTATCTCTATCCCTCTATCTCTATCCCTCTATCTTTATCCCTCTATCCCTATCCCTCTATCTCTATCCCTCTAACCCTATCCCTCTATCCCTATCCCTATCTCTCTATCCCTCTATCTATATCCCTATCTCTCTATATCCCTATCTCTCTATCCCTATCCCTTATATTTTTTTCGGAAGGCATTTTGCGTTTTTTCTCTCTATATCTCTTCGCTAATGTAGTGTCTTATTTGTTTGTCTCCAGTTTTATTTATTTTTTTAGGCATTGTTATATTATGGGTTTTTTTTGTCTCTCTCCTGTGGGATTGTAGTATTGTAGTTTAGCTTCTCTCCCTATATCCCTATCCTTCTATCCCTCTTTCCATCTATTCCTATCCGTCTATCCCTATCCCTCTATCCCTATCCGTCTATCCCTATCCCTCTATCCATCTATCCATCTATCCCTATCCCTCTATCCATCTATCTCTATCCATATACCTCTTCCCTCACTCTCTATCCCTCTCTCTCTATCTCTCTGCCTATTACCCTATCCCTCTATTTCTATCCATATCCCTCTATCTATATCCCTCTATCCCTTATATCTATCCATCTATTCATATCCCTCTATCTCTACCTCTCTATCTCTATCCCTCTATTTCTATCCCTATACCTCTATCTATATCCCTATCCATCTATGTCTATCCCTCTATCCCTTATATCTATCCCTATCTCTCTATCCCTCTATCTCTATCCCTATATCCCTATTCCTCTATCTCTATCCCTCTAACCCTATTCCTCTAACCCTATCACTCTATCTCTATCCCTCTATCCCTATCCCTCTAACCCTATCCCTCTATCTCGATCCCTCTATCCTTATCCCTCTTACCCTATCCCTCTGTCCCTATACCTCTATCTCTATCCCTCTATCTGTATCCCTCTATCCCTCTATCTCTATCCCTCTAACCCTATCCCTGTATCTCTATCCCCGTATCTCTATCCCTGTATCTGTATCCCTGTATCTCTATCCCTGTATCTCTATCCCTGTATCTCTATCCCTCTATCTTTATCCCTCTATCTCTATCCCTCTATCCCTATCCGTCTACCTCTATCCCTAGCCCTCTATCCCTATCCCTGTATCTCTATCCCTCTAACCCTATCCCTCTATCTCTATCCCTCTATCTCTATCCCTCTATCTCTCTATCCCAAGCTCTCTATTCCTATCCCTATCCCTCTTTCTCTATCCCTCTATCCAAATCCCTCTATCCCTATATCTCTATCTATATATCCCTATCCCTCTATCTCTATCCCTATCTATCCCTCTATCTATATCCCTATCCCTCTATCTCTATCCCTCTATCTCTATCCCTCTATCTCTATCCCTCTAACCCTATCCCTCTAACCCTATCCCTCTAACCCTATCCCTCTATCTCTATCCCTATCCATCTATCTCTATCCCTCTATCTCTATCCCTCTGTCTCTATACCTATCCCTCTATCTCTATCCCTCTATCTCTATCCCTATCCCTCTATCTCTATATCCCTATCCCTCTATTCCTATCCTTCTATCCATATCCCTCTATCCCTATCCCTATATCTATATCCCTATCTCTCTATCCCTCTATCTATATCCCTATCTCTCTATCCCTATCCCTTATATTTTTTTCGGTAGGCATTTTGCGTTTTTTCTCTCTATATCTCTTCCCTAATGTAGTGTCTTATTTGTTTGTCTCCAGTTTTATTTATTTTTTTAGGCATTGTTATATTATGTTGTTTTTTTTGTCTCTCTCCTGTGGGATTGTAGTATTGTAGTTTAGCTTCTCTCCCTATATCCCTATCCTTCTATCCCTCTTTCCATCTATCCCTATCCGTCTATCCCTATCCCTCTATCCATCTATCTCTATCCATATACCTCTTCCCTCACTCTCTATCCCTATCTCTCTATCTCTCTATCTCTTTCCCTATTCCCCTATCCCTCTATTTCTATCCATATCCCTCTATCTATATCCCTCTATCCCTTATATCTATCCATCTATTCATATCCCTCTATCTCTACCTCTCTATCTCTATCCCTCTATTTCTATCGCTATCCCTCTATCTATATCCCTACCCATCTATGTCTATCCCTCTGTCCCTTATATCTATCCCTATCTCTCTATCCCTCTATCTCTATTCCTCTATGCCTATTCCTCTATCTCTATCCCTCTAACCCTATTCCTCTAACCCTATCCCTTGATCTCTATCCCTCTAACCCTATCCCTCTAACCCTGTCCCTCTAACTCTATCCCTCTATCTCTATCCCTCTATCCCTATCCCTCTAACCCTATCCCTCTATCTCGATCCCTCTATCCCTATCCCTCTATCTCGATCCCTCTATCCCTATCCCTCTATCTCTATCCCTCTAACCCTATCCCTCTGTCCCTATCCCTCTATCTCTATCCCTCTATCCCTATATCCCTATCCCTGTATCTCTATCCCTCTATCTCTATCAATCTATCTATCTCTATCCCTCTATCCCTATCCCTCTACCTCTATCCCTAGCCCTCTATCCCTATCTCTCTATCTCTATCCCTCTAACCCTATCCCTCTATCTCGTGTCTTATTTGTTTGTCTCCAGTTTTATTTATTTTTTTAGGCATTGTTATATTATGTTTTTTTTGTCTCTCTCCTGTGGGATTGTAGTATTGTAGCTTAGCACAGTCTGGCACAGTGTATGGAACTTTTACTCCAGTACTGTAGTGTAGCGCAGTCTGACACTTTTTCACACGCAGTGATCTTAAGGCCGTACTTAGTCTTGCACGCTTACGTTACAGTACCGGATCTATGGTAATCCTAAAGTCTGCACTTAGTTTCCCGCGCATACTCTACAGTACGCCGCACTTAGTCTCGCACGCAGTTAGACACAGATCCTCACGGCCCTGATGCTCACTGCCTTTGTCTCGTGCTGTGCGCGCAGTAAAACACTGATCCTCATGGCCCTGATGCTCACACCTTTGTCTCGCACAGTGTGGCCAGGTATGTTTGTCTCTACTGCATCAGACAAACATACCTGGCCATTTATAATATAGGAAGATTTGGTTGCACACAGTGGTTATGTTGATGTGGACAGTTTTGATCTATAGTAATGTAGGAAAAGGGCACTCACCCCAACCAAATGCTGAGTAAGTTATGAATTAGTGATAAGACATCCCCCTATTGTCAAGTAGAATGGCATTGCCTAAAATCTATGCAACTTCTTTAGTGGTGAAATTAAACACCAGGAGATCCTGAAATTTATAGCATTATATAGCCAAAAACTGAAAGTATAATCAAACTATTACAAATTGTATAGAAGATAGAGAAGATATAAAAAAAAAAATACAGTGAAAACATACTCAACTTAAATGGACATGAAACCCAATTTTTAACAACTTTCCAATTTACTTATTTTATCTAATTTGCTTTGTTTTCTTGGTATCCTATGTTAAAAATAATACCTAGGTAGGCTCAGGAGCTGCTGATTGGTGGCTGCACAGCTCTGCCTCATGTTATTGGCTCACCCTATTTGTTTAGCTAGCTCCCAGTAGTGTATTGCTGCTTCTTCTTCTTCTTCTCCTTCTTCTTCTCCTTCTCCTTCTCCTTCTCCTTCTTCTTCTCCTTCTCCTTCTCCTTCTTCTTCTCCTTCTTCTTCTCCTTCTCCTTCTTCTTCACAAAAGGATACCAAGAGCAAAATTGATAATAGAAGTAAATTGGAAAGTTGTTTAAAAATGTATCTAAATAATTAAAGAAAAAATGTGTGTTTCATGTCCCTTTAAGACTGACAGTAGTAATAGAATCGAGGAAAATCTCAGAACATGTGATCTTAATTGCTTTCATTTTACCTCTGATGCATGCACATTTCTAAGAACATGCTGGCATGGTGATACATTTAATAAAATATGTATACTCTATTGACAACAACACCACGTTTATGTGATTCATTGACACTAATTATTAACACATAATCCTCTAATCTGTGGTGAGAGGATGGATCTACTCTTTAAAACAGAAATGTTTATCACTTGCCAGCACTAATCATTAACATACTACATTCTAATATGTTACATCTGCTTGTATTGTTTACAACTTATTTTGCATATATAGCTGTAGGAAACAAGTTAATGATGTTTGGCTCATGAAGATATTTTTGGTTTTAACAAATATAATCAGATGTATCTATTATTATCCATTAACCCTTTCATGACTGGGTTATAAAGTCTACATCTGAACAATGTTCCGATGTAGACAAATTGAAATCACGCGATCGTGCAAACGATCGCAAGATTTCAATTATGGTATCGGGGCTGGGGGGCGTCCCTATGACGCTAGAAACGCCCTCCAGACCGAGATCAAATCCTGCAAGCACAGGACGTTGTATTCCGTCATAACGGCTTTAAAGCCCAGCGCCATTGTAACGGAATACAACAGCATAACAGCGGGAAAAGGTTAATAATTCTTGTGTTATTAAATATTGATTTTGCTATATTGATATGCTATTTAGAATATACTCTTACAGCTCCATCTATCCTCAGCCCATAAAGTTGATTTAATGTCTTTCAATTATTGTACTTTCAAATGATAAAGTTCTATGTAATATGTCAGTGCTTTATAAATAACTGATCTAGTAATAATACGGCTGGAAATATCATTATTTTCTTTGGGAAGTCTATGTCTACATTTTTAGTTCGGATAAGCTGTTTCCATATCATTTATAGGGGTCTTTTGGTGAAGAAAAATATTGGATGTTTTTATGATTTATAGTCTCTTATTATACATTGAAACAACTGAGTGATTTATCTACAGTTCAATTGTTTGGAGCATGGATGCCTTTTAGTGGGTGGTCTTCTGTCTTGCGCACTGTTTTGTCTATATATCATGATACAAATTATACATATGGTGGTATTGCCTATCAAGAAAGATGAGATCATTTTGGGAGCGGAATTTAGGATAGGTTACTGCTAAAGTCTTCAGACTAGAGGCCAAAGTTTTCCATAATTAATAGCTTGATTAACATATGCATCCAACCTCACTTTAGATTAACTTTCAGGGTAGTAGAAAACATTTAAAAGTCAAAGCAAGGTTGTTGGCTTTCTTCTTTGACATTTTTCTAGCCTCTGCTGCTTGGACCTGCCTTGGCCTCCTGCTTAGTTAGGTACATATTAGGCTAGATTTAACAATTTATCATGGGCTAGGAGAATTCTCCTTTATAATCCCCTCCGAGTTCTCTGCAACTCACCCTTGTAGAGGTGCACTGGTGCGCATAAATTTATCAAAAAAATGCACTTATTCATTTGAGCTGTTTGGAAGGTGAGCTGGGGTGAATTATGATGAATTTCTCCACACTAAAAAAGGAAGTTCTCCTGATTTATCATTTCAGACCCGTGTTTTTTTTAGTTAGTATTTTTTGCCCCCTTCAAGTAATCCATTACATTTGCGTTTTATATGGGGCAAATGTGCGCATTAATTTTGGTGAGACTATCGTGTGTTACCACAATACATTTTTAATTTAACTTTGTTATAATAATGAACCTATATAACCGTAACACATTCTAATTGTTAATAGAATTTCTTTCCTAAGATTTGGTGAGTCTACGGCATCATCAATTACTGTTGGGAATATCACTCCTGGCCAGCAGGAGGAGGCAAAGAGCACCACAACCAAGCTATTAAGTATCACTCCCCTTCCCACAAACCCAAGTCATTCTCTTTGCCTTCAGTGCAAGGAGGAGGTGAAGTTTATTTCACTTTAATCAAGATTTTATTATTTTAGAACAGAGTAGGTTACTCTGTTCCTTCCCCTTTTTCAAGGATTGATTCTAGCCATACTCCACATTAGTCTCTTCAGTAAGAGCAGTGGTGGCTTTAAAGCAGTTAGGAATTTGTAAGGTGGGCCTTGCTGCGTTTTCCTAACATATTTGCTGCCCATTGTATAGAAAGCCAGAGTAGGTTTGCTCTGTTCTTTCTACAAGTCTCTATGAAGAGATGTGTCCTCTCATGCTGTGTAAGCTGTCCTCCTGCCGGACGGCTAGATGCAGGTAAGTGCCTTTTGTTCTCTAAGTTTGGGAGACTGTGAACTTTAAAGGATCTGCAGACATTTATTGGACATAATAATATCCTAGTTTGGATGTTTATTGTGGCCGGTACAGGCACTGGATGTGAGTTTATTTGAGAGAGACTACTTCCCCTTTATTGGTGATGAAGGGGTTAAGTAGTTATGTGGGGCTCATTTTTATCATACTAATTTCAGCAGACCAGATTATTCCTGTAAGCCTGTTATGGACTTACATGTGTGTGTATGAAACATACAAAGTGCGCGCTTTGTTGCGCAGTTAGATTCACTTCTCAGCTTTGTGACTTTTAAAGTGACAGTGCATGAATGTCCTTAATGTATTTAAAGTTTAATACATAAATGTATGGGTATTTCTTGCCTTTTTTTTGGCACAGGGGTCTGTTTTCTGTGAATTATTGCCTCATGTTCTAAAGCAATTTTTATATCATTAAAGTGATAGCGCATTTTTAGATAAAATAAAATGTTGCATAACTTATTGTGCTACTATGCAATTTGTTGCACCTGATTAAACGGACTTTAAGGTTAGTTTATTTTCTGAGCCTCATGTCTCTTAGAATAATGCTGTTCAGGTGATGCCACAGCTTTCTCCTCAAGCGTCCCAAGCCCTAATGGTGTCACATGTAGTGCCCTGCGGTTCCTACTATTCTACTGGAGAAATTGCTGCTCAGGTATCTTCAGCCGTATCTGTGGCATTAGGAGCATAATAGATTCAAATAGTAAGGGTTCTGTCTCATCTGCTGCTACTTAGGTTGTCCTTCTTACATCTGATAAGGAAGATACATCAGTAGCCTCTGAGGGTAAAATCTCAGATACTGCAGTGGTTTCCTTCACATGTATGCTTTAACACCTTGTGGATTGTTAATAAGAGGAAAATTAGAGTTTCAGATAGTAAGGTTTCTGTACCCACTACTGCTACACTGGTTGCCTTCCTCATAGGTCTACTAAGGAGGATACGTCAGTAGCCTCTGAGGGTGAAATCTCAGATTCGGACAGTATAATTCCTTCATCTGATGCTGAAGTAGTAGCCTTCAGATTTAAGCTTGAACACCTTCTTGTATGGTTAAAGGAGGTTTTGGCTACTTTGGAGTGACTTTGATACGTACGTCGTTGTCAAACCTGAAGATTCTAGTAAACTTTATAAGTACTAGGATTCCTCTGTGGAAGTTTTTCCTGTTCAAAAAGCATATACAGCAGCACTGAGGCAAAGGAGTAGCAGGGCAATCCAATAGTTAAAAAATATAACTTTTATTTAAACATGTTTTAAAAGAATACACAGCTCCAAACTCCCTGACTAGTTTCGTGCCCTATAGGCACTTAATCATAGGGTAAGTTTGTCAGGTGATAGTACCTCTATTTAAAGGGACCAATACACCTGTATACAATTAAATGAAACAACACATACATAAAATACAAATATATGCATATCTCATAAAAAAACAACAAATAATTCCATTTGCATGCACCAATTCTAAATAAGAAAAAAGCAGCTCACACAAGCTAGTTTGAATATATTTACATTGTTCATCATATGTTATATATGTTATTTATGTTACTATATGTCTGATACTGCAAAAAATACACATAAAAAAGACACCAATACTACATGGTCTAAAAGACACATTCCAAATGGTGCTTAACTATTCTATGCATAAATCGAGAATTGCTATAAAACTGGATCATTAATTATGCAGTTTGATGGATCATCAAAAAAAGACCAAAAAAGACCAAAAAAGAAATTTATTTATAATGATTTGCAAAAAGAGTTTATTTTCAACAATTTGAAATTGCAAACCATGATTGGTATTTATGAAAGCCCATCAAAGAACACATATGCAAAAAAAACAATTATTATGGAAAAGTTTTATATAAAGTTAAGGGATAAAAATTCACTTGAAGAAACAAACAAATCCCCAGAGGACCAATTTGTTAAAAATACACATGATTTCATAATTAACATGTAATCGGATTCACAAATTATTGTTAACTTCTATTCAAAAATAATTTTTTCTTTTTTTCAAAAACAACACACATACTGTGTATTTTATGTTGAATATGAAATTATTGTTATATGAAAATATCCCTGAACCATTAAATTTATTATATAGAAATATGTACAGATATACACTCATTCACAGAAATGTATGGATCGTGATGGTTCTCAATTTGTAAATCCAATATAATTCTTGTTTTGACAACAATTTACACCTATCACCCCCTCTGGGTGGGAACATGATACGATCAATGACTTGAACTTTCATACTGAATATGTTGGTCATATGTATAAGATTAAAGTGCCTGGCTACCGCAGACTCTTTTACATATTCCCTTGTATCCCTTATGTGCTCCCTAATTCTGGACCTCAGTTCCCTAGTCGTATGACCTGTGTACTGTAGGTGACAGTATTTGCATTCCAGAAGGTAAACCGCAAAAGTAGTTCGGCAGTTGGCATAGAATTTATGTGAAAATTCTTCTCCCGTTTGCGTGCTCTTAAAGCCATTACCTATGCTAATGTGACTACAAGTGACACAGGGGCCATGTCCACACCTATAGGTGCCTTTCTTTTTAATCCAATCACTTTTGTCAGTTTTATCAGAACAAACCAAACTAGGGGATAACTTGGAAGACAAAGTTGGTGGTCTTTTCGACACAAATTTGCATTTGCCAATCTGTGACCTTAAGGTCTCATCCTCCTCAAGTAGGCGAAGATTTTTCTTCAAAATTGAACAGACCTGATTAAATTGGCTCGAGTATTCGGTCGAAAAGACCACAGTTTCTTGTGTCACAAGACTTGGTCTAGTAGATCCCTGTACTAACTCATGTTGCGATTTTGATCTCACCTCATTGTAACTTTGATTCAACAGTGATTCGTCATAACCTCTCCACTTGAGTCGCTCAATCAAAGCATTAGCTTGTTCATCAAATAAGACATCAGAATTGGTGTTCCTGCGTAATCGCAGGAACTGTCCTCTTGGGATTGAACGCACCAAGTGGGGAGGATGACAAGATTTCGCATGGAGAATGGTATTCCCTGCTGTTGCCTTGCGGAATGTGTCACTTATAACCATGCCTAGGTCAGGATCACCCTTTAAAGTAAGGTCAAGAAAATTAGCACTAATTCCAAATTCCAAGTTTTTCCTGTTCCAGACCGTGCTAGGAGATTTTTCACAGGATTGGGAGAAGTCAGGGTTTCTTTTTCCCCATCTCCTGTCTTTAAAAAGATGTTTTCTGTCGCTGTTTCCATTAAATATCAGGGCGCACAGTGTCTAAAGTAGTGGGGCATTTCTACTCTGGCTAAGAGAACTGCTTTTTCTAGAGAGGATAGCTGTTCTTTTCAGGATCAATAGACTAAGCTGGAGGCTTACATGGAAATTTGTATTGCCACTGTGTCCTTTCTACCGCAAGACCTTAAGGTGTAAGGGAACAGGGTCTAGGATTTTATTAATTCCTGTTTGTGGTTCCCAAAAGAGAGGATTTTCTTTCATCCTATGGTAGACCTAAAGTGTCTCAACAAGTTGTCTCAGGGTACCGTTCTTCTAATGGAAACCAGTGGTTCCATTCTTCCTTTGGTCTAGGAGGGTCAGTTCATGGTGACCATAGACCTGGAGGACGCGTATTTTCAAGTTCCTGAGTTTTACCTTTCTGTCAAAAACTTTCAGTTTGTGGCTCTTCCCTTTGGCCTTGCCATGGCTCTCAGAGGGGGCTATATTGACAGTGATCAGTTTTCAGGGGATTGCTGTGATGCCCTTCCTGGACGTCTTAATGGTTCAGGTGCCATCTTTTCAACAAGCATCTTGTTGTATTTCTTCATTCACACGGATGAATGAAAATGAGTTACCTTCTTACAGCTACAGGGGTAGTTTTCTTAGGGACCGTGTTAGTTTCCTTATCTCTGAAAATATTTTTGACAAGGGTTAAAAAATAGATACTTCTTTCCTCTTGCCTTTTTTGGTCCTCTTCTGTTTGGTCCTTCAGGGACTGAATGTATGGAGGTATTTGGTCTGATGGTTGCTTCATTGGACATCATCCCTTTGCTTGATTCCATCTAAGAGTATGCTGTTCTGCATGTTCAGATAGTGGACCGGGGATCTTATGGCTCTGTCTGAGAGGATAGATCTAGATCTGTCGACATGAGATTCTTCCCTGTGGATCAGAGAGGGGGAATTAGTGGTAGAGCGCTTGCTTAGTTTACGAGAGGTAGCGAGATCGTTGCCCACATTCTCTTTTGGTTTTCTCAGGAGCATCTGTCTTGGGGCACATGCTTCCGGAGATCTTTCTGAGTAATAGTGACCACGGTCACTAGCCTGTTGGGTTGGTGACTATGGACTTGGGAGGTTTCTGCTCTTCCCATAACCATCTTGGAGTTGAGAGCGATCTACAATGTTCTTATGGCTTGGCCTCAGTTGTCTTAACTAGTTTTTCAGGTTCTAGTTGAACAATTTCTCCTCAGTGGCTTACATTAACCTCCTGGATGGAACTTGGAGTTCCTTTGCAATGATTGGCATGGATTGTCCGGTAGGTGGATGCTCACATTCGTTGTTTATCCACTATTTACATTTCAGGAGTTAATACCGGGAGCAGACTTCTTAAACAGTCAGATTTTTCATCCCTGGGAGTAGGTGCTTCACCTGGAGGTGTTCTCCAGGTTATCCCTCAAATGGGGGGTGCTGGAGTTGGAGATGGCAGTACGCCAAGCTTCCAAGTTATGTTGGGTCAAGAGATCAGCAGACTGCTCTGTTAAATACCCTGGCGGTTCCTTGGGATTTCAGTCCGACATCCCTGTTCCTCATTTGTTTTTTCCACAAGTCATTGCTCGTATCAAATGGGAGTAAGCATCGGCATTTTAATAGTTCCTGCATAGTCTCGCAGGATCTGGTATACAGACCTAGCGGAGATGTATTTCTTCCACCTTGGTGGTTGGTCCTGAGGAAGGACCTTCTAATTCAGGGTCCATTCTTTCATCCAATTCTCTGAGGCTTTCTGCTTGGAGATTTAATGTTTAGTTCTGTCTAAGCGTGGGTTTTCTGATTTGGTCATTGAGACCATGATTAAGGCTTGCAAGCCTGTTACTGGTAAATTTTGCCATAAGGTATAGCGTAAATTCCCTGATCGGTATGAATCCCAAGCCTACTCTTGGAAGTAGGGTCAGGATTTCTAGGGGTTTTGCCCTTTCTCTGGGAAGGTCTGGAGGATGGCTTGTCAGTCAGTTCTCTGAAGGGTCAGATTTCTGTGTTCCCCTTTTTTTTGTTTACACAAGTGTCTGGCAGATGTGGCAGACGTTATCTTTTTGTCAGATCCTGGTTAGTATCAGGCCTGTGTTTAAGTCTTTTGCTCCTTTTGGAGCTTTAACCTTGTTTTAAGGTTTATTCGATAGATTTTAAATTTTTATCTTGGAAGTTTTTTTTTTTTGCTATATCTTCTGCTGGGAGAGTTTAGGTACTCTTGGCTTTGCAGTGTGATTTGCTTTATCTTATTTCGGCAGTTATTTATCCTAAGTGGAAATATTGTTTGGGAATTTGTTGTTCCCTCTCTGTGTCCTCATTCTTATCTCTTGAGGAATGTGTGTGCACAATTGGATGTTGTGCGTGCTTAATATTTTTTCTTCTGTTTTTGTTTGTTTTCTCTGTAACAGAAAGCTACTGCTACTTCTCTTTTCAATGGTTGAGAAGTTTAATTTGTTTGCTTTTTAAACTGCTGGGCTGCAGTCTCCTGAATGAGTTATGGCTCATTAAAGGAGGGCTATCTCTTCTTCTTGGGCCTTCACATATGAAACTTCTGTGGATCAGTTTGGCAAGGCTGAAACTTGGTCTTCTTTGCATACTTTTGCCATATCTTATTAATTTGAGGTTTTTGAGTTGGACGAGGTTTCTTTTGGAGGAAAAGTTCTTCAAGTGGTGGTGTCTTCTGTTTAGGTTAACTGTCTTGTCCCTCCCTAATCATCTGTGTCTTCTAGCTTGGGTATTGGTTCCCAACAGTAATTGATGATGCCGTGGACTCACCATATCTTAGGAAAGAAAACTAAATTTATGCTTACCTGATAAATTTATTTATTTCCGGATATGGTGAGTCCACGGCTCTGCCCTTTATTTTAAGACAGTTATTTTTAACTAAAACCTCAGGCACCTCTACACCTTGTGTTGCTCCTTTTTTCTCCTTTTTTCTCCATTTACCTTCGGTCGAAAGACTGGGGTTTGTGGGAAGGGGAGTGATACTTAACAGCTTGACTGTGGTGCTCTTTGCCTCCTCCTGCTGGCCAGGAGTGATATTCTCAACAGTAATTGATGATGCCATGGACTCACCATATCCGGAGAGAAAGAAATTTATCAGGTAAGCATAAATTTTGTTTTTCGCTCTTTGTGGGGCTATTTGCATTCTATATTTGTCATGTGTATTTAGCCAAAGATAGTCCTGCTAGAATCAGAAAATACTCCTTCAGAAATAGATCTGAACCCAACACAAGCTCAAAGACATAATGATTTCTAATACTGTCCTCCTCAGAACATATGGAGAACTATAATGCAACTATAAATTGATAACTGTGTGTAATGCTAAGGTAGACACTAGGAAATGCAACTAAAACCTGCAAATTTAACCCTTGGCAAATGCAAAATGAGAAGAATGTATAGTCGGACTTGCCCAATTTTAGGAGCAATTTGCATTAATAAATCAGAGGATGCAGATTTATATGCACAATTTTAGGAGAATTGCTTTCATAAATCCTGCTCAATGTGCTGGGCATTGTCTGCATGCTATATAAAGCTGGACTATAGTATGCTGCTGGCCTTTACCTGTATATTGTCTTCAACTGGCTGTTGCCTGCATATTATTCCTGCTTCTAGTCCCTAACAATCTTACGAACTTCCATGTTATGTGTGCCTTCCATATCTGCCTACATAAATACCTGTTAGCTACTCATGTTTACTTATTATTAACTGGTATCCATATCAGTCTTCCTCTGTAAGTGCCTCTTAGTTAGTCTGTTGTGCCTGTAATTTTGCTCTCTCACAATCTAAGGCCTAGATTTAGAGTTCGGCGGTAGCCGTCAAAACCAGCGTTAGAGGCTCCTAACGCTGGTTTTGGCCGCCCGCTGGTATTTGGAGTCAGTGATTAAAGGGTCTAACGCTCACTTTTCAGCCGCGACTTTTCCATACCGCAGATCCCCCTACGCCATTTGCGTAGCCTATCTTTTCAATGGGATCTTCCTAACGCCGGTATTTAGAGTCGTTTCTGCAGTGAGCGTTAGAGCTCTAACGACAAGATTCCAGCCGCCTGAAAATAGCAGGAGTTAAGAGCTTTCTGGCTAACGCCGGTTTATAAAGCTCTTAACTACTGTACCCTAAAGTACACTAACACCCATAAACTACCTATGTACCCCTAAACCGAGGTCCCCCCACATCGCCGCCACTCGATTAAAATTTTTAACCCCTAATCTTCCGACCGCCACCTACGTTATACTTATGTACCCCTAATCTGCTGCCCCTAACACCGCCGACCCCTGTATTATATCTATTAACCCCTAACTTGCCCCCCACAACGTCGCCGCAAGCTACTTAAAATAATTAACCCCTAATCTTCCGACCGCAAATCGCCGCCACCTACGTTATCCCTATGTACCCCTAATCTGCTACCCCTAACATCGCCGACCCCTATGTTATATTTATTAACCCCTAATCTGCCCCCCTCAACGTCGCCGACACCTACCTACACTTATTAACCCCTAATCTGCCGAGCGGACCTGAGCGCTACTATAATAAAGTTATTAACCCCTAATCCGCCTCACTAACCCTATCATAAATAGTATTAACCCCTAATCTGCCCTCCCTAACATCGCCGACACCTACCTTCAATTATTAACCCCTAATCTGCCGACCGGAGCTCACCGCTATTCTAATAAATGTATTAACCCCTAAAGCTAAGTCTAACCCTAACACTAACACCCCCCTAAGTTAAATATAATTTTTATCTAACGAAATAAATTAACTCTTATTAAATAAATGATTCCTATTTAAAGCTAAATACTTACCTGTAAAATAAATCCTAATATAGCTACAATATAAATTATAATTATATTATAGCTATTTTAGGATTAATATTTATTTTACAGGCAACTTTGTAATTATTTTAACCAGGTACAATAGCTATTAAATAGTTAAGAACTATTTAATAGTTACCTAGTTAAAATAATAACAAATTTACCTGTAAAATAAATCCTAACCTAAGATATAATTAAACCTAACACTACCCTATCAATAAAATAATTAAATAAACTACCT
Organism: Bombina bombina; assembly: GCF_027579735.1. Lineage (NCBI taxonomy): Eukaryota > Metazoa > Chordata > Amphibia > Anura > Bombinatoridae > Bombina > Bombina bombina. The sequence goes on from NC_069503.1 coordinate 997,804,583, forward strand.
ACAATTACCTACAATTAACCTAACACTACACTATCAATAAATTAATTAAACACAATTGCTACAAATAAATACAATTATATAAACTATCTAAAGTACAAAAAATAAAAAAGAACTAAGTTACAGAAAATAATAAAATATTTACAAACATAAGAAAAATATTACAACAATTTTAAACTAATTACACCTACTCTAAGCCCCCTAATAAAATAACAAAGCCCCCCAAAATAAAAAATTCCCTACCCTATTCTAAAATACAAATATTACAAGCTCTTTTACCTTACCAGCCCTGAACAGGGCCCTTTGCGGGGCATGCCCCAAGAATTTCAGCTCTTTTGCCTGTAAAAAAAAACATACAATACCCCCCCCCCCAACATTACAACCCACCACCCACATACCCCTAATCTAACCCAAACCCCCCTTAAATAAACCTAACACTAATCCCCTGAAGATCTTCCTACCTTGTCTTCACCATACCAGGTTCACCGATCCGTCCTGGCTCCAAGATCTTCATCCAACCCAAGCGGGGGTTGGCGATCCATAATCCGGTGCTCCAAAGTCTTCCTCCTATCCGGCAAGAAGAGGACATCCGGACCGGCAAACATCTTCTCCAAGCGGCATCTTCTATCTTCTTCCATCCGATGACGACCGGCTCCATCTTGAAGACCTCCAGCGCGGATCCATCCTCTTCTTCCGACGACTAGACGACGAATGACGGTTCCTTTAAGGGACGTCATCCAAGATGGCGTCCCTCGAATTCCGATTGGCTGATAGGATTCTATCAGCCAATCGGAATTAAGGTAGGAATTTTCTGATTGGCTGATGGAATCAGCCAATCAGAATATAGTTCAATCCGATTGGCTGATCCAATCAGCCAATCAGATTGAGCTCGCATTCTATTGGCTGATCGGAACAGCCAATAGAATGCGAGCTCAATCTGATTGGCTGATTGGATCAGCCAATCGGATTGAACTATATTCTGATTGGCTGATTCCATCAGCCAATCAGAAAATTCCTACCTTAATTCCGATTGGCTGATAGAATCCTATCAGCCAATCGGAATTCGAGGGACGCCATCTTGGATGACGTCCCTTAAAGGAACCGTCATTCGTCGTCTAGTCGTCGGAAGAAGAGGATGGATCCGCGCTGGAGGTCTTCAAGATGGAGCCGGTCGTCATCGGATGGAAGAAGATAGAAGATGCCGCTTGGAGAAGATGTTTGCCGGTCCGGATGTCCTCTTCTTGCCGGATAGGAGGAAGACTTTGGAGCACCAGATTATGGATCGCCAACCCCCGCTTGGGTTGGATGAAGATCTTGGAGCCAGGACGGATCGGTGAACCTGGTATGGTGAAGACAAGGTAGGAAGATCTTCAGGGGATTAGTGTTAGGTTTATTTAAGGGGGGTTTGGGTTAGATTAGGGGTATGTGGGTGGTGGGTTGTAATGTTGGGGGGGGGGGTATAGTATGTTTTTTTTTACAGGCAAAAGAGCTGAAATTCTTGGGGCATGCCCCGCAAAGGGCCCTGTTCAGGGCTGGTAAGGTAAAAGAGCTTGTAATATTTGTATTTTAGAATAGGGTAGGGAATTTTTTATTTTGGGGGGCTTTGTTATTTTATTAGGGGGCTTAGAGTAGGTGTAATTAGTTTAAAATTGTTGTAATATTTTTCTTATGTTTGTAAATATTTTATTATTTTCTGTAACTTAGTTCTTTTTTATTTTTTGTACTTTAGATAGTTTATTTAATTGTATTTATTTGTAGCAATTGTGTTTAATTAATTTATTGATAGTGTAGTGTTAGGTTAATTGTAGGTAATTGTAGGTAGTTTATTTAATTATTTTATTGATAGGGTAGTGTTAGGTTTAATTATATCTTAGGTTAGGATTTATTTTACAGGTAAATTTGTTATTATTTTAACTAGGTAACTATTAAATAGTTCTTAACTATTTAATAGCTATTGTACCTGGTTAAAATAATTACAAAGTTGCCTGTAAAATAAATATTAATCCTAAAATAGCTATAATATAATTATAATTTATATTGTAGCTATATTAGGATTTATTTTACAGGTAAGTATTTAGCTTTAAATAGGAATCATTTATTTAATAAGAGTTAATTTATTTCGTTAGATAAAAATTATATTTAACTTAGGGGGGTGTTAGTGTTAGGGTTAGACTTAGCTTTAGGGGTTAATACATTTATTAGAATAGCGGTGAGCTCCGGTCGGCAGATTAGGGGTTAATAATTGAAGGTAGGTGTCGGCGATGTTAGGGAGGGCAGATTAGGGGTTAATACTATTTATGATAGGGTTAGTGAGGCGGATTAGGGGTTAATAACTTTATTATAGTAGCGCTCAGGTCCGCTCGGCAGATTAGGGGTTAATAAGTGTAGGCAGGTGTCGGCGACGTTGTGGGGGGCAGATTAGGGGTTAATAAATATAACATAGGGGTCGGCGATGTTAGGGCAGCAGATTAGGGGTACATAGGGATAACGTAGGTGGCGGCGGTTTACGGAGCGGCAGATTAGGGGTTAAAAGTGTAATGCAGGGGTCAGCGATAGCGGGGGCGGCAGATTAGGGGTTAATAAGTGTAAGGTTAGGGGTGTTTAGACTCGGGGTACATGTTAGAGTGTTAGGTGCAGACGTAGGAAGTGTTTCCCCATAGGAAACAATGGGGCTGCGTTAAGAGCTGAACGCTGCTTTTTTGCAGGTGTTAGGTTTTTTTTCAGCTCAAACTGCCCCATTGTTTCCTATGGGGCAATCGTGCACGAGCACGTTTTTGATGCCGGCCGCGTCCGTAAGCAACTCTGGTATCGAGAGTTGCATTTGCGGTAAATATGCTCTACGCTCCTTTTTTGGAGCCTAACGCAGCATTTGTTTGAACTCTCGATACCAGAGTTAAATTTATGGTGCGGCCAGAAAAAAACCCGCGGAGCGTTAACAGCCCTTTTACCGCCGAACTCCAAATCTAGGCCTTAGTTAGCCTTCTGCCTCAGACTTTGTGGACGAATTATCAAGCTCCAAATGGGCGAATCTTCAGGCTGGCTTGAAACAGCAGTTATGAAGCAGCGGTCTGCAGACCACTGCTTCATAACTGGTCCGCCTGATCTGAGGCTGCGGACATCAATCCACCCGATCCTATACGATCGGGCTGATTGACACCCCCTGCTAGCGGCCACAAATCTTCAGGGGAGCGTATGCTGTCAGCATTTATCGATGTGCAGCGGACATGATACTCTACATCGTATCATGTCCGCCCGCACTTTAATAAATAAGCCCCTTTGACTAGATCTCTTATCAGACTGACTTCATTCACCCCTTGCCACTGCTTTGCTGTTGCTCCTCTCATTCTAACACCTGCTGTTCTATGACTTCTGGATTTTCCTTTATCTACCCTGTTTATCACATCTGTGATATGTGTAAATACCTTTACTGTAATAAAGAATTTAAAGCTATTTGCCTGTTCATCTGAAAGATTTCTCGAAACACAAACAAAACACAATATCTTTCATATTTTTTTTTTACCATCTCTTATTGCTTAGCAATTTGTAATGTGTACAATATGTAAGTCCTCACTTAATTAGTTTACCATCTTTTATCTATCATCTGAGCACAGAGTTCAGCCATGTTAGGAAATACGTCTCTGATTGGCTGTACAACCATTGCTACTAATGGAGAAATAAAAAAAAACAGACAGCATGAGGCAATTTTTACAAAACAAAAAAATGAACTAAAACATATGTTTTATTTTTCTAACCATTTCAGTACATTCTGTAAAAGTAACTGTGAAATAATAGGATCCTATAAGGAAACAAAAAAAACCTGTTTGTTATACAATGCCAACATTTCATCTAACTTTTAGAAGCTTAATGGTTAGAAACATTAAACTACAGTCATTAGAAGCAGCTGAGCCAACAATCTATTTATAAAATCGTTTGCAATTCAGTCTTATTTGGGTTACACTACTTACATAAACAGAAATTCTAAGTGAGTCTATTTTTTCTATGCATTGGTTATGTTGTTTTTTTCATTCCTTGTCAAAATAACATGTGGTTTGTTTTGGAGTATTTCCACACTCAAAATGTAATATTTAAAGGGACGTTCTAGACCCAAAACTTTATTACTATTAGTTACATACCAGACAAGCATTTGCAACAGGTTCCACATCTATAAGCTTGTAAGAACTACGTGAAACTTTTAACCCCTTAAGAGCCAGCGACGTACCCTGTATGTCGCTGGCCTTTTTTGGGACTTGATTGTTTTATAGCACGGTCTTGCCACCAGCGTTGAGACTGCTCTATTCCACAAAGCCTGCTGGAGGGAGGGCATTAATAGCGTGTTCTTGCTAGACTTGTGCTATTATGTCCTGAAAAAACCCTTAACGACCAGTGACATACAGGGTACATTGTGGTCATAATGTTTGTTAGCAGCTGAAAATGGCCGCCAAGCTCCAAACACAGCTTTCTTCTTGTCCAGTTAGCTGTTTTCTTGTATGACAGTTTAGCAGTGCACGTTTAATATTTTTCAGTTAAGGCGGAGATTGGCGGCCATTTTTGGCTCCTAATAAACAATGAATATTTAAATGTTTTATGTCCTTCTTACAAGCTTATAGATGTGGGACCAGTTGCAAGATGCTTCTCTGCTATTTTACAATAAATAATCAAATTTATGTATTGGGTCTAGACTGTCCCTTTAAATATAAGTTATGCAGTTAGAATGAGGCTAGTACTGTGGATATATCTTTAAATATTTGTTTAGACACAACATCCTCTGCTGACTTAATGCAATCAATATGTATCATTTCCAGGTGTTTTATTGTGCTCAAGCAAACCTTTTTAATATTTTAATTCTCTAGTTAATGTGGTTTTAAGATTTGCTTTAATAATAATCATTATAGGTACCTTAAATACCTTGAGTAAAAGTATGTGGATTATTCATTGTCGTTTAATAATAGCATTGCTAAATATATGTATGGAACTCAACAATGGTTCACTAATTTACTCCTGGCTTATTTATGGCTAATTAAAGTCACAATTGTGGAGTCACCGGTCAAATCCGTTATCTCATGAACTAAATGTTATAGTGATCAAAGCATATGGATTAGATAGTCCCAAAACAGTTCTTGTTAATATAACATTAACATTACCTATTACCTTTTGTATAACAGTCCGGGACAAAAGGTAATAGGTAATGTTTAAGTGTCTTTATGCCTCCCCCCCCCCCCCCTAGAGATACCTCTGCTTCTGCCTTAAGTATGGTGCTAAGAGGAATAATGGAAAAAACAGTTCTTGTTAATATGCTATTATAACAGTCCGGGACAAAAGGTAATAGGTAATGTTTAAGTGTCTTTTTGCCTCCCCCCCCCCCCCCCTAGAGATACCTCTGCTTCTGCCTTAAGTATGGTGCTAAGAGGAATAATGGAAAAAACAGTTCTTGTTAATATGCTATTATAACAGTCCGGGACAAAAGGTAATAGGTAATGTTTAAGTGTCTTTATGCCTTCCCCACTAGAGATACCTCTGCTTCTGCCTTTAAGTATGGTGCTCAGAGGAGTAATGGAAAAAACAGTTCTTGTTAATATGCTATTATAACAGTCCGGGACAAAAGGTAATAGGTAATGTTTAAGTGTCTTTATGCCTTCCCCCCCCTAGAGATACCTCTGCTTCTGCCTATAAGTATGGTGCTCAGAGTAATGGAATCTTCTGGTACCTGTTAGGTAAGTGATCCTCCCCGGTGCTGCTTTCACTTTCCCCAAAGTGCTGAGTAGTAGGTAGGATGCCTGGACTTACGCCGAACTTCTGTTCCAAACGAGCGATAAACCCCTCTGGAGCAGGTCCGATTGGAGCGCCCTGTCATAGGCAATAGAGGTGAGCGTGTTCCCGGTCAAACACTTCCTGGTGCTACACCAGCAAAGCTTGTTGATGATAGGCTATTGGAAGGAGGGAGGGGGCAGGGCTCCTCTCATAGAGGATAGAGTTCCAGTAGCAGGTCCAGTGGACAAAAAATGGTATTCCCAGCCGTTATAGTATACAGTAATGGAGCAAAAATGGAAGTCACACTGGAACAAAAAGAGTCTTATAAGCAAAGAAGGTTTATTTGGACAATTCCAAACCAAGTAAGGCTGAGGGTCACAGTCACTATTCCACATACATTTATATAGATGTATCATTCTTTATACATAATGCCCACTTCTTAATTTGTAAAGTGCTTTCCACTAATGATAGATAGATAGATAGATAGATAGATAGATAGATAGATAGATAGATAGATAGATAGATAGATAGATAGATAGACATATAGATAGATTAATAGATAGATAGATTATATTATGATAGAAGATAGATACATAATAGATGGATAGATAGATAGATAGATAGATAGATAGATAGATAGATAGATAGATAGATAGATAGATAGATGATAGATAGAAAGAAAGAAAGATAGATAGATAGATAGATAGATATTGAAACTTATTCAGGTATAATAGGAAAGGTCATTACCAAATCTCCCAATTTCCTGCATTTTCCAGGACAAATTTAGTGTCTCAGTCTGTGAGTCCTTCTTTATCCCATCTGCTCTTAAACTGGTACCTTTGTCAAGTTTAAAGTTTAAACAAGCTCTGTAACCCCAACATCCTAACTGGAGTTCTGAAATGTTACTGCAGTAATACCAGACGTCACTAATCCTCACTGCTTGAAAACATTATTGTGTACGTGTCACCCCTAGATCACACATTAAACACCCCAGATTACTTTATTATCCTCTTCTATATTAACCACAAGCTCATTTAAATTCATGCAGTTACATGCAAGTGAAGGCTTCTCTGTAACTTGACATTGTAAACCTTTTATATGATTTTTTTGTGCATCATCTGACACAAAGCAAAAGTATGAGTGGTTTTATTAGCAGCTATTCATAACCTTAATTCCACTGCCATGTGCTAATAATTTAACAGGTATTGAAAGCATGTATGTATGAGGATAAAATATATAATCTTGTGCTGTGGGTGGTTTGCTCATGCAAAATATTAAAAGCATATGATGGAAACCTATAAATAGGAAAGAATTGAACAGGCTGACATATTTTAATTTGTGCTGACAATAATATGGAAAAATAATATTTTGCAACATATTGGTTACATTTTTATAGTTCATATACTAATAAATAAGTTGTTTATTTCCATTTTTTATGTTTCTTCAATATTGCACCCCCCAATTTGTCACATGTGTAATGGCCTTGGAGTCTCTCTTCGCCTTTATAAATAAATTATTACTGTAGCTTTAATTACATATTTTACTAAACATACCCTAAAACAGGTGTGCCCTAAAGGTAGCTTGGGATCTACCAGTAGATTAGAAGACCACGCCTTCTGCAGAGCTGTGGCATTTCATTGGCTGTGCCGGGGCAAGTGGGATATTTGCCCTGACAAGGTAAGAAGCTGCACTACAGAACAATGATAGACTTCCCAACCGGTGATATCCCACAATATACTGGGCAGCTGGGAGGCATGATATCTTGTTGTGGGATTTCCCATGTCAATATCTGTAAATAGAATATAATCTTCAGGTATCGCATCACCTGAAACACCAATTCTAAAATATATTAAATAGAAAAAGCCTATAGAGTGAAGACTGAAGTGAATGCTAATGTTTGAGTGAAATAACTAAAGTCCTAAACTAATCTTAATGTTGTAAGTATTTTCCAGAAAACACTGGTCAGCCAATCAATGCATTAATATCTTGCTTTGAATAGAAATGTACAAGGTGCCATCTTCTGAATATAACAACTTGCACCTTTTGAATATAAAAGGAATAAATAATAAGTAATTTTATATATATTCATCATTCTGTGCTACATAAAAGATAACATGGCTCAGCAATTGGTGCTAGACTACTGTAGCATGTTTGCTTCATAACTATCCAGTCTGTAAAAGAGATTTGAATAATGGGCATTTTTCTATTGAGTGCTGTTAGGAGCATTGTTTTGGTAGCCTGTGCAAATTTAAGTCAAGAAAAAAGTAATCATTTTGAAAAGGCCGATAAAGGTTTCAAATTGAAATGATGTGAAAGACGATTATCCGAAAATTTGAACAAATAAGCAGTCATATGCTTATAGCCTTGATCTTGATCGAACATGAATCCACCAAATCCACCAGTTTCATCTAAATTGTGGCCAGCCCTTTTTAAGTATAGAATCTTAGAGTCATAGGGCTCCGTTTATCATTAAGTGGATGAGATTCGATATCATGAACTTCGCCTGACCACTGCCCGCATTAAATATTGCACAAGCTGCTGCTTGTGCAATGCTGTCCCCTGCTCGCACACAGCTGTCAATCATCCCGATCAGATCTAGTCAAGATAATTGAAATCGGCCACACTTTAGGTGGCAGAGAAGTTAAATAGCAGCGGGCTTGAAACGCAAGTGTGAAACGCTGGGGCTCAGAAACTGCTCAGCACTTTGAAATTAAAAAATTTTTGAAGAAACATTGGCACTTTATTAAAGATGACCAAATTTTGGGTAATAAAGTAAAAAATAACCCTGACATTATTTTTAAAAAAGCAAAACATTTTAAAAAAACTACCTATCGCCCAGTGAATATAAAAGTAAAAAGAAAAATTCTGATACTGATCTTTTAGGAACAAAATTAGTGGGTTTTTACCCTTGTTACACTTGCAAAGCTTGCAAACATAGCAATAAAATCAAGGAGATAAAATCACATAATACAGATAAATTAATTAAAATCAGGGATGTAATAAGGTGTAGTGACAAGAACATAATTTATTGTATTAAATGTACTTGCCACCTACAATATTTTGGACAAACAAGTAGATTTCTTAGAGATAGGATACGTGAGCACCTGTTACTAATAGAGAAAAAATCCCTTGATACTACATTATACAAACATCTCACTGAAGTCCATAATGGAGACACAAAACATTTCAAATTTTGGGGTGTAAAAAAAGTACAATCTAGCACTAGAGGTGGTAATATGGAGGATCAATTACTTAGACAAGAAGCTGAGTGTATTTTTAATTTTAAAACTTTACATCCCTTAGGTCTTAATATCGAATTTGATTTGAATTTTTTAATATGAAAATATAAATAAAAATAAATACATTCTTAATATGAGATACCTTGAATATATGTTTTTTGTGTATATACATAACCATATATATTTAGGGTAAATCACTTAAAAGAATATTTTTTCTTTCATTTCTCTTTGTGTAAACTTAAACATATAATAAAACAGTCACCCCTAGCTCTGTTTCCTACATAAATATTTTGTGCATTAAACACACCCGTTAATTTTTTAGCACAACTATCTATTCATCTATATTAATTCCCTTTAATTGTATATTTTATATATTTGTGGGTATAATGTCTACATGTTTATGCGTATATGTATATATGTTTATATTAATAGCACATTTACTTATATATTTCTTACACATTATTTCACAACACTTAAAGGGACATTAAACCCCAACATTTTCTTTCATGATTCAGATAGAGATTACAATTATAAACAACATTCCAATTTACTTTGATTATCTAATTTGCTTCATTCTTTAGATATCCTTTGTTAAAAAATATCAATGCGCATGGGTGAGCCAATCACATGAGGCAAATATGTGCAGCCACCAATCAAAAGCTACTGAGCCTATCTAGATATGCTTTTCAAGAAAGAATATCAAGAGAATGAAGCAAATTAGATAATAGAAGTAAATTAGAATGTTGTTTAAAATTGTATTCTCTATCTGAATCATTAAAGAAAACAAATTGGGTTTAATGTCCCTTTAAGTACACAGGTTTATTTCATAGTGAGTTTATTTATCAGTAGAAGCTGCTTTTCACCTATGTTTGATTATTATATATATCTTCTAAATAAATAGCGAGAATTAGTTCATATTGATGGTATTTATATGTATTTTATAAACCATAATGTATCAGAGTTTTATATTAATAATTCTTCCTTATAAGGAACTACATTAATTAACCACTGTGTTACTTTGTATCATTCCTAAATTGCAACATTGTGTGGTTCTTTGTTATTTATTCAGATTGGCTACTATGGCTGTCACTCAAAGCTGTATCAAAGATGTGTTGATAGGTTAATTATTCTGAAAAGGACCAATAAGATTTCCTTTTAGGCTATTTAAATGCTAGTCTCACCCTCAGTGAACATCTTGATAAAGGCCACCTGGGCCGAAACCAGTAGAGAGTTCACTGTTACTTTGACATTTGTTTGGAATTTTTAAATAACACTGCATTTAGGAGTCCTCGGCACAAATCACTTTTAATTTAGTGATTGGCAGGATCTCGCAGTTTACTTGAACTTAGAACAGACACTGTCAGGAAATCCATTGTTTTACTTGAACTTAGAACAGACACTGTCTGTCAGGAAATCCATTGTTTTACACAGACGTTGTCTGTAAGAAGTCACTACAGCCTCTGCATTGCTTCATCACCTGTGGGAAACTATCAATCAAACGCTGTCTTTCTGGAATATCAAAACACACACGGATGCTGTCTGTTGGAATTACAGCACTCAATTACAGATGCTGTCTGTTGAAGCTATTGCTTATAGTAACCCACCAATCCCAAGATTTGGATTGTGAGCTGACTCAGCGGTCACTCTTTCCTCCTACGACACACTCTGGAGTGAATTACACGATCTACGTTCTCCACCTAACCTACAAAATCAACACTTTTTTAGCCTTGTTCTTTCATTAGTGATTGTTGAAAGATATAACTGCTCATCCTAACCTGCAAAATCATGAAAATCAAAACTTTTTTATTCTTGTTCTTTCATTAGCGATTGTTGAAAGATATAACTGCTCATCCTAACCTGCAAAATCATCAACATCAACACTTTTTTATCCTTGTTCTTTCATTAGCGATTGTTGAAAGATATAACTGCTCATCCTCTCAAAAGGATTGTTTGGGCTCCTAGTCTATTAAGGTACCGTTTATGGTTATTTAACCACCGTTCTAAAAGACATTATTTTAGACTTGCATTGTACTCCTATCAAGAAATGCACTTCTAATGTTGTTATTTTAATTATTTGCACATATTGTTCTTAAAATATTGTTCCTGACATATTGCGTCTCACTCAATGTCATTTTAGTTGTTAGCTAATACCTTGCAAGGTTTATTGTTTTTAATGTTTATATGAATTTACTCACCTACATATTAAAGTGTTTACAGTTTAAAACGGAGCTTTAGGTCTCTTTTAGTCCTGTATATAGTATAACAGTTATCATAAATTATTACATTTTATAGTATCTCATTTAGTGCTTACCGTATATATTAGGTATCATATATATATATATATATATATTTTACATTTTTATTTTCATTGAGGGGAAAAAAATAATTTGCTCAAATTACAAAAAGTTCACATATAACAGGTTCATTTGCTAATTACAGATTACAGAATACAATTCTAGGGGAGCAAACCTAAAACTTCCCTCATTTTTATCCCAGTCTTCAGTCAAAACAGTAGAGGCCACTTTTGGGCCTTAATGAAGCCGTCTAAACTTGGGATTTTAAGTAAAGATAGGCCGCTTATGGACCTATACTATACGCTCACCCTCCTATGCCACAAGGACCACGGGTGGGTCCAAGATTAAAATAAAATGACAAAAGGGTAAAGGGAGGGCATAAAGATATAAAGATTCATGATTTACTGTGATGGGGCTCAGAGAGCAAACTAAAGTTCTCCGAACAGGGCAGAGACTACTTAACTCTGCCAAATAATGGATGTAGGATGGGAAAGGGAAAAGAAGCATAGGATAATATGAAGGGGCAACTGTGCCTCTCTGTTCCCATATGAGATAAGGCTTTGTACAAATATTATTGCTAGGCATTGATGAACTCAGGAAATCTGTTAGATTGCTATAATCGCTCCAGGGCTTTCAATGGCAGGAATAACAATGTAAGAAGGATTTACCTAGAACCTACACCTCTATCATCATATGTTCAGCTGTGAAAATCTATCTTCTACGGTCTTCAGGAAATCTATGCTACTCTCCTTACCACTATAAATAAATCTCAACATCACTGTATAGGTTTGGCAAGCCCGCAGGTCACTATATACAGTTACATATCCCCTAAACATTCCAACAGGCTAGTGTGCAGATATAAGTACTTACACTCTACTAGGTTATGCACATTAGCATACAGGGATGAGCTGTTTTGCATAAATCAATTAAATAACCCATGAGCCAACCCCCCCTCATAAGGGAGTTTTTAGAATACAAAATAAGGAGACTGTAATAATTGGTTAAAGTATCAATAGTTTGAATCATAGGCATATCTTCAAAGCCAGCACATATAAAATACGTCATCAGACAACAAAGCCATCATTAAACTGGATGAAAGATAAGGGACACTATATTATGCCCAACTATAGAGAAGTGTATGAAATAAGAAAGGAACACAGATAATTGAGCTGCTGCATAACAAACAGTGTAGTCAGGTCCACATTAAAGCACATCACACAGCCCCTCACGCAGCTCGCAGACCTAACTCACTCCGGTTTTCTCCAAGACTGCAGCATACGTGGCGCTCAAGCTAACTTTTGTGAGTGGGGCCCTTATACATTTTTGCGCAACAAACTGTTTAGTGAGGGTGGACCGGTGCATCGGATCCAGCCGCCAGTTAAACACAGAGGTAGATGTTCCCCGAAATCTTCTTTTCCTTGCAGGTATCTGAGACTTCCCTTGAACAAGTCTCTTTGTGGTCCCATGATAGTCCGGTTGCTGAGCAGACCTTTTTGCAGCTACGGCTCCAGTTACCCTGCGTGATAGAAAGATCACCTTTGTGTGTGCTCTCCTACTGCGTGTCACGGTCTGATCAATCTGCCACTCCGCTGCAGCTGTTATGCTAGGCAAAGTACTCGGTTTAAGGAGAGAGGTTGCTGGCATTGCCTTTGGATAATTGCGGCTCTTAATGATTGATTCAATACGCCGCTCTAATCTGCTGTAGTGATCCCGCAATAGCTTTTCTAGGGCCCCCCACGTTAGATTCCAGGTACAATCCATAGCTATTAGGCAGGGTTAGAAAATGGTCTATGGCAGAATGTCAACAAATTATGTGGTAGGAGCTTCCCTTAAAACTCTGTATGCGGCCCCTTATCCCAGGTGGCCGGGGGGGGGGGAGACGTCAAGTTCATGTGGGTAGGCCGCAGCCCTCCAAGTGTAAAAATAAAGAGACCTTTAATATGGCTGATAAAAGGTTCCTGCAGCTCGCCCTGAGCTCATACTTCCATTAACAGGAATCCCTGCTGTAGATTCTGTCCTCAGATAGCAGAATTCGGCAGGTTATGTAAAATTTTCTGACGAGCTACAGATAATGCGTCCTTCCATGTTAGCTGCTTGGCCACGCCCCATCATATATATTTTTTTATACATTATCACATATTTTATTTTCTCAATTTGCTATTAATTTGGCGCTCACCTTATTGTTTGTTTTCATTACTATTATTTACATCTTGAGGAAGGTTGTCATTTTTAGGTGTAGCTTATATTGAGTCTTAGAAGGGTTTCCCTCATATTGTTGTTTTCTCAGAAGCTGCTTTTGCAGCTTGATAAAAGGAGAACTTATGGTGAGTACATTTGATACACATGTTAATTCTAAACAATTATCAAAGCTTTGCTGAGCATTCAACATTTGTTTCCGTTAACTGTGAATGTTATAATTTCTAATCTAACTTAGAATTTCCAAGTAAATTGTATTTCCCAGAATTTATAAGAGACCTCATTCATAAAGGATACCAATTACCAAGCAGTTTAAGAAACAGAGCAGAATATTATAAATGAAACATATGCAACATCTGCATCATACACAATCAGTTTAGTGGCTTCATGAGACACCATGATCAGCACTTTACTTGTCCAGAACTTTATTATTCTATCATTACTTTGCAATAATATAACAGAATGACAACCCTTATTGTAGTGTTAGTTTTACTTTTTCTGAACTAACATTTAATATCAAATAATAAGCTTTTGATAGGTATCTAATCTTCAGCAACACTCATCACTTTTATGGAACATACATATTATAATTGAGAACACAGAAGATAAGTTAACACTGGATAGGAAAGAAAGCATGACATAAAGCAGGTATTTCTCTTGTAAGGTGTATCCAGTCCACGGGTTCATCCATTACTTGTGGGATATTCTCCTTCCCAACAGGAAGTTGCAAGAGGACACCCACAGCAGAGCTGTCTATATAGCTCCTCCCCTAACTGCCACCCCCAGTCATTCTCTTGCAACTCTCGACAAGAAAGGAAGTATCAAGAGATATATGGTGACTTAGTGTAGTTTTACCTTCAATCAAGAGTTTGTTATTTTTAAACGGTACCGGCATTGTACTGTTTTACTCTCAGGCAGAAATTAGAAGAAGAATTCTGCCTGGAGGTTTGATGATCTTAGCGGTTTGTAACTAAGGTCCATTGCTGTTCTCACACATAACTGAAGAATATGGGAAAACTTCAGTTGGGGGAACGGTCTGCAGATTACCTGCTTTGAGGTATGTTCAGTATTTTTATTTCTAGAGAGATGAATAAGTTCTAGAAAATGCTGACAGAGCCTTGTGTATTTGAGGTAAGCCTGATGCAGTGATTTAACAGCGACTGGGATCATGCTTACAAAACAGGGTAATACTCATGTTAATAATCATATTACTTAGTGACAAAACGTTTACATGATTTCATAAATAGGACGTTTTTTCTCTGAGGGAGATAAGTCTTTATTTGGGGCCTAGTTTCCACATGGCTAGTCAGATACTCCTAGGAGTATTTTCTTAAGGCCCCTCTGGCATCCAGTACATGGTGGGAGGGACCTATTTCAGCGCTCTAACTGCGCAGTTTTAATTCAGACTGAGACATCCAGCTTCTCTAGAGGAGTCCTCTGGCATCTGAGGACCATTTCAAAGGGGTTATTTCTGCACAAATTGTATTTGAGGGCAGGTAGGATCCTCAGCAGAGCTGTGGCAAGGTGCTCAATTAACTTTTAACGTTTTTTAACGTTTTTCAATCCGGTTTGGGGCCTAAGGGGTTAATCATCCATTTGCAAGTGGGTGCAATGTTGCTTTAGTCCCTTACACACACTGTAAAAATTTCAAGACTTTACTGTATTTTTACACTGTTTTGCAGTTTAAGTGCTAGTTTTTTTCTCTTAAAGGCACACTAACGTTTTTGTTTAATTGCTGTTTCACCTTTATTAAAGTGTTTTCCAAGCTTGCTTGTCTCATTACTAGTCTGTTAAACATGTCTGACATAGAGGAAACTCCTTGTTCAATATGTTTGGAAGCCATGGTGGAACCCCCTCTTAGAATGTGTACCAAATGTACTGATATTTCTATAAACTATAAAGACCATATTATGGCGCTTAAAGATTTATCTCCAGGGGATTCTCTGATTGAAAAGAGGGAGATTATGCCATCTAGCTCTCCCCATGTGTCAGAACCTATAACTACCGCTCAAGTGACACCAAGTACATCTAGCGCGTCTAATTCTTTTACCTTACAGGACATGGCGGCAGTTATGAATGCTACCCTCTCAGAGGTATTCTCCAAACTGCCAGGGTTACAAGGAAAGTGAGACAGCTCTGGGGCTAGAACTAATACAGAGCTTTCTGACTCTTTAATGCCTGTGTCCGATATACCCTCACAATGCTCAGAAGCCGAGGCAGGTGAGCTTCTATCTGTGGGTGACATTTCAGACTCAGGGAGGGCGTTACTTCAGTCTGATTCTGAAATGACAGCATTGAAATTTAAGCTTGAACACCTCCGCTTATTGCTTAGGGAGGTTTTAGCGACTCTGGATGACTGTGACCACATTGTGGTTCCAGAGAAATTGTGTAAAATGGACAAATACTTTGCAGTGCCTGTTTACACTGATGTTTTTCCAGTCCCTAAGAGGTTTTCAGAAATTATTACTAAGGAATGGGATAGACCAGGCGTGCCGTTCTCTCCCCCTCCTGCTTTCAAAAAGATGTTTCCCATAGATGCCGCCATATGGGACTAGTGGCAGACGGTTCCTAAGGTGGATGGAGCAGTCTCTACCCTAGCTAAGCGTACAACTATCCCCGTTGAGGACAGTTGTGCTTTCCTAGATCCTATGGATAAAAAATTGGAGGGTCTCCTTAAGAAAGTGTTTATACATCAAGGTTTTATTCTCCAGCCTCTTGCATGCATTGCCCCAGTTACTGCTGCAGCGGCTTCTTGGTTTGAGTCTCTTGAGGAGGCTCTACAGGTGGAGACCCCGCTAGACGATATTCTAGACAGGATTAAAGCTCTTAAGTTAGCTAACTCCTTTATTTCTGACGCCATTTTTCATTTAGCCAAGCTAACGGCTAAGAATTCAGGTTTTGCCATTTTGGCGCGTAGGGCGCTATGTCTTAAGTCCTGGTCAGTAGACGTTACTTCAAAGTCTAAGCTTCTTAACATCCCCTTCAAGGGACAGACCCTATTCGGGCCTGGTCTGAAGGAGATCATTTCTGATATTACTGGAGGAAAAGGTCACGCCCTTCCTCAGGATAGGTCCAATAAGTTAAGGACCAAACAGAATAATTTTCGTTCCTTTCGAAACTTCAGAGGGAAATTTCGCCCAGTCCAAACCAGTCTGGAGACCTAACCAGGCTTGGAACAAGGGGAAGCAGGCCAAGAAACCTGCGGCTGCCTCTAAGTCAGCATGAAGGAGTAGCCCCCGATCCGGGACCAGATCTAGTAGGGGCAGACTTTCCCTCTTTGCCCAGGCTTGGGCAAGAGACGTCCAGGATCCCTGGGCATTAGAGATTGTTTCCCAGGGATATCTTCTGGACTTCAAAGCATCATCTCCCAAGGGGAGATTTCATCTCTCACAATTATCTGTAATTATCTGTAACTTATCTTACGTTGTGTTCAAGACCTACTGGTTATGGGAATGATCCACCCAGTTCCAAGGGAGGAACAGGGGCAGGGCTTCTATTCAAATCTGTTTATAGTTCCCAAAAAAGAGGGAACTTTCAGACCAATCTGGGATCTCAAGATCCTAAACAAATTTCTCAGGGTCCCATCTTTCAAGATGGAGACTATCCGAACCATCCTCCCTATGATCCTATGATCCAGGAGAGTCAATATATGACTACCGTGGACTTAAAGGATGCGTATCTCCACATTCCGATTCACAAAGATCATCATCAGTTCCTCAGGTTCGCCTTCTTAGACAGGCATTACCAGTTTGTGGCTCTTCCCTTCGGGTTAGCCATGGCACCAAGAATCTTTACGAAGGTTCTAGGGTCCCTACTGGTGGTTCTAAGGCCACGGGGCATAGCAGTGGCTCCTTACCTAGACGACATTCTGATACAGGCGTCGACTTTTCAAATCGCCTACTCCCATACGGACATTGTTCTGGCCTTTCTGAGGTCTCACGGGTGGAAGGTGAACGAAGAAAATGGTTCTCTCTCCCCTCTCACAAGAGTTTCCTTCCTAGGAACACTGATAGATTCAGTAGAAATGAAAATTTTTCTGACAGAGGTCAGATTACCAAAGCTTCTAACTTCATGCCATGCTCTTCATTCCACTTCTAGGCCATCAGTGGCTCAGTGTATGGAAGTAATCGGCCTAATGGTAGCGGCAATGGACATAGTTCCGTTTGCCCGCCTACATCTCAGACCACTGCAACTTTGCATGCTCAATCAGTGGAATGGGGACTACACAGATTTGTCCCCTCTGCTAAATCTGGATCAAGAGACCAGGGATTCTCTTCTCTGGTGGTTATCTCAGGTCCATCTGTCCAGGGGAATGAGTTTCCACAGGCCAGAGTGGACTATAGTGATGACAGATACCAGCCTTCTGGGCTGGGGCGCGGTCTGGAACTCCCTGAAGGCTCAGGGTTCATGGACTCAGGAGGAAGCCCTCCTTCTGATAAACATTCTGGAACTGAGAGCGATATTCAATGCTCTTTAGGCTTAGCCTCAACTAGCTGCGGTCAGGTTCATCAGATTCCAGTCGAACAATATCACAACTGTAACTTATATCAACAATCAGGGGGAAACAAGAAGCCCCCTGGCAATGTTGGAGGTTTCAAAGATAATTCTATGGGCAGAGGGCAGCTATCCATATCCCAGGAGTAGAGAACTGGGAGGCGGATTTTCTAAGTCAGCAGACTTTTCATCCGGGGGAGTGGGAGCTCCATCCGGAGGTATTTGCCCAGCTGATTCAACTATGGGGCAAACCAGAACTGGATCTGATGGCGTCTTGTCAGAACGCCAAGCTTCCTTGTTACAGGTCCAGGTCAAGGGATCCCCAGGCAGCGCTGATAGATGCTCTAGCAGCGCCCTGGTCCTTCAGCCTGGTTTATGTGTTCCCACCATTTCCACTCCTCCCTAGTCTGATTGCCAAGATCAAGCAGGAGAGAGCTTCAGTGATTTTGATAGCACCTGCGTGGCCACGCAGGACTTGGTATGCAGATCTGGTGGACATGTCATCCCTTCCATCATGGTCTCTGCCGCTGAGGCAGGACCTTCTACTCCAAAGTCCATTCAAACATCCAAATCTAATTTCTCTGCGGCTGACTGCTTGGAGATTGAACGCTTGATTTTATCAAAACGTGGTTTATCTGAGTCGGTTATTGATACCTTAATTCAGGCTCGAAAGCCTGTCACCAGGAAAATCTATCATAAGATATGGTGTAAATATCTTCATTGGTGTGAATCCAAGGGTTACTCATGGAGTAAAGTCAGGATTCCTAGGATATTATCCTTTCTCCAAGAAGGTTTGGAGAAGGGATTGTCAGCTAGTTCCTTAAAGGGACAGATTTCTGCTCTGTCTATTCTTCTACACAAGCGTCTGGCAGATGTTCTAGACGTTGAGGCATTTTGTCAGGCTTTAGTTAGAATCAAGCCTGTGTTTAAATTGTTGCTCCACCATGGAGTTTAAATTTAGTTCTTAAAGTTCTTCAAGGGATTCTGTTTGAACCTCTGCATTCCATAGATATCAAGCTTTTATCTTGGAAAGTTCTGTTTTTGGTAGCTATCTCTACGGCTCGTAGAGTTTCAGCGTTATCTGCCTTACAGTGTGATTCCCCTTATCTGATCTTCCATGCAGATAAGGTAGTTTTGCGTACCAAACCTGGGTTTCTTCCTAAGGTGGTATCTAATAAGAATATCAATCAGGAGATTGTTGTTCCGTCACTGTGTCCTAATCCTTCTTCAAAGAAGGAACGTCTATTACACAATCTTGACGAGGTTCGTGCTTTAAAATTTTATTTACAAGCTACTAAGGATTTTCGTCAAACATCTGCATTGTTTGTTGTCTACTCTGGACAGAGGAGAGGCCAAAAGGCTTCGGCATCTTCTCTTTATTTTTGGCTATGAAGCATAATCCGTTTAGCTTATGAGACTGCTGGCCAGCAGCCTCCTGAAAGAATTACAGCTCATTCCACTAGAGCGGTAGCTTTCCTCATGGGCTTTTAAAAATGAGGCCACTGTTGAACAGATTTGTAAGGCGGCGACTTGTTCTTCGCTTCATACTTTTTCTAAATTCTACAAATTTGATACTTTTGCTTCCTCAGAGGCTATTTTTGGGAGAAAGGTCTTGCAGGCAGTGGTGCCTTCCGTTTAAGTTTCTGCCTTGTCCCTCCCTTCATCCGTGTCCTAAAGCTTTGGTATTGGTATCCCACAAGTAATGGATGAACCATGGACTGGATACACCTTACAAGAGAAAACAAAATTTATGCTTACCTGATAAATTTCTTTTTCTTGTGGTGTATCCAGTCCACGGCCCGCCCTGTCATTTTAAGGCAGGTGTTTTTTATTTTTAAACTACAGTCACCACTGTACCCTATAGTTTCTCCTTTTTCTTGCTTGTCTTCGGTCAAATGACTGGGGGTGGCAGTTAGGGGAGGAGCTATATAGACAGCTCTGCTGTGGGTGTCCTCTTGCAGCTTCCTGTTGGGAAGGAGAATATCCCACAAGTAATGGATGAACCCGTGGACTGGATACACCACAAGAGAAAGAAATTTATCAGGTAAGCATAAATTTTGTTTTTATGAAGGGACATCAGGGAGAAGGTTACTGACATTCGGCTAGATTTAGAGTTCTGCGTTTTATCTAACGCTGGTATTTAGAGTCAGCCAGGAAAGGGTCTACCGCTCACTTTCTTTCCGCGACTTCAGGCTACCACAGATCCCCTTACGTCAATTGCGTATCCTATCTTTTCTATGGGATTTGCATAACGCTGTTATTTAGAGTCTTGGAAGCAGTGAGCGGTAGACCCTCTACCGACAAGACTCCAGCCGCAAAAAAAGTCAGTAGTTAAGAGCTTTATGGGCTAACACCGGAACATAAAGCTCTTAACTACTGTGCTACAAAGTACACTAACACCCATAAACTACCTATGTACCCCTAAACCGAGCCCCCCCCCCACATCGCCAACCCTCTAATAAAATTTGTTAACCCCTAATCTGCTGACCAGACCTCGCCGCCACTATAATAAATGTATTAACCCCTAAACTGCCGCACTCCTGCCTCGCAAACACTATAATAAAGTTTATTAACCCCTAATCTGCCCTCCCTAACATCGCCGCCACCTACCTACAATTATTAACCCCTAATCTCCCGCCCGCAACGTTGCCGCTACTATAATAAAGTTATTAACCCCTAAACCTAACTCTAACCCTAACCCTAACACCCCCCTAAGTTAAATATAATTTTAATTAAACGAAATAATATTCCTATAATTAAATAAATTATTCCTATTTAAAACTAAATACTTACCTATAAAATAAACCCTAAGATAGCTACAATATAACTAATAGTTAAATTGTAGCTATTTTAGGATTTATATTTATTTTACAGGCAACTTTGTATTTATTTTAACTAGGTACAGTAGCTATTAAATAGTTAATAACTATTTAATAGCTACCTAGTTAAAATAACTACAAAATTACCTGTAAAATAAATCCTAACCTAAGTTACAAATACACCTAACACTACACTATCATTAAATTAATTAAATAAATTAACTACAATTAGCTAAACTAAAACACAATTAAATGAACTAATCTATAATACAAAAAAACCCCACTAAATACCAAAAATAATAAAAAATTACAAGAAGTTTAAACTAATTACACCTAATCTAAGCCCCCTAATAAAATAAAAAAGCCCCCCAAAATAAAAAAATGCCCTACCCTATTCTAAATTACAAAAGTAATCAGCTCTTTTACCAGCCCTTAAAAGGGCTTTTTGCGGGGCATTGCCCCAAAGTAATCAGCTCTTTTACCTGTAAAAAAAAAATACAACCCCCCAACATTACAACCCACCACCCACATACCCCTACTCTAACCCACCCAAACCCCTCTTAAAAAAACCTAACGCTAAACAGCCAATAGAATGCGAGCTCAATACGATTGGCTGATTGGATCAGCCAATCGGATTGAACTTTAATCTGATTGGCTGATTGCATCAGCCAATCAGATGTTTTCTACCTTAATTCCGATTGGCTGATAGAATTCTATTAGCCAATCGGAATTGAAGGGACGCCATCTTGGATGACGTCCCTTAAAGGAACCTTCATTCGTCGGGAAGTCGTCGGTTGAAGAGGATGGCTCTGCGTCGGCTCCGTTGAAGATGGCTCCACTCCGCTCCGGATGGATGAAGATTGAAGACGCCGTCTGGATGAACACTTCTACCGGATGGAGGACCTCTTCTTTGCCGCTTGGATGAAGACTTCTACCGGATCAAGGACCTCCTCTGCGCACCTTGGATGAAGAATTCGGCTCGGCTGAGTGAAGACGACTCAAGGTAGGGAGATCTTCAGGGGGTTAGCGTTAGTTTTTTTTAACTGGGGTTTGGGTGGGTTAGAGTAGGGGTATGTGGGTGGTGGGTTGTAATGTTGGGGGGGGGTTGTATTTTTTTTTACAGGTAAAAGAGCTGATTACTTTGGGGTAATGACCCGCAAAAAGCTCTTTTAAGGGCTGGTAATAGAGCTGATTACTTTGGTAGTTTAGAATAGGGTAGGGAATTTTTTATTTTGGGGGGGGCTTTTTTATTTAATTAGGGGGCTTAGATTAGGTGTAATTAGTTTAAACTTCTTGTAATTCTTTTTTATTTTTTGTAATTTAGTGTTTTGTTTTTTTTGTATTATAGAATAGTTTATTTTATTGTATTTTATTTTAGGTAATTGTAGGTAATTTATTTCATTAATTTATTGATAGTGTAGTGTTAGGTGTATTATTGTAACTTAGGTTAGGATTTATTTTACAGGTATTTTTGTACTTATTTTAACTAGGTAGCTATTAAATAGTTATTAACTATTTAATAGCTATTGTACCTAGTTAAAATAAATACAAAGTTGCCTGTAAAATAAATATAAATCCTAAAATAGCTACAATGTAATTATTAGTTATATTGTAGCTATATTAGGGTTTATTTTATAGGTAAGTATTTAGTTTTTATTAGGATTAATTTAGTTAATTTGAGGAATATTATTTTGTTTCATTTAAATTATATTTAACTTAGGGGGGTGTTAGGGTTAGACTTAGGTTTAGGGGTTAATAAATTTATTATAGTAGCAGCGACGTTGCGGGTGGGAGATTAGGGGTTAATAATTGTAGGTAGGTGGCGGCGATGTTAGGGAGGGCAGATTAGGGGTTAATACTATTTATTATAGTGTTTGCGAGGCGGGAGTGCGGCGGTTTAGGGGTTAATACATTTATTATAGTGGCGGCGAGGTCCGGTCGGCAGATTAGGGGTTAATAAGTGTAGGTAAGGTAACGGCGATGTTGGGGGGGCATATTAGGGGTTAATAAATATAATATAGGGGTCGGCGGTGTTAGGGGCAGCAGATTAGGGGTTCATAGGGATAATGTAGGCTGCGGCGGTGTACAGAGCGTCAGATTAGGGGTTAATAATAAAATGCAGGTGTCATCGATTGCGGGGGCGGCAGATTAGGGGTTAATAAGTGTAAGTTTAGGGGTGTTTAGACTCGGGGTTCATGTTAGGGTGTTAGGTGCAGACTTAGAGAGTGTTTCCTCATAGGAAACAATGGGGCTGCGTTAGAAAAACAGAGAAGGATCCCAGACTGTTAAAGGGATATTAAACCCTAATTTTTTTTTTCATGATTCAGATAGAGCATGCAATTTTAAGCAACTTTCTAATTTACTACTAATATGTTCTCTTTGTATTTTTATTTGAAAAGCAGAAATGTAAAGCTTAGGAGCTGGCCCATTTTTGGTTCAGACCTGGGTAGCACTTGCTGATTGGTGTAGCCAATGTAGCCACAAATCAGCAAGCGCTAACCAGGTTTCTGAACCAAAAATGGTCTGGCTCTTAAACTTACATTATTGCTTTTTCAAATAAAGATACCAAGAGAACGAAGAAAAATTGGTAGTAGAAGTAAGTTAGAAAGTTGCTTAAAATTGCTTTCTCTATCTGAATCATGAAAGAAAAAAATTGGGTTTAAGATCCCTTAAGTATAGCTCATCGTAAAGAGCACTGGGAATAATATAATTCATGCTATTGCATTCTTATTTGATTTTCTTATTTTTTTTAAAATGGTGTCTGTGGCCATTTCAGAGTGTATTTCACATGTGCAACACAATAGAAGTATTATAGATCGTTTTGAAATGTTGGCAAACGTCAAAAAGGCCATATGTTAAGCAGCAAAATTATTTGGATTCAGAAAAAAATAAAATAGGCAATTAGTCTTGAAAGGGGGGTAGTGTAAAAATAGCATTTCTTTCCTAAGATATGTTGAGTCCACGGCTTGAGTAATTACTGTTGGGAACATAACTCCTGGCCAGCAGGAGGAGGCAAAGAGCACCACATTTAAACTGCTAAGTATCATTCCCTTACCCACAACCCCCAGTCATTGTTTTTTCCTTCGGTGCATTGTGGAGGCGAAGTTTAGGTGTCTGAAAAAAAAAATTGATTTAATCTACAAGCAAGTTTTGGGGTATTTCAAACTGTCAAGAGAGGCTGGAGCAGCCCACACTTGGAAAAGACTACATAAATAGCAGTCAAGGGGTTAGATATATATAACAATGTCTGAGAAGAGATACTATATAGATGTCAGACAAGTGGTATGCAGTCTTGACTAATAAATGACAACTAATGAAAGGTTAAAATGTAACTTTTATTAGAAGCGCAATTAAAATAGGAAAACACACATTAAAAACACACTTAGGAGCCTATTGGAAATGGAGTGATATTATCAATTATATGGAGCTGGATATGACGATTGGTACAGATCTTGAACAACTTTATTATAGATATATAGTTGTATCTGTTATTAACATAAATTACCTTTGTATTATAGCAGAGCTGGGTGAGTTAGTGACCACAGTAGCGTGCACACAGTTATTGACGAAACAGTGTCGTCAACTTACAAATTTCAGAAGTGTAATTAATGAATATATCTGTGCCCTAAGGAACAGAATAGATTCACTATCAAGGCGGACTCAAGCCTTATCACAGTTTAAGTATAATCGTGTGCTGACTCAGTCTCAAGTGTATATTAGACATAAAAAATAGGAGCGTGTGAACAGTGCTTGAGTGTGTCACAAAGATAATGCTTCCACATATATATATTAAATTGGACAAAACTGAATTATAGTACACTTGCTTGTAAGTAGTAACTACCTAGGTTAGAAACCAGCCCACAATTCAGGACTTGTAATAACTAAGATTTAAAGTGATGTATCCGGCTAATCATATCTGTTTACTTAGACAGAAGTGTAATGAACAATACATATATAAAGAGATATATTTGTATTGGGTGGTTTGTTGAACAATCTGATAGGTTAGTTAGCGTTTATACTCATATAGTTGACCACAGTTTATGTCAATTTATAGACACCTATCCATCACTCAACAAAAACCGCTGTGATTACTGACTTTGTATATAAAGCCAGCCCACAACTCAAACCTTGCAGTGAATGAGGTCCAAATAATATGTGTGTGTATGCGCTAACAGCTGTAGGGATGAGAGAAATAAGCAAATTTATAATTATAAGATAATATTTATGGGTAGGCGGTTCACAGCAAACTATCTACTATGTAAATGAATGCAAATGCTCCTATAGTTGTATAGCATGAAATGTAACTAGGTATCAGATATCAGCCTAATATCAATCAAAGCATATAAAAAATAAAATAAGTCTAAAAGTTATTCCTACAAAAATTCTCTAGCGGTTATGTTTATGGTACACTTATCAATGTTATCATGGATTCATATACATCTAATTTGTAAATAAAAATATAGCTGAATCACAAAACTCAATGAATATTGAAGCGCCAAAATAATGTTTATGACGTTAATAACGTTATATAGCGATAAAAAATTATTTGATCTTGATAAAGCTATGGTACATGGCGAAACGCGTTGATGGACTTAGACTGATAATCACAAAGTGATAATACACTACCACTATCAAGGATTACGAAGGATTCGTTGGAACTACTTTATCTACTTCTAAATACTCTGCGCAGAGTTTTCCTCCTAAACGGATCTACATCCGAGACGCACCAAGCATCCGTGACGTCACCAGATGTTAGGAGCCGCTCTGGACATCTGGGCCGTACCCCGATGGAGGATTCAGCTCGAAAAAGGAGCAGGTAGGCACTGTAGAGGTGTAGCAGCCCTACAGCGTGGTTGATAGAGGTCACATTTTCACTATAAAGAAGACTACCTTATTTATATAGCATAAGACGCACAACAACAAGGAATTTGATTGTATGCACCCCTGTTTTGGATATTTGGATGTATACACGGAACTACATGTAAACGGAACTTTCAGTTTAACCAATACCCATATGAACTAACATAACAGAGGTGGATTTCAAAATATTGGTTGATTTAACGGGACAATAGTTTCTAGGATTTATTGTCTAAATCAACAACATTGCACAGTCTAATAAGACCAATTTTCAGATGTAAATACTTTGAATTGAGTTGCCCTAAAACAGTAACCGCTATTTTTATGTAAAAGTTTTATGTGTTCATGTACATGACCGGTCATATATTTATTTATCTTTTATGTTAGCTTTTTTAATGGAATAAATAATTTTTTATCGCTATATAACGTTATTAACGTCATAAACATTATTTTGGTGCTTCAATATTCATTGAGTTTTGTGATTCAGCTATATTTTTATTTACAAATTAGATGTATATGAATCCATGATAACATTGATAAGTGTACCATAAACATAACCGCTAGAGAATTTTTGTAGGAATAACTTTTAGACTTATTTTATTTTTTATATGCTTTGATTGATATTCGGCTGATATCTGATACCTAGTTACATTTCATGCTATACAACTATAGGAGCATTTGCATTCATTTACATAGTAGATAGTTTGCTGTGAACCGCCTACCCATAAATATTATCTTATAATTATAAATTTGCTTATTTCTCTCATCCCCACAGCTGTTAGCGCATACACACACATCTTTTTACTTTTGTACTATTCCCTGCATTTTCTGCCTTATGGGAGCAGATTAGTGTGTATTGCAGGGGTTAGATTTGCGCACCTTATACACATTTCTTTCCTCAAAGGTCCAAATAATATACCTTGCTTTCAGTATAGAGTGGTGTTGGTTTGGAAGCTTATGAGGATACTCATATGTAAGTATATCAACGAAAATATTATGTTATTCATTGAGCATTGTATTAAACCAATGGTGTTAATAATAATAGAGTTGCACGTAATTATAATATCAGCTGCTCGGTATATACTTGAAACGACGCAAAAACAACTCTGATACCATACTGGTAAGAAGTGACAGGCATGTGTAATCCCCTTTAAATACGGCTCACACCTTTAAACTCACTAAACAATGTATAGAACTTAAGTAGTGTGATTTTGTTGTCTGTGAATGGTAACTCCGGCGTTAGTACATATGATGATATTTGTGTCTAACTATATCAGCAGTGTGTTAGGCAGATCTACTTATCTGATCACATAATTTCCCACCAACTATTATAAAGAAAGCAAGTTTAATATGGATATAAATACCCCCTAGACTCTATTGCAAAGTTTTCACATTATCATTCAGTCCGTCAGAAAATATAAAGTTTTCAAGTATTGGCAGATAAAAAAAATATTAATCTTAGCAAGATCCTGTATTATCCTTAGCCCAACATATAGCCACTCCATTAATGATTAAAGTAGATATTAATAAATAAAGACAATAGGTTGCCTAAGGCAAACTAAAAATACAGGAGCTCCTAGGACTCCTCACCAGTACTCTAACGTCCCTAACATGTTTCGCCTTTCGGCTTTTTCAAAGAGTGAGCGCACCGCTCGTAGACTGGTCTTTTATAGCGTGATAGTCACGCCTCTTAGAATGATGTCATGAGTTGTTAGCCAACCGCCCGCTAGTAACAGTCCGTGTTAATATAGAAAATATACCGGATAACAGGATCAGTTTAAACCTTGCTGTTAGTAATCTAAGTACTAACGTTTGAGATGTGTTACTGAAATTTTTTTTATTATAATGCAAAAGTATATATAATGGTAAGTGATCTGACCCAAAGATAAACTGAACAAGTATTGCTATAGTGATCGATCCTATAGTGTGGTTTGTTAACAAAACTAGTGACACTGGTGATTGGTTATATATCCATATTGGACCAGTTCTTATAAATTAATGGTTACATAATTAGATACTAAAGTCTTAGATTAATTGCATAGTGATATTATGCTAGTGCCTAACTAATGTGTGTTGGGAATAATCCCACTAATTGCAACATAGTGATATGTCTTAAAGAGCATATTTGGTTCTATTGTGATTAAACTTTTAAACTAATACAAATTAAATACAGAATGAAACTTTATACTGTGTGCGTTATAAATTTCAATAAAACAGTAGCTTGAATTACTACATAGCACCACACCTTCCTATTACTATATAAAGTGACAGAGTTTACTCATTATACAAGGTAACACAGGGGTATAGTATTATCTTACAGTAGTGCCATTGGTTCTCTTCTTGCTTTCACAAGTTTTGGGGTATAGTCGTATTCCTCGTCATTCCTTGCAGTTGGGTAGTGGTGGCTTTAAAGCAGTTAGGAACTTGTAAAGAGGTACTTACTGCATTTTCCTAACAATTGCTAGTTTAGAAAGTCAGAGTTGGCTACTCTGTTCTTTCTTTTTCAAAGGTCTCTGTGAGGAACTGTGTCCTCTCATACCTTGTAACTGTCTACATGCCGGGCAGCGGAGCAGGCAAGTGCTTTTTCTTCCAGCTAAAAGGACATAGATAATCCTGTTGTATTGGTTACACTGGGGCATGAAACAGGCACTGTAGAATGTGTGAGACTAAAATTTAAACTCTTTTGAAAAGAAAAGGTAAACTGCTTTTATTAGGCTTTATTTTCTGACACATATTTACTTAATAAAACAATACAAGTTTAAACTGAAAGTAAGGCTGACTTTTCTATTTCAGCAGCTTATTCATTTCCCCTTTGCTTTAAAATAAAACAATGCAACATTTTAAACTGTCAGGTTTAAAAAAACGGTTATTTAAGGTACTCAGTGTACCAGGAAGTAGTGCCTCTCTGTGTCACAGCAGTAATTTGAGCTCGGCAGTTGCGGTCACATGACCGGCTTTACTTCATAACGTTTCTGAGGGAAAAGTTGTTTTTCTCCATTTCTGGGTGATCCGGTCTTAATTGCTACCTGTCAGTAATTGAGGTGTGGGGTTGCCTGAGGGGTTATTTAGAAGTTTATTTGATGTTAATTAAATGTTTTTTCTTAACTTTTCTCACATCATTTTAGCTGGGGATCGATCCAAATTTGGGATGTATTTTTTCCTTGGCTTATTTTAATTGAATATTAAAACCTTTGAAACTTATCTGTACAAGTTTACTGTTTCACGAAATGTCTGATATGGAGCAAGAGCCTGCTCTCAGGAATTCATGCTTATTATGTTAAGATGCACAAAATGCAGCTCCTATGTTCTTCATGTGTCAAGAAAAACTTGCAAAATAAAGGTAAAATTTTTGAGCCTAATGTCTCTCAGGATGATGCTGTTAAAATAATACCTCAGATTTCTCCTGCTACTTCCCAAGCCTCAATGGCATCACATGCAGTGCCCTGTGGTTCCTCTATATGTCCTAGTGGAGTTTATTTAAAAGCAGAAATTGCTGCCCAGGTATCTTCAGCGGTGTCTGCTGCATTAGCTGCCATTCCCAGATTACAGGTAAAACGCAAGAGGAAATCTAGAAATTCAGAAAGTAAGGTGCCTGTCCTCAGTTCTGCTTCCCAAGTTGCCCTTTCTCATAAGTCTGATGAGGAAGATACATCGGGACTTTCAGAGGGTGAAATCTCAGATTCGGACAGTATAATTCCTTCTTCTGAGACTGAGGTGGTATCCTTCAGATTTAAGCTTGAACACCTTTGTGTATTATTAAAGGAGGTTTTAGCTACTTTAGATGACTCCGATACCCCTGTCATTGTCACTCCTAAGAAATCAAGTAAACTTAATAGTTTCTTTGATGAACCTTCTACTTCAGAGGTTTTTCCTGTGCCGGACCGTGCTAGGGAGATTATCTCACAGGAATGGGAGAAACCAGGGGTGTCTTTTTCCCCGTCTCCCATTTTTAAGAAATTTTTTCCTGTCGAGGACTCCATTAAAAACCCTTGGTATACTGTACCCAAAGTTGACTGGCTAAGAGAACCACTATTCCTATTGAGGATACCTGCTCTTTTACGGATACGATGGTCAAGAAGCTGGAGGCTTATTTGAAAATGATTTATGTTCATCAAGTCTCCAATGGCAACCTGCAGTGTGTATTGCCACCGTGACTAGTGCGGCATCTTATTGGTTTGACGTCTTGTCTGAATCTCTTCAAGTAGAGACTTCCTTGGATGACATTCAGGATAGGATTAAAGCTCTAAAGTTGGCAAATTTCTTTATTGCAGATCGCTTCTGGTGATTCCTTACAATGGCAAAACTTTGTTTGGACCTGGTTTGACAGAACTTATCTCTGATATTACGGGTGGAAAAGGATCTTTTCTACCTCAAGATAAGAAGAATACGCCTTAAGGAAATCAGAGTAATTTCTGTTCCTTTCGTAACTTCAGCGGAAAGTCTTCCCCTTCTTCTTCCAAGCAGGAACAATCCAAGTCTTCTTGAAAACCCAATCAGTCTTGGAACAAGGGGAAACAATCAAAGAAACCTGCAACTGATTCCAAATCAGCATGAAGGGTTTGCCCTCGATCCGGGATCGGATCAGGTGGGGGGCAGACTTTCTCAGTTCTCTCAAGCCTGGATATGAGATGTCCCAGATCCCTGGACTGTGGACATAGTATCCCAGGGTTACAAATTGGAATTCAATACTTTTCTTCCCAGAGGCAGAATCCATCTCTCAAGATTATCTGCAGACCAGATAAAGAGAGAGGCATTCTTGAAATGTATACAACATATTTCTTCCCTGGGAGTGATAGTTTCAGTTCCAGTGCAGGAACAGGGTCTCGGGTTCTACTCCAACCTATTTGTGGTTCCCAAAAAAGAGGGAACTTTTCGTCCCATTCTAGACTTGAAGTTTCTAAACAAGTTTCTCAAAGTTCCATCCTTTAAGATGGAGACTATACGCTCCATTCTTCCTTTAGTACAAGAGGGTCAGTTCATGACAACCATAGACCTAAGGGATGCGTATCCTCATGTTCCTATTCACAGGGACCATCACAGATTCCTGAGATATGCCTTTCTGGACAAACATTTCCAGTTTGCGGCCCTTCCATTTGGTCTAACCACGGCTCCCAGAATGTTTTCAAAGGTTCTCGGTGCTCTTTTGCCAGTGATCAGTTCTCGTGGAATTGCTGTGTCCCCCTACCTGGATAACATATTGGTTCAGGCGGCATATTTTCAACAAGCAAAATCTCACACAGAGATATTGTTGTCTTTTCTTTGTTCCCACAGATGGAATGGGAATCTGGATAAAAGCTCCTTTTCACCTGCTACAAGAGTAGTGTTCTTAGGGACCATAATAGATTCTCTATTGATGAAGATTTTTCTGACATTTCCTCTTGCCTCTCTCTTCAGGCTACTGCTTATTCTTCAGTGGCTCAATGTATGGAGGTAATCGGTCTGATGGTGGTTTCCATGGACATCATTCCTTTTGCTCGATTCCATTTGAGAGCTATCCAGTTGTGCATGCTCAGACAATGGAATCGCAATAATGCGATCTATCTCAGAGAATAGAGTTAGATCAGTCGTCAAGGGACTCTCTCCTGTGGTGGATTTCTCAGGAACATCTGTCTCAGAGCACATGCTTTCAGAGACCTTCCTAGGTGATCGTGACCACAGATGCCAGCCTGCTGGGCTGGGGAGCAGTCTGGAACTTTTTAAAAGCTCAGGGCCTTTGGACTTGGGAGGAGTCTGCTCTTCCCATAAACATCTTGGAGTTGAGGGTGATTTACAATGCTCTATTGACTTGGCTCAGTTGTCCTCAGCCCAGTTTATCAGGTTCCAGTCAGACAACATAACCTCTTTGGCTTACATCAATCACCAAGGAGGAACTCAGATTTCCTTAGCCATGAAAGAGTTTACTCAGATTCTTCAGTGGGCAGAGACCCACAATTGCTGTCTATCTGCCTTCCACATTCCAGGAGTAGACAATTGGGAAGCAGATTTTCGGAGCAGACAGACTTTTAATTCCGGGGAGTGGGAACTCCATCTGGAGGTGTTTTCCAGCTTAGTCCTCAAATGGGGGGTGCCAGAGTTAGATATGATGGTGTCCCGGCAGAATGCCAAGATTCCAAGGTATGGTTCAAGTTCAAGAGATCCGCAGGCCGTTCTGATAGATGCTCTGGCAGTTCCTTGGGTTTTCAGGTTGGCATACCTGTTTCCTCCATTTGCTCTCCTTCCATGAGTCATTGCTTGTATCAAACAGGAGAGGGCATCTGTGATTCTAATAGCCCCTGGTGGCCTCACAGGATCTGGTTTGCAGACCTAGTGGAGATTTCATCTCACCCACCTTGGAGACTACCTCTGAGGAAGGACCTCCTGATTCACGGTTCCTTCCTTCATCCAAATCTTGTTTCTCTGAAGCTGACTGCTTGGAGATTGAACGCTTAATTCTGTCTAAGCGTGGTTTTTCTGAGTCGGTCATTGAGACTATGATTCAGGCTCGCAAGCCTATTATTAGAAAGATTTACCATAATATATGGCGTAAATATATTTATTGGTGTGACTCCAAGGGCTACTCTTGGAGTAGAAATAGAATTCCTTGAATTTTATCTTTTCTTCAGGAAGGCCTAGAAAAGGGATTGTCTGTCAGTCAGTACCCTGAATGGTCAGATTTCTGCTTTATCAGTTTTACTAGACAAATGTTTGGCAGATGTGCCAGATGTGCAATCTTTTTGTTAGGCCTTGGTCAAAATTAGACCTGTCTTTAAGTCTGTTGTTCCTCCTTGGAGCCTTAACCTTGTTCTTAAAGTTTTACAGCTGGCTCCATTTGAGCCATTGCATTCCAAAGACATTAAGTTGTTATCTTGGAAGATTTTGTTTCTTGTTGCTATCTCTTCTGCTCGAAGAGTCACTGAACTCTCAACTCTGCAGTGTGATTCCCCTTATCTTATTTTAAGGCGGTTCTTCGTACTAAGTTAGGCTTCCTTCCTAAGGTTGTTTCTATTAGAAATATCAATAAGGAAATTGTTGTTCCCTCTCTGTGTCCTAATCCTTCTTCTTCCAAAGAACGTTTGTTACAAAATATGGATGTTGTACGCGCTCTTAAATTCTACTTACAGGCGACTAAGGATTTTCGCAAGTCCTCTGCCCTCTTTGTCTTTCTGTTTCTCTGGGAAACGTAAAGGTCAAAAAGTAACTGCTACTACTCTTTCTTTTTGGTTACAAAGTATAATTTGTTTGGCTTATGAGACTGCTGGACAGCAGCCTCCTGAGAGAATTACAGCTTATTAGTCAAGAGCTGCTTCCTCTTCTTGGGCTATAAAAAATGATAGAACAAGCTGCAACTTGGTCTTCTCTGCATACTTTTTCCAAGTTTTACAAATTTTATATTTTTGCCTCGGCTGAGGCTTCTTTTGGGAGAAAGGTTCTTCAAGTGGTGGTGCCTTCTGTTTAGGACTGCCTCTCTTGTCCCTCCCTATTTATGCGTGTCCTCTAGCTTGGGTATTAATTCCCAACAGTAATTACTCAAGCCATGGACTCACCATATTTAAGGAAAGAAAAACAAAATGTATGCTTACCTGATAAATTTATTTCTTTCCGGATATGGTGAGTACACAGCCCCACCCTTTATTTTAAGACAGTTGTTCTTTTGACTATAACCTCAGGCACCTCTACACTTTGTGTTACTCCTTTTTCTCTATTTTCCTTCGGTTGAATGACTGGGGGTTGTGGGTAAGGGAGTGGTACTTAGCAGTTTAACTTTGGTGCTCTTTGTCGCCTCCTGCTGGCCAGGAGTGATATTCCCAACAGTAATTACTCAAGCCGTGGACTCACTATATCCGGAAAGAAATACATTTATCAGGTAAGCATACATTTTGTTTTTCTCTTTTTGTTACAGCATTTTAATTGTATATATATTGCTGTTTTACTGTGTTTTACCCTGGTAATGTGGTTTATGCATAGTCATAGTTGTTCTTCTGTGCCACTCCATAAGAGGATACAATTGATGTGCCAATAAGGAGCAGTATATATACTGTATAGTCCGATTCAGCACATTATTTCTGATTCAGTATATATTTGTATATATTTATTGATTTTTAATAAATAGTGAATGTTACACGGAATGTACAGTGCCTGTTAGATCCCATGTTATCAAAAATAAATCTAAGTAACTCACAATTTCAATCAATATATTTTGTATTGATTTACCATTACAGCTACAGTAAAGTCCTATAAATACTCTTGCTTATTGCAATTTTTTTATCTTTCAAATGTGTAAATTCCAATTTATTTTTCATTTATTTTTTATACATTCTTCTATAATAATAGTAACAACAACATTTTCTTTCTTTTTACTTACAGGGGAACATTGCTAACTTTGACCTTGTTATGGAGTCGGATATGGGTACTTTCATGCCAGTTGGTATACAATTTACTGGAAATACTAAGGCACGGGCCATCATGAATGAAGTCATGCAGCTGCTCAAGCCTATCAATATCACCAACCTTTATAAGGATGCTGAAGGAACCGACATTAATTACTGGATAAATGCTGGCGTCCCAGGTTTGTAAAGAAATATAAAATAGTACAATTGTTGCACTTTGTTTTTCATATTCAACAAGCACAGTTATTTAAAAAGCTATCATCTGTTGTTGTCTGTTCACTAATAACACTGTAGATCCAGTAAACTACAGCATTTCCTCAAGGTTTTAGATTTGTAGGCTCTTACTATATCCTCAGAAATACCCAATAAACTACAGCATTTCATCAAGGCTTTAGATTTTTATTCCCTTACTATATCCTCAGAAATACCCAGTAAACTACAGCATTTCCTCAAGGCTTTAGATTTTTATTCCCTTACTATATCCTCAGAAATACCCAGTAAACTACAGCATTTCCTCAAGGCTTTAGATTTGTAGGCCCTTAATAGATCCTCAGAAATACCCAGTAAACTACAGCATTTCCTCAAGGCTTTAGATTTGTAGGCCCCTACTAGATCATCAGAAATACCCAGTAAACTGCAGCATTTCCTCAAGGCTTTAGATTTCTAGGCCCTTACTAGATCCTCAGAAATACCCAGTAAACTACAGCATTTCCTCAAGGTTTTAGATGTGTAGGCACTTACTATATCCTCAGAAATACCCAGTAAAATACAGCATTTCCTTAAGGCTTTAGATTTGTAGGCCCTTATTAGATCCTCAGAAATACCCAGTAAACTACAGCATTTCCTCAAGGCTTTAGATTTGTAGGCCCCTACTAGATCATCAGAAATACCCAGTAAACTGCAGCATTTCCTCAAGGCTTTAGATTTCTAGGCCCTTACTAGATCCTCAGAAATACCCAATAAACTACAGCA
Source organism: Bombina bombina (assembly GCF_027579735.1). Lineage (NCBI taxonomy): Eukaryota > Metazoa > Chordata > Amphibia > Anura > Bombinatoridae > Bombina > Bombina bombina. The sequence continues at coordinate 997,839,565 of NC_069503.1, forward strand.
TTTCCTCAAGGTTTTAGATGTGTAGGCACTTACTATATCCTCAGAAATACCCAGTAAAATACAGCATTTCCTTAAGGCTTTAGATTTGTAGGATCTTACTATATCCTCAGAAATACCCAATAAACTGCAGCATTTCCTCCAGGCTTTAGATTTGTAGGCCCTTACTCTGTCCTCAGAAATACTGAATAAAGTGCAGCATTTCCTCAAGTTTTAGATTTCTAGGATCTTGCTATATCCTCATGAAAACCCAGCTAACTGCATCATTTCTTCCAGGCTTTATATTTGTAGGAACTTACTATATCCTCAAATACCCAGTAAACTGCAGCATTTCCTCCAGGCTTTATATTTGTAAGAACTTACTATATCCTCAGAAATACCCAGTAAACTGCAGCATTTCCTCCAGGCTTTATATTTGTAGGCCCTTACTATATCCTCAGAAATACCCAGTAAACTGCAGCATTTCCTCAAGGCTTTAGATTTGTAGGCCCTTACTATATCCTCAGAAATACCCAGTAAACTACAGCATTTCCTCAAGGTTTTAGATTTGTAGACCCTTACTATATCAGAAATACCCAGTAAACTGCAGCATTTCCTCAAGGTTTTAGATTTGTATGCTTGACTATATCCTCAGAAATACCCAATAAACTACAGCATTTCATCAAGGCTTTAGATTTTTATTCCCTTACTATATCCTCAGAAATACCCAGTAAACTACAGCATTTCCTCAAGGCTTTAGATTTGTAGGCCCTTACTAGATCCTCAGAAATACCCAGTAAACTACAGCATTTCCTCAAGGCTTTAGATTTCTAGGCCCTTACTAGATCCTCAGAAATACCCAGTAAACTGCAGCATTTCCTCAAGGCTTTAGATTTCTAGGCCCTTACTAGATCCTCAGAAATACCCAATAAACTACAGCATTTCCTCAAGGTTTAGATGTGTAGGCCCTTACTATATCCTCAGAAATACCCAGTAAAATACAGCATTTCCTTAAGGCTTTAGATTTGTAGGATCTTACTATATCCTCAGAAATACCCAATAAACTGCAGCATTTCCTCAAGGCTTTAGATTTGTAGGCCCTTACAATATCCTTAGAAATACCAATAAACTGCAGCATTTCCGCCAGGCTTTAGATTTGTAGGCCCTTACTCTGTCCTCAGAAATACTGAATAAAGTGCAGCATTTCCTCAAGGTTTTAGATTTGTAGGATCTTACTATATCCTCATGAAATCCCAGCTAACTGCAACATTTCCTCCAGGCTTTAGATCTGTAGGTTCTTACTATATCCTCAGAAATACCCAGTAAACTGCAGCATTTCCTCAAGGTTTTAAATTTCTAGGCCCTTACTCTGTCCTCAGAAATACTGAATAAAGTGTAGCATTTCCTCAAGGTTTTAGATTTCTAGGATCTTGCTATATCCTCATGAAAACCCAGCTAACTGCATCATTTCCTCCAGGCTTTATATTTGTAGGAACTTACTATATGCTCAGAAATACCCAGTAAACTGCAGCATTTCCTCCAGGCTTTATATTTGTAGGAACTTACTATATCCTCAGAAATACCCATTAAACTGCAGCATTTCCTCAAGGCTTTATATTTGTAGGCCATTACTATATCCTCAGAAATACACAATAAACTGCAGCATTTCCTCAAGGCTTTAGATTTGTAGGCCCTTACTATATCAGAAATACCCAGTAAACTGCAGCATTTTCTCAAGGTTTTAGATTTGAAGGCTTTTACTATATCCTCAGAAATACACAGCAAACTACAGCATTTCCTCAAGGCTTTAGATTTGTAGGCTCTTACTATATCCTCAGAAATACCAAGTAAACTACAACATTTCCTCAAGGTTTTAGATTTGTAGACCCTTACTATATCAGAAATACCCAGTAAACTGCAGCATTTCCTCAAGGTTTTAGATTTGAAGGCTTTTACTATATCCTCAGAAATACACAGCAAACTACAGCATTTCCTCAAGGCTTTAGATTTGTAGGCTCTTACTATATCCTCAGAAATACCCAATAAACTGCAGCATTTCCTTAAGGCTTTAGATTTGTAGGCCCTTGCTAAATGCTCAGAAATACCCAATAAACTGCAACATTCCCTCAAGGCTTTAGATTTGTAGGCCCTTACAATATCCTTAGAAATACCCAATAAACTGCAGCATTTCCTCAAGGCTTTTGATTTGTATGCCATTACTATATGCTCAGAAATACCCATTAAATTACAGCATTTCCCCAAGGTTTTATATTTTTAGGTTCTTACTATATCCTCAGAAATACCCAGTAAACTACAGCCTCTCCTCAAGGTTTTAGATTTGTAGGCCCTTAATAGATCCTCAGAAATACCCAGTAAACTGCAGCATTATCTCAAGGTTTTATATTTCTAGGCCCTTACTCTGTCCTCAGAATTACTGAATAAACTGCAGCATTTCCTCAAGGTTTTAGATTTGTAGGATCTTACTATATATCCTCATGAAAACCCAGTAAACTACAGCATTTCCTCAAGGCTTTAGATTTGTATGCCATTACTATATGTTTAGACATACCCGGAAACTACAGCATTTCCCCAAGGCTTTAGATTTGTAGGATCTTACTGTAACCTCAGAAATACCCAGTAAACTACAGCCTTTCCTCAAGGCTTTGGATTTCTAGGCCCTTACTATATCATCAGAAATACCCAGTAAACTACAGCATTTCCTCAAGGCTTTAGATTTCTAGGCCCTTAGTATATCATTTAGAAATACCCAATAAACTGCAGCATTTTCCCAAGGTTTTAGATTTCTAGGCCCTTACTCTGTCCTCAGAATTACTGAATAAACTGCAGCATTTCCTCAAGGTTTTATATTTGTAGGATCTTACTATATCCTCATGAAAACCCAGTAAACTGCAGCATTTCCTCCAGGCTTTATAATTGTAGGCCCTTACTATATCCTCAGAAATACCCAGTAAACTGCAGCATTATCTCAAGGTTTTATATTTCTAGGCCCTTACTCTGTCCTCAGAATTACTGAATAAACTGCAGCATTTCCTCAAGGTTTTAGATTTGTAGGATCTTACTATATATCCTCATGAAAACCCAGTAAACTACAGCATTTCCTCAAGGCTTTAGATTTGTATGCCATTACTATATGTTTAGACATACCCGGAAACTACAGCATTTCCCCAAGGCTTTAGATTTGTAGGATCTTACTGTAACCTCAGAAATACCCAGTAAACTACAGCCTTTCCTCAAGGCTTTGGATTTCTAGGCCCTTACTATATCATCAGAAATACCCAGTAAACTACAGCATTTCCTCAAGGCTTTAGATTTCTAGGCCCTTACTATATCATTTAGAAATACCCAATAAACTGCAGCATTTCCTCAAGGTTTTATATTTGTAGGATCTTACTATATCCTCATGAAAACCCAGTAAACTGCAGCATTTCCTCCAGGCTTTATAATTGTAGGCCCTTACTATATCCTCAGAAATACTCAGTAAACTACAGCATTTCCTCAAGGTTTTTGATTTCTAGGCCCTTACTCTGTCCTCAGAATTACTGAATAAACTGCAGCATTTCCTCAAGGCTTTAGATTTGTAGGCCCTTACTATAACTTCAAATACCCAGTAAACTACATCATTTCCTCAAGGTTTTAGATTTCTAGGTCCTTACTATATCCTCATGAAAACCCAGTAAACTGCAGAATTTCCTCAAGGTTTTAGATTTATAGGCCCTTACTATATCCTCAAATACCAAGTAAACTACAGCATTTCCTCAAGGTTTTAGATTTCTAGGCCCTTACTCTGTCCTCAGAATTACTGAATAAACTGCAGCATTTCCTCAAGGCTTTAGATTTGCAGGCCCTTACTATATCCTCGGAAATACCCAGTAAACTACAGCATTTCCTCAAGGTCTAAAAGGAACAGAATAGAGGGTGCCACATAGTGCAGATTATAAATAACTTTAGGTGGTGAGCGGAAAATAAATGAAAACCTACTCACACAGAGTAAAGCACTGATGTGCAGTACAAGCAGTCCGGAACCACACGTCGCCCGGTAGACCAATGGAAGATATCGCCAAAAGGAGTTCCTCATCTCACCAGGGAGAGTCCAGAGATGCCCAGAGATCAATAGTCAGGATATGCCAATGGAGCAGGAATCAATAGGAGTCCAGGGGCATTTTGAACACCAAAGCACTCCCCAGTCAGCATGTACAGTAGATCTCTGAGGTTTGGTTCTTCTCAGCCGTCTTCTTGTTGATCACACGTGAATTAGCACCAATACTCCAATAAATTATTTTGATCCTTAATGTCACTGAGCAACAGGTATTCACCTTGTCAATGAGAGTAACACTGACCTATAACGCACTATATAGGTGTTATTGTGCGTTATAGGTCAGTGTTACTCTCATTGACAAGGTGAATACCTGTTGCTCAGTGACATTAAGGTCAAAATCATTTATTGGAGTATTGGTGCTAATTCACGTGTGACCAACAAGAAGACGACTGAGAAGAACCAAACCTCAGAGATCTACTGTACATGCTGTCTGGGGAGTGCTTTGGTGTTCAAAACATCCCCTGGACTTTCTTCACATGTTGCATTGTGTCTCCTGACCTGTGGGTGGACTCCTATTGATTCCTGCTCCATTGGCATATCCTGACTATTGATCTCTGGGCATCTCTGGACTCTCCCTGGTGAGAGGAGGAACCCCTTTTGGCGATATCTTCCATTGGTCTACCGGACGACGTGTGGTTCCGGACTGCTTGTACTGCACATCAGTGCTTTACTCTGTGTGAGTAGGTTTTCATTTATTTTCCGCTCACCACCTAAAGTTATTTATAATATGCACTATGTGGCACCCTCTATTCTGTTCCTTTTAGGTCCTACTTTCTGTGTCGTGGCAAGACACCCTGGAGGAGCGGCCTATATATCCTGGATATATTTCATCATCTCTAAACCTCTGGATTTGAATATAAGGGGACTTTTTGAACCAATCATTTATTGGACTTTTAAGTTTATATATATATATATATATATATATATATATATATATATATATATATACATATACATATATTTATATACCTGCCTTGTGGCTATTGTTGTCTCCTGCTGTAGACCTATATTTTCACATATTTTCACATATTGTCGCTGTATTAGCATTGGTCCATTTAACCATATAGTTATTTTAATATTTATTTCCAACTTATTCCTTTATCAGCGCTGTATTAGCATTGGTCTATTTAACCATATAGTTATTTTAACATTTTATTATTTATCTCCAATTTATTGCTTTATTTTGGTAATTTCACTTGCTTCCAGGTGCCTCTTACAAGTACCCTAGTGACGTTCAGTATCACTAAGTTTACTAGTATTTGATTTCCTCAAGGTTTTATATTTGTAGGCCCTTACTATATCCTCAGTAATACCCAGTAAACTGCAGCATTTCCTCAAGGTTTTAGATTTGTAGGCTTTTACTATATCCTCAGAAATACCCAATAAACTACAGCATTTCCTCAAGGCTTTAGATTTGTAGGCCCTTACTATATCCTCAGAAATACCCAGTAAACTGCAGCATTTCCTCAAGGCTTTAGATTTGTAGGCCCTTGCTAAATGATCAGAAATACCCAATAAACACATTTCCTCAAGGCTTTAGATTTGTAGGCCCTTACTATATCCTCAGAAATACCCAATAAACTGCAGCATTTCCTCAAGGCTTTAGATTTGTAGGCACTTACTATATCCTCAGAAATACCCAATAAACTGCAGCATTTCCTCAAGGCTTTAGATTTGTAGGCCCTTGCTAAATGCTCAGAAATACCCAATAAACTGCAACATTTCCTCAAGGTTTTTGATCTGTAGGCCCTTTCTATATGCTCAGAAATACCCAGTAAACTACAGCATTTCCTCAAGTTTTAGATTTGTAGGCCCTTACAATATCCTCAGAAATACCCAATAAACTGCATAATTTCCTCAAGGCTTTAGATTTTTTATGCCATTACTATATGCTCAGAAATACCCAGTAAACTACAGCATTTCCCCAAGGCTTTAGATTTGTAGGATCTTACTGTATCCATAGAAATACCCAGTAAACTACAGCCTTTCCTCAATGTATTAGATTTCTAGGCATTTACTATATGCTCAGAAATACCTAGTAAACTGTAGCATTTCCTCAAGGCTTTGGATTTCTAGGCACTTACTATATCCTCAGAAATACCCAGTAAACAACAGCATTTCGTCAAGGCTTTAGATTTGTAGGCCCTTACTATATCCTCAGAAATACCCAGTAAACTGCAGCATTTCCTCAAGGCTTTAAATTTCTAGGCCCTTGCTGTATTCTCAGAAATAATACCCAATAAACTGCAGCGTTTCATCAAGGTTTTAGATTTGTAGGTACTTACTATATCCTCAGGACTAGAGCAAGTAAACTATGGTTTGCTGGTTATTCAGTAATGCTATGCTGTAAATTCCTCGACTACTAGGAAGTCTTTTAGTGTCTCTAGAATGGTCTTTTAAATGTTGAAATTTCAGTCTTTAAAGGAAGAGTTGTCTTTAGCACTCTTTGGCAGCAGTGTCTTTAGCACTGTTTGGCAGCAGTTTTTGAAACAATGTTTGCAGCATGTTATACATAGTTGCAAACTCTGCTTCCATAGAATGTACGCTCCTTAGCTCCTATGAGCCTACCTAGATTCAAAAGATGCGAACAGAGGTAAATTAAAAAATGTTTTAAACTGCATGTTCTATCTAAATCATGAACGTTTTTAATTTTTGATCATTCTGTCCTATATTATTTTCCTATTGTTATCCAAATCCATGCCGATCACTGGCAAATAAAATCAATGTCATTTGTATATAGGCAGGATGGGTATACTGGGCATGTTTGCTCAATAATTATATTGTCACTTTTATTACCAACCTGCTTATTCCCTGTCAGCAAAACTGGATGTGGCTGACCTATATGATTACAGGTCAGATTACAAGTGGATCACCATTAAACGCTTCCGCTCAAGCGTTAACTGCAATAGAAGTTTGACTTTTTGCACTCATCGAGTTGTGCTTGTATTATGAGTTGAAAGTAAACTTCTAATATCTAGTGCGCATTCATGTATTCCCCCATAGGAGTCAATTTAGCAAAAAAAGTGGGGGTAAAATCTAACACCCTATCTTTTTGTGGTACTTTTTGGTTTTTGTAGCCTTCATCAATGTAATGGAGTGTCAAACGTGTCCCATAGTAAACTCAATAAAGGATTTGAAAAGTACTCATTATCAAATTGCAGGGCTATGAAACACTCTTGTGTTTTTAATGTATACCTCTGACATAAACCACCATGTCGTATTGTTGTTTGCTCATTTGTGCTACTGCTATAATGTGTGCTGATTTGAGATAACAGTTTGGTTTCAGTACTAAAGATGACGTGTGTAGAGTTATGAAGGTGGAAAGGGATCTCTTTGTGATACTTCAGCAGATTTTGTAAACTTCATCCAGGTAATGAAGAGTCAGATTTTCCCCATAGGATACTCGTTTAATGATTACAAGTGCACTGGTTATCCAATTACAAGGACTTCAGATACTTCAGTGTTGTTGTTTTATACCAATCACTGTGCCCATCTGCCCATATGAACTGTTGCTGCTGCTTCAAATTGTGAAATTTAAGACAACAGTCTCACACTGTGTTGTAGTATTATGCTATCTTGCATCTCTTCTGCTGCTTCCCTACAGCTTTGGATGCCTATGTGCCCATGTGTGCTGCTGTCCAGCTGCAACTATGATGTTCTGAAGAAATTCCCTACGGAAAATGATGGGCAAGGAATTTAGTTAATGGATAAATAATTTTAACAAAATTCCATTGAACTGAACAACACAATGAACTAATCTGAAATGCAAAAAATAAATAAATTACAAATTATTCAAAACAAATGTATTGATCTATGCACATGTCCAATTAGGAGAACACAGAATTTTGTTTAGGATTCTAAAGATAAAGCTTTGAATTTTTTGCTTTTTATTTTACATTGCACTTAAAACTCCAGCCATTCTCAGCAATTGTTTTTGTCTTAACGGGACAGTTTAATCCAGAATTGATTAAAAATATAGATAATCCCTTTATTATCCATTCCCCAGATTTGCATAACCAACACAGTTATATTAAAGGGACAGTCAACACCAGAATTGTTGTCATTTTAAAAGATAGATAATCCCTTAATTACCCATTCCTTAGTTTTTCACAACCAACACAGTTATAATAATACACGTTTTACCTCTGTGATTACCTTGTATCTAAGCCTCTGCAGACTGTCCCTTATTTCACTTCTTTTGACAGACTTGCTTTTTAGCCAATCGGTGCTCACTGCTCGGTAAATTTAAGTGCATGAGCTCAATGTTATCTATATGAAACACGTGAACTAATGCCCTCTAGTGGTGAAAAACTGTCAAATGCAGAGGCGGCCTTTAAAGGGACATTCCAGTCAAAATCTAAAAGCACATAGATTAATTACATCTTTGAATAGAAACGTATTTGCAATATACATGTATTAGCAAAAATGCTTCTAGTAAAAGTTATCACTGTTTTAGTGTTAACATTTTTCTCTGCACGTGCATGTGAAGCATAGCTAGATATTGTCACTGCACACACATTTTAAATGATGCTCAGACCATCACTGGAGCTTGTATCATGTCAGTAATGAACAAATTGAGTAATTACCAGACGGTACGAGCACCTTAGGCTCTCTAAGCAAGTGCTGTGTTTAAAATGCTGGTGCACGGTGCATACTTAAATACACTTTTGAAACAGCTAGAGCTTTTATTAGAAGCATTTTTGCTAATGCGTGTATATTACAAAATTGCTTCTGTTCAATACCGAAATGCATCCATGTGGTTTCCAATTTTGGCTGGAATATCCCTTTAAGGTCTAAGCATATGAACCTCCTAGGTTTAGCTTTCAACTAAGAATACCAATAGAACAAAGCAAAATTGGTGATAAAAGTAAAAAGGAAAGTTGTTTAAAATGACATGCCCTATTTGAATGCTGAAAGTTTTTTTGAGACTTGACTGTCTCTTTAATATACTTTTTACCTCTGTGATTACCTTGTATCTAAGCCACTGCAGACTGTCCCCTTATCTCAGTGCTTTTGACAGACTTGCATTTTAGCCAATCAGTGCTCACTCATAAATAACTCCACAATAGTGAGCAAAATGTTATCTATATGGCACACATGAACTAGCGCTGTCTAGCTGTGAAAAACTTTCCAAATGTACTGAGATAACAGACAGCATTTAAGGGCTTAGGAATTAGCATATGAGCCTACCTAGGTTTAGCTTTCAACAAAGAATACAAAGAGAATAAAGGAAATGTGATGGCAAACATAAATTGGAAAGTTGTTTAAAATTGCATGCCCTATCTGAATTATGAAAGTTTAATTTTGATTAGACTGTCCCTTGGCTAGTATACCCTGTTAACGAAGTAAATACATCCTACCTTCTGTCTCATACTGCAGTCCCAGCTGTCGGCTCAGAAAGCATCTCCCTTCATATGGTAAGGGAGTGCTGATCGTGCTCCAATTACCATATGAAGCTAGATTGTCAGATCATTACAGACACTGATACGATCTATGTCACTGTAATGATCTCCATTGTGGTTGGCAGTTGGTGTGGGAGGCTGGTGGGCAGCCCAGCGGCGAAGTTGGGAGGAAGTGTGAAGGAGTGGGAGTGGTCCTACAATACGGTAAAAAAAATTGAAGGGAGAGGGATGGATGCACTATAGACAATCAGTTGAGGGGAGGGGGGACCATGACACTAAAGAAAAAATAAATAGTAATTATTAAGAAAAAAACTCTTCAAACTAGGTAGCATGGTGGTAGCAAGTAAGAGGGGAGGGTTGGAAAGCTGTGGGAGGGATCAGGGAGGTGGGTGGATGAGGAGGGTTCTCACTACACTGCAGAAAGTAAAAAAAAAAAATGTTTAAAAAAAATAAAAATAAATGCCTTAAACTGCACACTGGCAGACTGTCGGCCAGTACTTAAGATGGTGGTGACCAGTGGAGGGTGAGGGAGGGAAGAGAGATGTTTGGATAGAGATCAGGGGGTGGTAGGGTAATCTCTACACCACACCTTAAATTAACCTTACAAGCTACCTGATTAACCCCATTCACTGTTGGGAATTTCAGAAGTGTGGTGCACAGCTGCAATTAGTGGCCTACTATTTGTCAAAAACAATGGCAAAGCCATGCATGCCTGCTGTTTCTGAACAAAGGCGACCCCAGAGAAGCTTTTACATTAGTTTGTGCCATGATTGCACAAGTGGTATGTAAATAATTTCATTGAGAAAACCCAAAGTTTGTGAAAAAGTAAAAAAAAAAAAAATATGATCCCATTTGGTGGCAAAATGGTGGCATAAAATATACTAAAATGAGCCTAGATCAATACCTTGGGTTCTAAATATATATACAGTGTGTGTATATATATATATATATATATATATATATATATATATATATAATTTTTTATTATTTTTTTTTTTATAGGTAAATAAAAACAAACAAGACTCTATTTCTGTTTAAATGGAGTGATAGCAAAAATGCTAAAAAAATTCTCTGGTCTTTTTGGCGTTTTTTTTTTTTTTTTTTTTTTAATTCCTGGTCCTTATGGGGTTAACAATTCACTTAAATGTCAAATTCACAATTACAAAAATAAATAAATAATAAAACAGTTACTCAAAATCAAATAGTGATTACATTTATACGAGACATTTTCACATTATGGTATATTTATATTGAAACTGTTTCTGTAAGTCTGTATTTGAATCTTGAAATTGAACATCTGTTTGACCAAGAAAAAACCCTCTCACTTTAATTACAGAGTGATGTTATGAACAAAGAGTATTATGCTTTCATTGATAGCCACAACTTTAATGTTACTAAATAAAATCATTGCTCCAATTTATGTAAGCCTCTTACAGTTTAAATGTACACAGACAGTATATACAAACAGCTCCTATTTTTAAACCTTTTTATGTAAATATACATTTTCTGATTTGAGCTATAACCCGTTCATCACAGTCTATTTTTTTTCTACACTGAAATATTGTATTTTATATGCAGAAATGGTGCCTCAGTATGTGTAATGATTTTTTTTTTATTTTAGTCTCTTTTTAAAAATGGTGTGGATTATTTGTGGAGCGAATAAATTAAATCTTCTTTTAGGCTTTAGGGTTTATTTTAATCTTTCAACATCCAGTGGTAGAAAAATAGAAAGTTATTTCTAGCAAAGTTCAATTCAGTTTATAATAAAACCTGAGCGTTAAAGATTATTTTATTTTCATTAATGAGGCTGTACTATTTTTCTAAATCAATCATGTATCCCAGGTTAGGAGTAAATGGATCACCCAAAGTAAATGTAGAAATGTATTATTTATTAAATCATTATTTTTATAGTTTTATTTTTTACGGGTTTTACCAAAATAAACTACATTAATAAATGCTTGTTAGTTTGTCGGAGGGGTTTGATAAAATGGTGAGATCATGTTCAAAATTCATTAAGCATCACTAAACCTATATTTTCTACAGATTTGCTAGTATACGTTCATTTTATTAACATCTATAGTTGTAAGTGCCCAGTATATGATATCAAAGCAGAAAAACAATAATTATAACACCTTTGGAAACATGCTTTAAACATGAGGCTAGATTACGAGTTTTGCGTTATGAGTAAAAAGCAGCATTAAGGCTCATTTTCGTAAAATCTTTTTTTCAATGGGACTTCCATAGCGCCAATATTACAAGATTTTTTTTTTTTTTTAGGCCAAAAAGTGAGCGGTACAGCCTATCACGCAACATTCATAATGCATTCTAAAGTCAGTAGTTATGAGTTTTATACTACAGAGCTGTAGCATAAAACTCATAACTAAAGTGCTAAAAAGTACACTAACACCCATAAACTACCTATTAACCCCTAAACTGAGGCCCTCCTGCATCGCAAACACTAAAAAAAATTATTAACCCCTAATTTGCCACTCCGGACATCACCGCCACTATAATAAACATATTAACCCCTAAACCGCCGCACTCCCGCCTTGCAAACACTAGTTAAATATTATTAACCCCTAATCTGCTGTCCCTAACATCGCCGCCAACTACCTACATTTATTAACCCCTAATCTGCTGCCCCCAACGTCGCCGCCACTATACTATATTTATTAACCCCTAAACCTAAGTCTAACCCTAACACCCCCTAACTTTAATATAATTAAAATAATTCTAAAAAAAATCTACTATTAATAACTAAATAATTCCTATTTAAAACTAAATACTTACCTGTAAAATAAACCCAAAGCTAGCTATAATATAACTAATAGCTACATTGTATCTAGCTTAGGGTTTATTTTTATTTTACAGGCAAGTTTGTATTTATTTTAACTAGGTAGAATAGTTACTAAATAGTTATTAACTATTTAATAACTACCTACCTAAAATAAATACAAATTTACCTGTAAAATAAAACCTAACCTGTCTTACACTAACACCTAACCTTACACTACAATTAAATAAATTACCTAAATTAAATACAATTACCTAAATCACAAAAAAACACTAAATAACACAAAATTAAAAACAAATTAGAAGATATTTAAACTTATTACACCTAATCTAATAGCCCTATCAAAATAAAAAAGCCCCCCCCAAAGATTTTTTCAACCTTAATTCCGATTGGCTGATAGAATTCTATCAGCCAATCGGAATCTAAGGGACACCATCTTGGATGATGTCACTTAAAGGAACCTTCATTCGTTGTCGTCATCAGAAGAGGATGCTCCGCGCCGGATGTCTTGAAGATGGACCTGCTCTGCACCGGATGGAGGACTACTTCTCCCGGTTTGGATGAAGACTTTTCCCGGCTTCGTTGAGGACTTCTTGCTGCTTCATTGAGGACTTCTCCCAGCTTTGTTGAGGATGGATGTCGGCTCTTCAAAACTGTAAGTGGATCTTCAGGGGTTAGTGTTAGGTTTTTTAAAGGGTTTATTGGGTGGGTTTTATTTTTAGGTTAGGGCTTTGGGCTGCAATAGAGCTAAATGCCCTTTTCAGGGCAATGGGGAGCTTTAGGTTTTTTAAGTTAGACTTTTATTTGAGGGGTTGGTTGTGTGGGTGGTGGGTTTTACTGTTGGGGGGGGGGCGTTTGTATTTTCTTTTACAAGTAAAAGAGCTGATTTATTTGGGGCAATGCCCCGCAATTTGTTTATTATTTTGTGTAATTTAGTGTTTTTTTTTTTTGTGATTTAGGTAATTGTATTTAATTTAGTTAATTGTATTTAATTTAGGTAATTTATTTAATTGTAGTGTAAGGTTTGGTGTTAGTGTAAGACAGGTTAGGTTTTATTTTACAGGTAAATTTGTATTTATTTTAGCTAGGTAGTTATTAAATAGTTAATAACTATTTAGTAACTATTCTACCTAGTTAAAATAAATACAAACTAGTTCTACCTACCTAGTTAAAATAAATACAAACAAAGTTTTAAATAGGAATTATTTAGTTATAAAATAGTAGATTTTATTTAAATTATATTTAAGTTGGGGGATGTTAGGGTAAGACTTAGGTTTAGGGGTTAATAAATATAGTATAGTGGCGGCGACGTCGGGAGCGGCAGATTAGGGGTTAATAAATGAAGGTAGGTGACGGTAGGGGTTAATAATATTAACTAGTGTTTGCGAGGCGGGAGTGCGGCGGTTTATGGGTTTATATGTTTATTTTAGAGGCGGCGATGTCCGGAGCAGCAGATTAGGGGTTAATAAATATAATGTAGGTGTTGGTGATGTCGGGGTGGCAGATTAGGGGTTAATAAGTATAATGTAGGTGTCAGCGATGTTGGGGGCAGCAGATTAGGGGTTAATAAGTGTAAGATTAGGGGTGTTTAGACTCAGGGTTCATGTTAGGGTGTAAGGTGTAAACATATAATGTGTTTCCCCATAGGAATCAATGGGGATCCGTTACAGACCTTTACTCTGCTTTTTTGCAGGTGTTAGGCTTTTTTTCAGCCGGTTCTCCCCATTAATGTCTATAGGGAAATCGTGCATGAGCACGTACAACCAGCTCACCGCTGAATTAAGCAGCGCTGGTATTGGAGTGCGGTATGGAGCACAATTTTGCTCTACGCTCACTTCTTGCCTTTTAACGCCGGGTTTATAAAAACCTGTAATAACAGTGCTGTAGGTAAGTGAGCGGTGACAATAACGTACAAGTTAGCACCCCTCATAACGCAAAACTCGTAATCTAGCTAATGGTTAATATAAATAAAAATGTAAAAAATAAAAACTACAGATTTAATGAATGACGTTAAAATCATAAAAAAAATAGATAATTTAACATGGGGAATTCCTTGGGTGTGTCTGAAGTTCTGTCCAAAGGTTAATCGTCTTCTCTATGCATGTTCCACCAGCATGTTGTGCTGTTTCTCTACAAATGAAGCTGCAGACTTTGTTTCAAAATACATAATAGACTTATTGCACTGAAAGAAAAGTGTATATATGCAAAACTAGAAGTGAATGCAAGTTAAAATGCACTATGGGAGTCAGATGGCTACTATATGTAGCTTCAGCCCCTTTTTTTTTTTTTTTTTTTTTTTTTTTTTTTTAGAGAACTGAGTGAAGGCTGCCCATGCTAAGGTTGGGGATGATATTTCTTTTTGACAGTCAATAGAGACTCAGTGCTTATCGTCATTATATTAAAAATGTAATTACTGAAAGTATAACAATACATTATGCATCCATTACTTATTTTGCTTGCTTTTGCAAACAGCTAAGGCTATTTTTTGATCCAGTGTGATCACAATGGCCCATTTTTGGCTCTTTCCCTTACTCACAAATGTTTTTTTGGATTCCTGGGGCTGAAAAGCTCTCAGTGATCACAATCAATTTTCAATTTACTTTTTAACACCTTTCAGAGGCCAGTTTTGACTTTTCAAATTCAACCCTCTAGGCACAGGATAAGTCATCAAAAGGGCATTTTGCACACTTTTTTGCAAGTATTTCTTGGCTTTTTGATTTCTTGGCTATTTGGAAGCAGTCTATTATCTTGCACATGTGCAAACCACTCTGAAATGGCCACATGACACATTGTAGAGTTCTATGACCATACATTATATTGATTTACTCTCCATGCATCACTATTGTAGAGGATGTACAGTGGACAAGGTATGCATTTACTTATGTATAGGTACCTATGTATATGTGTTGAGTATGTGATATCCTGTACAGGAGATCTGCAGGAAAAGTCTCTTCAGGAACCCAACGTCTACAAATAACGTAATTTTTCATTTTAATATTTGATCACTAACAGTACTGATGTTTTCAAAATCGGGTTTTAAAATGGGATCATACAATTCTGAATTTCATAGGAACAAGACGTGTATTGGCAAAAAAAAAGTTGTTTCGTCCAAAAGATTTGTTTCAGATTTTTAGGAACGTTCGGTTAGGCCAATTTTCGTCCCAACAACTAATATAGACAATCAATATTAACAAAATTCTTACATTATAGGATGCAAACAATTAAAATAACCTATTTTTCAATGTTAAAAAAACCCATACAACTCATTTAAGACTAGAATCCAGGATTTACCGCCTGACTGGTCTTCCCTAACATCAGTGATCAATATCATTATGGCACGATTGGACAGTGGACGATGATTAAATGAATGGTAAGACCCCCTGTACATCATTACAAACAAAGGAGCTTATTAACCAGACAATATAGTTCCTTCCCCCATCCCTGCACCTTTTTTTTGGCACCAAACTGCATGAATAAATTGATTTTGTTAAGCAATCATTCGTTTTTGATCCATTTCGTCCAATAATATATTTGTCTGCTTGTATATTAATCATTTCAATGAATTAGCAAAATTCTGATGTATTTGCATTCATCCAATACTCAAGTGCACGTCTAAGTATTGTTTTTGACACTATTTTGATATTTGTTTAAAGCACCATTTCCATTTTGGACTGATCTGAAAACAAGATGGCGACTATAGGTTTCTATTGAAATAACTTTTTAAACTGGATTTTAACTTTGCTTAAAATGTAAAGCATGAACCTGCTGCCTTGCAACATTGTATCTACCTAGGAGGATCTCAAATGAGATTGCGCCATCAAGACTAGGTTTTTATAAGGAATATTCCTCCATGCAGGCTAACACCGTCATGAAAGTGCTTTTCAAACATTATTGAACTTGTAAGCCGGAATGCTCCTTCGTGACCATTAGTTCAATACTGTAGGCATGAGTACTTTGAAAGTACTCTTGTGTCTTTGTTTCTGTCAGTTTCTATATGAAGGACAGCTACTACACACAACAGCTTTTTCGGAAGCTTTTGTGTTTGAGACTCTGCACTTTTAACAAACTAAATAATTTTGCATTGCGATCCTTTGAGAAACTCAACAACCAATTCGTTCGGAAAGCTAAAAACAACTATGTGAGCAAATCATCAATCGATTGTGATTGACCCCTTCATTTTAAATAATTCACTTCCTGCTCTAAGCAATCATAGTGAAGCATGTTGCTTTGTCAGGCAAACTATAGCTTCACTGTGATTGCTTAGAGCAGGGCACAAAATAATTGACCGCTAGTCCTAAATGGCCACAAGTAAAGGAGATAAGAAAAAACATACTCACCAGGTATGGGCATCTATAGAAATAGTTTCTGTATGGAGAGTAAAAATTAAAAATAAGTGTACAGTATAATAATACAGTTTGGATAAATGCTAATTTATACATAATGGGATATATAAACATTTCTTTTGCATTTAAGTGTTTTATTGGTGATGTTTACACTGTATTTTAAAAAACGTACTTAAAGGAACATTCAATACAGTACAATTGTGTAATTAACAAGTGCATAATAAAAAGACAATGCGAAAAACACTTACTTTGAATTTTGAATAAGCAGTAGATTTTTTTTATGAATTGTTTTTCTTCCTATTTGCCCACACTCTGTATCATGTGACAGCCATCAGCCAATCACAGACTAGTATATGTATACCCAGTGAACTTGTGCACATGCTCAGTAGGAGCTTGGGGCTCAGAAAGTGTATATATAATAAGACTGTGCAAATTAGATAATGGAAGTAAACTGGAAAATCTCTTAAAATTGCATGCTCTATCTGAATCATGAAAGTACATTTTTAACTTTAGTGTTATTAGTCATATGTGGTCACTCTAGTAACAAAGTGGTTAAAGTCAACTGAACAGCCTTCCTATCTGCAGTCAGTATACTGCATTTGTATGCTAAAGTGTTACTAGATACTGCAGTATCTCTAAAGATGTATATGTATGTGTAAATATTATATATATATATATATATATACACACACACATATAGACATATGTATATCTATTTATGTGTATATATGTATTTACAGACATATACACATATAAAAACAAATACATACCTATAAGTGCATTGGAGTCATTTGCAGTTAAGTAGATGAATTCATGTAAAAGCATATTTAAGCAATATTCATATTTCATAAAAAATTTTACTATGTATTTACTCTAAATATTTGACATTCCAATGTTATGCACATAGTAGAATATGTTCTAAGTATTTCTAAATAGATATTAATATATATATATATATATATATATATATATATATATATATATATATATATATACCGAAAACATGTAAAATCATATTTATGCAATGTTCACATTTAATAAAGTGTTATAGTGTATATTTACTGTAAATATTTTGCATGCCAATGTTCTGCACATAGCAGAATATGTTCTATTTATTTTTTTAATAGATAATCCTATGTATATATATCTATGCCTATATACAGTGGATATAAAAAGTCTACACACCCCTGTTAAAATGTCAGGTTTCTGTGATGTAAAAAAAGGAGACAAAGATAAATCATTTCAGAACTTTTTCCACCTTTAATGTGACCTATAAACTACACAACTCAATTGAAAAACAAACTGAAATCTAGGCAAGTAAACAAAAAAAAACTAAAATAATGTGGTTGCATAAGTGTGCATTATAACTGGGGATGTAGCTGTGTTCAGAATTAAGCAATCACATTCAAAACCATGTTAAATAAGAGTCATCACACACCTGCCATAATTTAAAGTGCCTCTGATTAACCCCGAATAAAGTTCAGCTGTTCTAGTAGGTCTTTCCTGACATTTTCTTAGTCGCGTCCTACACAAAAGCCATGGTCCGCAGGGAGCTTTCAAAGCATCAGAGGGATCTCATTGTTAAAAGGTATCAGTCAGGAGAAGGGTACAAAAGAATTTCCAAGGCATTAGGTATTCCATGGAACACAGTGAAGACAGTCAAGAGGCCTACAGCAACATTAGGATGGAGCTGCAGGAATATCTGGCAAGTACTGGCTGTGTGGTACATGTGACAACAATCTCCCGTATTCTTCATATGTTTGGGCTTTGGGGTAGACGGCATGATGGAAGCCTTTTCTTACGAAGATAAACATCCCAAGCCCAGCTAAATTTAGCAAAAACACATCTGAAGTGTCCCAAAAGCATGTGAGAAAAGGTGTTCTGGTCTGATGAAACCAAGGTTGAACTTTTTGGCAATAATTCCAAAAGATATGTTTGGCGCAAAAACAACACTGCATATCACCAAAAGAGCATCATACCCACAGTGAAACATGGTGATGGCAGCATCATGCTTTGGGGCTGGAACTGGGGCCTTATTCAAGGTAGAAGGAATTATGAACAGTTCCAAATACCAGTCAATATTGGCACAAAACCTTCAGGCTTCTGCTAGAAAGCTGAACATGAAGAGGAACTTCATCTTTCAGCATGACAACGACCCAAAGCATACAACCAAATCAACAAAGGATTGGCTTCACCAGAAGAAGATTAAAATTTTGGAATGGCCCAGCCAGAGCTCAGACCTGAATCCAATCGAAAATTTGTGGGGTGATCTGAAGAGGGCTGTACACATGAGATGCCCTCGCAATCTGACAGATTTGGAGTGTTTTTGCAAAGAAGAGTGGGCAAATCTTGCCAAGTCAAGATGTGCCATGCTGATAGACTCATACCCCATGAATGCTGTAATAAAATCAAAAGTTGATTCAACAAAGTATTATTTTAAGATGGTAAATTATTCCCAATAATTTATGAGATCAAACTCTAAGTTCAATCCTCTTGGTATTCTAGTATCCATCTTAAAGATCCATAGCATCTCTCTCTTAGATAGTGCTACTTCCCGATCACCCCCTCTCTTAGGTCTCAATACCATGTCTATAGGTTGCCAAGAAAAGCAGGTTAGGTCCTTCTTGTCGATCTCATAAATTATTGGGAATAATTTACCATCTTTTATCTTTGCCCTTGGTCCTGTTCCTTCCATTTACCATCCTATATTGCTCAAACCCCCTGCCTGCTTTGTATAGTCTCTGTTGATAATATGCTTTCCAGTCCCAGTATAGAGATCTACGGACTATATCTTAAGGTATATGTGTGTGTATATATATATATATATATTTAGTCAACATTGGCCTAATTTTCAGTACCCCTTGACTCTAGTCAAATTGAAAAATGTAAAAATTAAAAATTAAAATTACACTGAGTGAGTGAGATACATAAATGTAAATTACTACCTTCCATCCATATATGTGCTTCTTATCCTAGACTACTGACCAATGAGGATTAATATAGCTGTAGGTTGTGTATATTTATATATCTATAAATCTCAATGGGTCCCTATATATACACACACATTTAGGCTATATAAAACAGAACTATTATATGACATGCCTTTTACTGACTTGTCTGTTTATATGCGTTATGCGTATGAACTGGAGACTATATCATCACTCCATCGAATTTGCTACAATTGATAGGGTTTTCTAGGATAGTGTTTAAAATGTTCTCCACTACAGGCGTCATTTATACGTATTTGCATATATATATATATATATATATATATATATATATATATATATATATATATATATATATATATATATATATATATATATATATATATATATATATAATTACAATAATAATATCATAATGCGTAGTTTTCAGGAGGGTATAGTAGATTCAGACAGTCTCCTCTCCTTGCAACAGTAGTTAAGTGTGTAAAAGGAAAACCATGGTCTATGGATTGCAAAATACTAGTTCATTTCTGAGTTATATAAATGTATAAGTAATGGTGAATAGATGTATATACATTAAATTGGTCACACTTTTTATTGCACTGTATCACAAGACTACTATGAAAGTTTATCATGTTGTAAGTATTCCCTTTTTCACCCCCAGGATATGTGGGGTTAAATTTACTCTGGGCGTGTTGTTTTAACAATGTGTCACTTTTAACCAATGGTGTTGTTCTAATCATGTATATAATGTACACCTGTGGCTGGCATCAGTATGCTATGATTACGGCTATGCCGAAACGCGTAAGCCTGTCAGCCAGAGGTATCCCATCTCTGTTTGTTCTAACTTGACTGCATGTCCTACTTTTAAATAACCAATAAAGGTTATGTTTTATATATTTACTACTTGCGCTCTTGTTTCTTTTGTTTGGTGGACTCTCTATGCCTGAAGAGCACTAGTGCCCCTGCTTTTGCTCCCTGTGTATCCCTGGAGTATTTTGGCTAACTAAAACGCTGGGACAGTAAAGGCCCCACAGAGCTGCAGTGCCATTTTTGATAAGGTACGGCTTTGAGAAGCAGCTCGTGGATTGGTGGAGACCCAGTGTGAAGGTGGTCGCAACTATTTTCTAACCATCCGGTTGGAGGATCATCTGGTGTAATCCTGGACATGCTCCCTGGTGGGCATACATACACAGCGCCTCTAGAAAAGTTCCGGTTGGATAACGATAGCAGCAGGTGAAAGTAAAAGCATTGCTGATACAGTTTGCCGACGGAATGAAGTAGACGGACGACTCTCCCTCCAGGATATCTTCTGGGCTCCCAAGTAGAGGTGAGACTGTATTGTAGTACACATTATACTCACACTATGCTAGCGACCGCTGAAAGACTGTGCTAGTTACTCTGGGTACACCGTAGTTATTCATCTGTGGTGTTTGTGATACAGGACTTATAAGCTTCATTGTTTGGGTGATTGGTTCCATCATCCCTCCCTTTGTTTTGTTTTTTGTTTTTTACTCTGTAATAACAGACAGGAATGCAGTTCTTTGTAATAACAGGCAGGATACTTGCATATGCTGTATACTGGAACTCTGTAGTAACAGGCAGGAATAAACATTCTTGTAATAACAGACAGGATACTTGCATATGCTGTAGATTGGAACTCTATAATAACAGGCAGGAATGCAGATCTTTGTAATAACAGGCAGGATACTTGCATATGCTGTAGACTGGAACTCTGTAGTAACAGGCAGGAATGCAGTTCCTTGTAATAAGAGAAAGGATACTTGCATATGCTGTAGACTGGAACTCTGTAGTATCAGGTAACAAACAAGCAAAAGTACCTGAGTCTGTCCTTAGGAAATAGAGAATTAGCCAAGATCAATTGCCAGGAAATCAGTCCAAAAAATGAAATACAGTGCCAAGGGAATATCCAGAAGAGTAGTCACAAAATGAAGCAGAAATCAGGCACCAGGAAATCTAAACAAATCTGTATTTCAATCAGGAAACAGGATCAGAGGGTCTGTCAGAGTATAACACTCAATGTCAAGGCCCAGAACTGCAAGCAAACCTCCCAAATATAGCAGGCTGCTGATTATATGATTTGTTTCAGCTGGTAAGCAGGTGGAGCCAGAGAGCCAAAGTTGCAGCAAACAGAAAAACCCAATATTCTTAGCCTGTGATCAAGCCATCTGGTGGCAAAGAGGTAAGACAATAGGCTGGGAAAGAACAGCAGCAGAAATAGAAACCGGTCTCAGGTTCAATTCTTGGCTGGATCATGACATTCTTTGTCTCATTTTTTTACATCAGAGAAACCTGACATTTTAACAGGGGTGTGTAGACTTTTTATATCCACTGTATAATCACCTATATATACTGTATATATAGGTATAGATATATATAGAACCAAAAAATCTCATATATATGTAGAAATATATATTTATGAATAAAAAGAACATATTCTGTTATGTGGAGAACATTGGAATGTGAAATATTCATATTTTTATGTTGGGTTAGCGCACATAAGAATATGCAATCATGTTTGCCTGAGAGTGGGATGTTAGGCTTTATTTCCACGTGAACGTGCATGCGATATTCCAAGTTCAGCTTTTTGCGCTCGTCGCGGTACCTTGTGCATATCGAATAACGAGTGCCATCATCCAACCTGGGTTGTCAGCGCTGATTGGACAAAGTGAAAAGCTAGCAACGGAGTGGGTTTATATTAGTAAGTTTTTTGCTTTGGTCCATAGGTTTTTTGAGACTTCGGTGTTCCTTTTAATTTACTCAAAACTTGTGTAATTTATTCCTGAGAGTTCTTAAAATTAGGAAAATATATTTTGATTAGCTACAATGAAAACAGCACTGCTATTTTTTTTAAGAATATTTTGTTTCTAATAGTTATAAGGTATAATACTGCATCATCTTGAACATTGCAGAGCTAATTATGTCAACTCTCACAAGATACAAATTAAATTAAATGCAGTATTGTTCTGGCCAACATATCCCTTATTTAGGTCTTGTGATATGAATGTTGTCCCCAATATAACTGTTTCCTTACATGGGAATCATCAAGCATTGATAATTTAAAACAGGACACATGCAATAATACATTTATAATAAGCTGCTACACTAGTTCATCTGGAATATATCAAAGTATTTTTTCTTGTAATGTATCTTGCATTATAAAATACATATATACATTTCTTTCATTTCCTCCAAGATTCAATCCTAGGGTTATACAGTTCAGACAAATATTGACTGTACCATTTGTTCCTTAATGGAAATTTGTTAACCCCTTGTTCCCTATGTGCAATTACTTTGGAGCAGCACTAACTTCATTTTAAATAAAGTGGAAGCTAGTGCTTCAGCTACAAGCAAGCAACAGCACACAATAAATATATTTTTTTTATGTCATCAAGATTGGAATTTTTTAAATCGTTCCTAAGAAGTGTAAACCTGTACTTTTGTACTTTTGTTAAGTGAAACCCCAAAAGTTTATGCTACAAGAAAATCACTGGTGTGACATTTGAATAATCCCTCCATTCCCCACCCAAGTGTTCAAAATGTCAAGTATTACATTTAAGTATCAAAATAAAATTAGATTTGAAATATTAAAATTAACATTCAAGTTATAATTTTATATTTTTAATGTGTTTTTAACCTGAAATTAACCTTCACCAAGCAGCAAAACAAACTTATCTTCTGCTGGTGATAGCTAATACACAAGAAACAAGCTGTCCAGAAGTGAGGTTTGCTGCACCTTTCCCTCAAAGTAGAATTGCTGTGGTTGAACATAGTATTGGAAGAAAAAAGCATGATATATTGTATATCTTATTTGCATACCCTACCCAGAGTTCTCTTATGCATAGGCAACAGTATATACTTCTGGGGTAAAGCAACAGATACTTGCCTAGATTTGCAAACTCTCTAAATAATAATTCCATGACTCTTATAATTATGAAATGGAGGATTTTAAACTCATGCTTTTATCTCCACCATAACCTGATATTAAATATTGTTTTTTTCCCAGCTCTTTTATTTGATGTAGCAAACATTCAACATTATTTTACAATGAACCAATATGACAAACATTAGAAATAATTAAACATTTGCCTATAGATTTAAATTACATTTCTTTATAAAGCAATTTTATCAATAAAAAAAACCATTCTCATTGTATCCATTATTTTAATAGTAACTGATATATTCTTCTGTTTTTGTTTGTGTAACTTATTTCTCACTTGGATAAAAACTAAAGATTTAAATGACGGTCAATGTTTTATTTTCTCACTGTGTTTTAACACAGCGTACAGCTCCTAGTGGTTTTGTCATATGATATTTTGAAAATCCCCACAATTTAATTCCGCCAGCTGTTCACACACATGTCAAGTAACAGCTTAAAAATAAATAATTGGAAGATTTTCACTCACTCATATGTCCTTACATTTCTACTAGAATTGACATAAAATTGAACTGACATTTAAGTATAAAAGTGCTATGGATAAAGCAAGCAGACAACATAAATTATACTGAGTGTTCATTTTCATTTGTTTATCCATCTTATCTCTTCTTCCATTTTTATGCAGAATTCTGACGCTGATGTGGTTCTTTAGTGCATTTGAATTTGTTGTATTTTATTTTAAAGAAATAGACATTGGTGTCAAACAAGAGGGAATGAGGGTACTGAGCTTCTCTCAAGTCAGATGAGACTATATTCCTTCTTTTTTCAAGATAGATGAATAGTCCCAAAGCAATGAAAACTGGTTCTGTAAAGGGGAACATATGAGTCACCAAAGCCTACCCCATGAACAATAATGCACTAAACAACAATACATTTTGAAGGTTCCACACATCTTTAACTCATATCTAAAATACTTAGGGTCAAAATGAATCTTTATGTCACTGGTTTGCAAAATGTTAATATCATTTAAAGGGATATGAAACCCAATTATTTTCTTTCATATTTCAGATAAAGCATATAGATTTCAAAAAGTTTCAAATGTACTTCTATTATCAAATTTCATCCTTGTAGTATGTTTTATTGAAGAGGATACTTAAAGGGACAGTCTAGTCCTAAATAAACTTTCATGATTCAGATAGAGAATATCATTTTAAACAATTTTCCAATTTACTTCTATCACCGATTTTGATTTGTTCTCTTGTTATTCTTAGTTGAAAGCTAAACCTAGGAGGTTCATATGCAAGTTTATAAGCCCTTGAAGGCCGCCTCTTCTCTCAGGGCATTTTGACAGTTTTTCACCACTAGAGGGTGTTAGTTTATGTGTGTCATATAGATAACACTGTGCTCAGGCACGTGGAGTTCCAGGGAGCCAGCTCTGATTGGCTAAAATCGATGTCTGTCAAAAGAACTGAAATAAGCGGGCAGTTTGCAGAGGCTTAGATACAAGGTAATCACAGAGGTAAAAAGTGTATTTATATAACTGTGTTGGTTATGCAAATTTAGGGAATGGGTAATAAAGGGATTACCTATCTTTTTAAACAATAAAAATTCGGGTGTCCCTTTAAGTAGGATTTGGAGCATTATTGGGCACCCATTTTGAAAGAGCTGCTGCCATCTAGTGCTCTTAAAAATGTATAACATTGTTACAAGTATTTTTGCAAAACTACTGCCATGCAGTACCCCAGATAATAATATGCTCTGAAGCCTACCTACCTGCTTTTAACAAAACATGCCAAAATAACAATTTATTAATAGAAATATATTTGAAAGTATCTAAATCATGAAAGAGAAATGTTTTATTTCTTTCCTAAGACAGAGAGTCCACATCATTCCAATTACTAGTGTGATATTAAACTCCTGGCCAGCAGGAGGAGGCAAAGAGCACCCCAGCAAAGCTACTAAGTGTAATTTCCCTTACTCATAATCCCCAGTCATTCGCTTTGCCTCTGTCAATGGAGGATGTGTGAAGTTGGTGTCTGAAGATATTTAATCCTTTTATGGGTATTTTTCCCTGCAAGCAAGGATTGGGTTCTAGCTGTGTCCATGTCAATCTCTTTAGTAAGAGTAGTGGTGGCTTTTAAGCAGTTGAAAGGCAGCGAGGTAGTCTTTGCTTTATTTTTAACATTTTGCTACCCCTTTGCAGAAAGCCAGAGTTAGTTACTCTGTTCTTTCTTTTTCTACAGGTCCATGACAGGGAGAGAAGTGCCTGTAACTCCTACGTAGCAGCATCCGTCCTGCATCTGGATCTCAGATAAGTGCCTTATCCTTCTAGGTATTGAAGGACAGCAGCACTTAGGAGGTAAATCCTCATTATGATCCAAATTAGGACATACTGTATATCCTTTATAAGAAGGAGTCTTAGTACAGATTATGGCAATGGGGCATACATTTCCTTATAAATTAAGGATACTTTATTTGGAATAAATACAGTTTTGGTTTATATGTGAGACATTATTTGGCTAGAGGGACTTATATCTTTATTGAGAGATAAAGGTCAGAAGGATGGTGTGTTTCATTACCGAAATACAGGACACGTTGTTTTGTGTATTCTGACATGTTTTGGGAAACAGTTAGAGAGACTTATTTTTATAAAATTTTCGCTCTATTTCTAGTGGAACAGTTAGTTTTTCACCTCGCTCACATGACGCCCACACTTCCGGTATTCCGGAGCGGAGCTTAATGAGCATTCATTACACTGAGGTGTATCGCATTGCAGGGTTTTGGCGGATGCTAAGGGGGGTAGTTATCAACGTATCTACTTTTCCTGCCTTCGCCGGCCCAATACGCTCGCCTCACATCGCTGCTGCGGACATGCAAAAATTTGCCTAAGTTATCAAAAAAGCTGTCAAAAAGCCGCGCACCAAGTACGGGGCGATGAGCAGCGGACTGTGAGAGTTATCACTCATCCGATCTCGCTGCTCTTCGGCTTTTTTACAGCTTACTTGCTAGCCTGTCACTAAGCACTCACACTAACTACACTGTTCTACCCCCTATACCGGCGCCCCCGGAGCGCCCCGCAACTAAATAAAGTTACTAACCCCTAAACCGCCACTCCTAGACCCCGCCTCAACTCTTATAAATGTATTAACCCCTAAACCGCCGCTCCTAGACCCCGCCGCAATTCTTATAAATGTATTAACCCCTAAACCGCTCCCGGACACCGCTGCCACCTACATTATACCTAGTAACCCCTATCCTGCCCCCACTATACCGTCGCCCTCTATAATAAAGTTATTAACCCCTATCCTGCTGATCCCGCACCTCGACGCAACTAAATAAATAGTTTAACCCCTAAACCGCCGCTCCCTGACCCCGCCGCAACCTATATTAAATTTATTAACCCCTATCCTGCCCCCCCTACACCGTCGCCACCTATAATAAATTTATTAACCCCTATCCTGCCCCCCACTACACCGCCACCACTGTAATAAAATTATTAATCCCTAAACCTAAGTCTAACACTAACCCTAACACCCCCTAACTTAAATATTAATTAAATAAATCTAAATAATATTTCTATTATGAAGGCTCCTTTAAGGGACGTCATCCAAGATGGCGTCCCTTCAATTCCGATTGGCTGATTCAATCAGCCAATCAGATTTTTCCTACCTTAATTCCAATTGGCTGATAGAATCCTATCAGCCAATCGGAATTGAAGGGAAGCCATCTTGGATGACGTCCCTTAAAGGAGCCTTCATTTGTCGGTAGTCCGTCGGTAAAGAAGGATGTTCCGCGTCGGCGGGATGAAGATTGAAGATTGAAGACCCCGCTTGGAAGATGACATCGCCCGGATAGAAGACTTCTTCAGCGCCTCTTGGAAGATGACATCACCCGGATTGAAGACTTTTTCAGCGCCGACTGGAGGATCACTTCATTGGATGCAAGATTTCTTCAGCGCCCCTTGGATGATGACTTCTGCCGCTCCGGATCTCCTCTTCGGTTCCATCGCTGCTCGGCTGAGTGAAGACGACTCAAGGTAGGATGATCTTTAGGGGATTAGTGTTAGGTTATTTTAAGGGGGGTTTGGGTTAGATTAGGGGTATGTGGGTGGTGGGTTTTAATGTTGGGGGGGTTGTATTTTTCTTTTACAGGTAAAAGAGCTGAATTCTTTGGGGCATGCCCCACAAAAGGCCCTTTTAAGGGCTGGTAAGGTAAAAGAGCTTTGAACTTTTTTAATTTAGAATAGGGTAGGGCATTTTTTTATTTTGGGGGGGTTTGTTATTTTATTAGGGGGCTTAGATTAGGTGTAATTAGCTTAAAATTGTTGTAATATTTTTTAAATGTTTGTAACCTATTTTTTTTATTTTTTGTAACTTAGCTTTTTTTATTTTTTGTACTTTAGTTAGTTTATGTAATTGTATTTAATTGTAGTTATTTGTAGTTAATTTATTACATTTATTTAATGATAGTGTAGTGTTAAGTTTAATTGTAACTTAGTTTAGGATTTATTTTACATGTAATTTTGTATTTCTTTTAGCTAGGTAGTTATTAAATAGTTAATAACTATTTAATAACTATTCTAACTAGCAAAAATAAATACAAAGTTACCTGTAAAATAAATATAATTCTTAAAATAGCTACAATGTAATTATTAATTACATTGTAGCTATCTTAGGGTTTATTTTACAGGTAAGTATTTAGTTTTAAATAGGAATAATTTATTAAAGTATAGTGTAGTGTTAGGTGTAATTGTAACTTAGGTTAGTTTTTATTTTACAGGTAAATTTCCCTTTATTTTAGCTAGGTAAGCTATTAAATAGTTAATAACTATTTAATAGCTATTGTACCTAGTTAAAATAAATTGAAAGATGCCTGTAAAATAAAAATAAATCCTAAGAAAGCTACAATATAATTATTATTTATATTGTAGCTATATTAGGGTTTATTTTAAAGGTAAGTATTTAGTTTTAAATAGGATTAATTTAGTTCATAATAGAAATATTATTTAGATTTATTTAATTAATATTTAAGTTAGGGGGTGTTAGGGTTAGTGTTAGACTTAGGTTTAGGGCTTAATAAATTTATTACAGTGGCGGCGGTGTAGTGGGGGGCAGGATAGGGGTTAATAAATGTATTATAGGTGGCAACGGTGTAGGGGGGCAGATTAGGGGTTAATAAATTTAATATAGGTTGCGGCAGGGTCCGGGAGCGGCGGTTTAGGGGTTAAACTATTTATTTAGTTGCGGCGAGGTGAGGGATCGGCAGGATAGGGGTTAATAACTTTATTATATAGGTAGTGCAGAATTATTAGGCAAATGAGTATTTTGACCACATCATCCTCTTTATGCATGTTGTCTTACTCCAAGCTGTATAGGCTCGAAAGCCTACTACCAATTAAGCATATTAGGTGATGTGCATCTCTGTAATGAGAAGGGGTGTGGTCTAATGACATCAACACCCTATATCAGGTGTGCATAATTATTAGGCAACTTCCTTTCCTTTGGCAAAATGGGTCAAAAGAAGGACTTGACAGGCTCAGAAAAGTCAAAAATAGTGAGATATCTTGCAGAGGGATGCAGCACTCTTAAAATTGCAAAGCTTCTGAAGCGTGATCATCGAACAATCAAGCGTTTCATTCAAAATAGTCAACAGGGTCACAAGAAGCGTGTGGAAAAACCAAGGCGCAAAATAACTGCCCATGAACTGAGAAAAGTCAAGCGTGCAGCTGCCAAGATGCCACTTGCCACCAGTTTGGCCATATTTCAGAGCTGCAACATCAATGGAGTGCCCAAAAGCACAAGGTGTGCAATACTCAGAGAAATGGCCAAGGTAAGAAAGGCTGAAAGACGACCACCACTGAACAAGACACACAAGCTGAAACGTCAAGACTGGGCCAAGAAATATCTCAAGACTGATTTTTCTAAGGTTTTATGGACTGATGAAATGAAAGTGAGTCTTGATGGGCCAGATGGATGGGCCCGTGGCTGGATTGGTAAAGGACAGAGAGCTCCAGTCCGACTCAGACGCCAGCAAGGTGGAGGTGGAGTACTGGTTTGGGCTGGTATCATCAAAGATGAGCTTGTGAGGCCTTTTCGGGTTGAGGATGGAGTCAAGCTCAACTCCCAGTCCTACTGCCAGTTTCTGGAAGACACCTTCTTCAAGCAGTGGTACAGGAAGAAGTCTGCATCCTTCAAGAAAAACATGATTTTCATGCAGGACAATGCTCCATCACACGCGTCCAAGTACTCCACAGCGTGGCTGGCAAGAAAGGGTATAAAAGAAGAAAATCTAATGACATGGCCTCCTTGTTCACCTGATCTGAACCCCATTGAGAACCTGTGGTCCATCATCAAATGTGAGATTTACAAGTAGGGAAAACAGTACACCTCTTTGAACAGTGTCTGGGAGGCTGTGGTTGCTGCTGCACGCAATGTTGATGGTGAACAGATCAAAACACTGACAGAATCCATGGATGGCAGGCTTTTGAGTGTCCTTGCAAAGAAAGGTGGCTATATTGGTCACTGATTTGTTTTTGTTTTGTTTTTGAATGTCAGAAATGTATATTTGTGAATGTTGAGATGTTATGGTTTCACTGGTAAAAATAAATAATTGAAATGTGTATATATTTGTTTTTTGTTAAGTTGCCTAATAATTATGCACAGTAATAGTCACCTGCACACACAGATACCCCCTAAAATAGCTATAACTAAAAACAAACTAAAAACTACTTCCAAAACTATTCAGCTTTGATATTAATGAGTTTTTTGGGTTCATTGAGAACATGGTTGTTGTTCAATAATAAAATGAATCCTCAAAAATACAACTTGCCTAATAATTCTGCACTCCATGTAGAGGGCGGCGGTATAGGGGGGGCAGGATAGGGGTTACTAGGTATAATGTAGGTTGCGGTGGGCTCCGGGAGCGGCGGTTTAGGGGTTAATACATTTATTATAGTTGCGGCGGGGTCAGGGAGCGGCGGTTTAGGGGTTAATATGTATAGAGTAGCTTGCGGTGGGCTCCGGGAGCGGCGGTTTAGGGGGTAATAACTTTATTTAGTTGCGGTGTAGGGGGGACAGATTAGGGGTGTTTAGACTCGGGGTACATGTTAGGGTGTTAGGTGTAGACAGCTCCCATAGGAATCAATTGGATATCTCGCAGCAGCGAACTTGTACTTTCGCTATGGTCAGACTCCCATTGATTCCTATGGGATCCGCTGCCTCCAGGGTGGCGGTTTGAAAACCAGGTACGATGGGCCGGAAAAGTGCCGAGCGTACCTGCTAGTTTTTTTATAACTAGCAAAAGTAGTCAGATTGTGCCGAACTTGTCTGTGGAACATCTGGAGTGACGTAAGAATCAATCTGTGTCGGACTGAGTCCGATGGATCGAAGTTTACGTCACAAAATTCTACTTTTGCCGGTCTCTAGCCTTTGATAACTAAGGCGAATCAGCCTCGCCACAAATACGCTGCGGAATTCCAGCGTATTTGAGGTTGACAGCTTGATAACTAGGCCCCTATGTTTTATTATACTTTTCATCAATGGATCGTTTTTTCAGTGCAAGGAGAAGAAGATCCTTACAGAAAGGTCTTGTTTTCCTCTCTCTAGTGGGGTGTCAATTCCGGTCCGGTAGGAACTTCAGGCAATCTGAAAGGTTGCTTTGAAGGAATCTTTATTGTTCTCAAAAATTACAAATTTCTAATACATTTTCTCCGTTTTTATTCTTTTCAATTTTACTTACTGTTGAATTTTGTAAAATGGATTCAGAGTTGGATCAATCTATGTCTGTTGATAAATACTTACTATGTTTAGAGGTTCAAATTGTTTTTGCCAATGCAATTTTGTTTCTCATGTTTATCCAAAACGTTAAAATTTAAAGACAAATGACTCCTTTCTGAGCCAAATGTCTCTCAGGATAATGCTGTGCGTGACATGCCTCAGCTTTCTCCTCAAATGCCCCAAGCCTTGATAGTTTCCAATACTGTGCCTTCTGTGTCCTCTCAACCTCCTAAGGGTGTTTATTTACCTGGTGATTTTGCCACTCAGATTACCTCTGCAGTAACAGTGGCTTTGTCAGCTTTCCCTTCTTCAGGTAAGCGTAAGAGAAAATCTAAACATTTGATGCTAGTAAGGTTTCTGAACCCTCTAAATCTGCACTGGTCAATCTTTCTCAATTGTCTGATGAGGAAAATACTTCAGTAGCTTCCGAAGGTGAAATTTCAGACTCTGTCTTCTTGGTTGTGAAATCTTCAGAATCTGAAGAGGTTAATTTTATTTCTAAGCATGAACATCTTCAGCTACTTCTGAAGGAGGTTCTAGCTACTTTGGATGACTCTGAACCTTCAGTTGCTGCCAACCCTAAGACTTCTTCTAAGCTGGATAGAGTTTATGATTCTCCTTCGTCTGATGATGTTTTTCCTGTTCCTAGGAAAATTTCAGAAGTTATAGCACAGGATCGGAATAAGCCAGGGGTCCCGTTTTCCCCTTCCCCTGTTTTTAAAAATGTTTCCTGTTGCTGGCTCTATTCGAGACTCATGGCGCACCATGCCTAAGGTAGAAGATACTATTTCTACTCTAGCTAAGAGAACTACCATTCCTATAGAGGATAGTTGTTCTTTTAAGGATCCTATGGATAAAAAGCTGGAAGCTTATTAAAAAACAAATGTATGTCCATCAGGGTTTACAGTGGCAACCTGTAGCAGGTATTGCCATGGTTGTGGGAGCAGCATCTTATTGGTGTGATGACCTGTCTGATCTGATTTCAGAAGATACTACAGTTGAGGAAATCTAACACAGGATCAAGGCTCTTAAACGGTCTAATACCTTTATCTGTGATGCCAATATGCAGGTAATTAGACTGGGAGCTAAGATATCTAGCTTCACTCTTTGAGCTCTGTGGTTAAAATCTTGGTCAGTTGATGTTTTTTCAAAGGCCAAGCTTTTGGCTTTGATCTATAAGGGTACAACTTTGTTTGGACCTGTTAGACAGGAGAGGTCAATACAGGTTCACTTCTAATAGGGGGCACTAAAAATATTTAACCAAGACAACCAGGGCTAGTAAACAGAGATACTGTACAATAATATCAATAAAAAACAAATTATATAAAATGACTGTGTATCTATGTAAATGTATACATATATAAATATACACACATACGCATATAAGTGTATACTTTTTTAAAACATTCCTTTAAAACATTCTTTTATAATAATGAAAAATAAACAAAGGTAAAGTCTCTAAATAAGAGTGTCCTAATAGCTGAAATAACCACACAGATTCTGATCAAATGAATCTGTTCCTCCAGAGTATGGGTAGCAATCACTAATACAGGCAGCACTCTCCTCACATCATAGTGTCTGGAAATCTAGAAAAATGGAGAAAAAAACAGAGGCTCCTGTCCTGTTACTGGTACACACAGGCGTCTCTCTTTTTTTCTGCATTCTTCTAGATTTGTTTGGACCTGGTCTGGCGGAGATCATTTCAGAGATTACAGGTGGAATGGGATCTTTCCTACCTCAGGACAAGAAGAATAGACCTAAGTGTCATCAGACTTCTAATTTTTGTTCCTTTTTGGAATTTTAATGGACAGAAGTCCTCCTCTTCTTCTTCCAAACCAGACCAATCCAGGTACTTTTGGAAATCCAGCCAGCCCTGGAGTAAGGGAAAACAAAACAAGAAGCCTTCTGCTGATTTTAAATCAGCATGAAGGGTCTACCCCTGATCCAAGCTTGGATCAGGTGGAGGGTAGGCTTTTTGTTTTTCAATAGGCTTGGATACGCAATGTCCCAGTTCCATGGGCTGTGGACATAGTATCCCAGGGTTACAAAATAGGATTCAAGTCTTGCCCTTCAAGGGGCAGATTTCTCCTATCAAGACTATCCTCAAACCAGGTGAAGAGGGAGGCCTTCTTAAATTGGACCTCCCTGGAAGGTATTGTACCAGTCCCTCTAGAGGAACAGAGTCTAGGATTCTATTCAAATCTATTTATGGTTCCCAAAAAGGAGGGAACTTTTTGACCAATCCTAGATCTCAAGTGCCTCAACAAATTCCTCAGGGTTCCGTCCTTCAAGATGGAAACTATTTATTACATTCTTCTATTGGTTCAGGAAGGTCAGTTTATGACAACCATAGACCTGAAAGACGCATACTTACATGTTCCCATTCACAGGGATCATTACCAGTTCCTAAGGTTTGCCTTTCTGGAAAAGCATTTCCAGTCTATTGCTCTTCCGTTTGGTCTTGCCACAGCTCCCAGAATATTCACAAAGGTTCTAGGAGCTCTATTGGCAGTGATCAGATCTGAGGGAATTGCGGGTGGCGCCTTATCTTGATGACATTTTGGTTCAGACGTCATCTTTGCAACTAGCAAAATCTCATTCAGAGATGTTGTTGTCTTTTCTATGTTCCCACAGGTGGAAAGTGAATCTGGAAAAGAGTTCTCTATTCCATCTATAATAATGATTTTCCTAGGGACAATCATAAATTCTCTGTCCATGAAGATTTTCCTGATGGATGTCAGAAAATTCAAACTTCTGACTTCCTGCCTTTCCCTCCAGTCTGCCTTTTGTCCATCAGTGGCTCAATGCATTGAGGTGATTGGTCTGATGGTAGCTTCTATGGACATCATTCCTTTTGCTTGGTTCCATTTGCGACCACTGCAGCTTTGCATGCTCCGTCAATGGAGCGGAAATCATTCAGATTTATCACAAAGGATACATCTGGTCCTCCTATCAAGAGACTCTCTTTTGTGGTGGATTTCCCAGCAAAATCTAGCTTGGGGAACTTGTTTCCTGAGACCGTCCTGGGTGATTGTGACTATGGATGCCAGCCTGTCAGGGTTCTCTAAAGGCTCAGGACCTGTAGTCTCGGGAAGAGTCCTCTCTTCCCATAAACATCCTGGAATTCAGAGCAATTTTCAATGCCTTGACAGCTTGGCCTCAATAATCTTTTAGTCTGGTTTATCAGGTTCCAGTCAGACAATATCACCTCATTGGCTTACATCAACCACCAGGGAGGGTCTCGGAGTTCCTTGGCCATGAAGGAGGTGACTTGCATTCTACAGTGTGTGGAAGCTCACGATTGTCTGCTATCTGCCATCCATATTCCAGGAGTGGACAATTGGGAGGCTCATTTTCTGAGGGGACAGACCTTTCATCCCGGGGAGTGGGCTCTCCATCCAGAAGTGTTCTCAAGGATAACCCTCAGGTGGGGGGTTCCGGAGTTGGATCTGATGGCATCTCATCAAAACACCAAACTTCCTAAGTACGGTTCAAGATCAAGAGAACCTCAGGCCGCTTTGATAGATGCTTTGGCGGTTCCTTGGAATTTTCCTCCATTTGCTCTTCTTCCACAAGTCATTGCTCGTATCAAAAAGGAGAGAGAGTCTGTGATTTTAATAGCTCCTGCTTGGCATCGCAGGATCTGGTTCGCGGGTCTGGTACGGATGTCATCTTTACCTCCTTGGAGGTTACCTCTGAGGAAGGACCTTCTAATTCAGGGTCCTTTCCTCCATCCAAAGCTAGATTCTCTGAAGCTTACTGCTTGGAGATTGAACGCCTAGTTCTGTCTAGACGTGTTTTTTCTGCAGTAGTCATTGAAATTATGCTCCAGGCTCGCAAACCTGTTACTCGCTAAATTTACCATAAGGTATAGCGTAAATATCTTTATTGGTGCAAATCTAAGGGGTCCTTCTGAAGCCGTGTGAGGATTCCCTGGATTTTGTCTTTTCTTCAGGATGGCCTGGAGAAGGGTTTATTGATCAGTACTCTAAAGGGTCAGATTTCTGCACTATCTATCATTTTGCACAAATGTCTGGCTGACTTAACAGATGTTAAAGTTTTTGTTCAGGCCCTGGTTAGAATCAAGCCTCTGTTTAAACCTGTTGCTTCTCCCTTAATCTAGTTCTTAAAGTTTTTCAGCAGGCTCTGTTTAAACTGATGCATGTTGTTGATTTAAAATTGTTATCTTGGAAGGTTTTGTTTCTTCTTGCTATTTCTTCCACTCAGAGTGTCTGAGCTTTCAGCTCTGCAGTGTGATTCCCCGTACCTTATTTTTCATGCTGATAAGGCGGTCCTTCATACTAAATTGGGTTTTCTCCCTAAGGTGGTGTTGGATCGAAACATTAATCAGGAAATTGTTGTTCTTTCTTTTTGTCCTAATCCTTCTCATAAGGAACATCTTTTGCATAACTTGGATGTTGTGCGAGCTCTAAAATTTTACTTACAAGCTACTAAATATTTTCGGCTATCTTCTGCCCTGTTTGTTGTTTTCTCTGGAAAACGTAAGGGTCAGAAGGCCACTTCTACTACTCTGTCTCTCTGGTTGAGAAGTTTGATTAATTTGGCTTATGAGACTGCTGGAGAGCAGATTCCTGAGAGAATTATGGCTCATTCCACTAGGGCTGTCTCCTCTTCTTTCAAAAATTAAGCTTCTGTGGAACAGATTTGCAAGGCAGCAACATGCTCCTCTTTGTATACTTTTTTCAAATTCTACAAATTTGATAGTTTTGCCTCAGCTGAGACTTGTTTTGGGAGAAATGTTCTTCAAGCGGTGGTGCCTTCTGTTTAGGTTCTCCTGCCTTTTTTCTCCTTCCCTGCTCATTCTGTGTCCTCTAGCTTGGGTATTGTTTCCCACTAATAATTGGAATGACGTTGTGGACTCTCCATGTCTTAGGAAAGAAAACAAAATTTATGCTTACCTGATAAATTTCTTTATTTCCGGTCATGGAGAGTCCACGACCCCACCTACTCTTTTAATTATAATTCGCCAGTTTTTTTAGTCAACCTCAGGCACCTTTTTTACCCTTGTGTTTCTTCTTTTTACATTTTCCTTCGACTGAATGACTGGGGATTATGGGTAAAGGAAGTTGTACCTAACGGCTTTGCTGGGGTGGTCTTTGCCTCCTCCTGCTGGCTAGGAGTTGAATATCCCACTAGTAATTAGAATGACGTTGTGGACTCTCCATGTCCGGAAATAAATACATTTATCAGGTAATCATAAATTTTGTTTTTATGTCCCTTTAAGTGACAATACTTATAGTGGTAAGGAGAAATGGTGTCTTCATGAGTAGAGATAAACCTATAAAGCAAGCTTAAAAGGACATAGAAGTCAGAATAAATATTCATTATTCAAAAACGGAGTACAATTTTAAAACAAAAAACTTTCCAATTTACTATTATTAATACTACTACTCATGATAATAATCATAATGCTGCAAAACATACCTATTCCCCCCTGTATGAGTTGTTGAAACATTTTATTACATTAAAAAAGCAGTAATTGTGTTACAAAGTAAATACTGACCTGCCCTCCTTTCTTAAAGAGACAGTAAAGTCAAAATTAAACTCTCATAGTTCCGATAGAGCATACTGTTTTAAACAACTTTCCAGTTTATGACTGCTATCAAATTTGCTTTGTTCTTTTGGTATCCTTTGTTCAAAAGCATACCTAGGGAGGCTCAGGAGAAACCACGCACGGCTGGGAGCTAGCTGGTGATTGGTGGATGTAAAAATATACTTCTTGTTATTAGCTTACCCAATATGTTCATCTTGCTCTCAGGTATGTTTTTCAATAAAAGAAACCAAGAGTACAAAGTAATTTTATAACTGGAAAGTTGTTTAAAATTGCATGCATGGAAGCTAACTTTCGACTTTACTGTCCCTTTAAATACTACTCAATTTGGACTTTTGCCAATCTTTAAAGTTAATTTGTTTAAGTGACTATTTTTCACTTTCAGGTCTGTCAAACAAATAAAATATGCAAATAAGATTAATTGATATCCTCAATGTGTCCCTTGACCTTAGGTTGGTATATCCAATAAGAATATAGTACATATACAATTAGGATTGTCAAGTCCAAGTATAATCTTTAATTTTGTTCCTATAGAAATTACCTCTTGAACCTCTGGTTTACTGGTGCTATCAAAATCACAGGACTAAATTTACTATTAACAGCTGACATTTAACATATGTTTTAGTACCCAAGAAGACTTCATGATAAAATGCACCAGCATGCACATAACATTCTATCCATGAAACTAAACCAACTGCCTGATCTTTTTTCTAATAACTAATTTAGCATAGATATTACGTAATGGGGTTTTTAGCTCAGGAATACATATTAAACTATAGACAATGCTTTAAAAATACAGCTCTTCTATTACTCTACAAGATGAAATACATGCTATTAAATGTCAAGAAAGATATATTCACTAATATCATTCATATGTTTTCCTCTACTGTGATTCTTAAGTATGCAATGGAACATGATTGCCTGCAGGAAAGGTTATCAGAGTTCTGAATGGTTCTTCTATATTGTAAGTTCCTGCTGTATTACAGAGCAATTGCATTTAAAATAAGGAAACTCCAAAAGGGATGGCTAATAATATATACTGACAATTTCCACTTTTTCAGATACTTGTTAAAATATATATAAATCCTGAACCATCTGATGAAGTACAGAGCACTCATGTCAAAATAATCATTTGAAGGTCTTTTGAGTTGATAGAAAAGTGCAGTAGATGGTCTTTTGAATGTATTAATGGCTAATTCTCAATCATATTTTTTAAATGTATCTCTCCTTACAGTTGTTCTTTGCCAATACACATTAATGAGTTTATGGGGCCCATTTATCAAGCTCAGTATAGGGCTTGAGGGCCCGTGTTTCTGGCGAGCCTTGAGACTCGCCAGAAACACCAGTTATGAAGCAGCGGTGCTCCATAACCTGTCCGTCTGCTCTGAGGAGGCGGGCAAACATCGCCGCAATTCAACGTGATCAAATACGATCGGGTTGAATGACACCCCCCATGCTAGCTGCCGATTGGCCGCGAATCTGCAGGGGGCAGCGTTTCACCAGCAGCTCACAAGAGCTGCTGGTGCAATGCAGAATGCGGAGAGCGTATTGCTCTCCGCATTCAGCGAGGTCTGTTGGAACTGATCCGCACTGTCGGATCAGGTCCAACAGACCTTTGTTAAATAGGCCCCTATATATCAGCTATACCACATGTTCAGACTATAGTAATGTAAGAAAAATGTGTGATTTTCAGTATAGACCTTTTATTTTTTTTGCTCTGTATGTGCAGGCAGTCAAGAAAAAGTTTTTTGATAGGGACCATCTTTATATTTTATTGGGCTAGGGTCTCCGTGGATTTAGGTTTAATAAGAATAGGCAAGGAAGGGGTTAATTTTATGAGGAAGGAAGTACAGTTTGATTAATACCACAGAAGGTGGCCCAAGAGTAGCTAACATTCAAGAAAGATAAGATTGGAACCTATTTTATATGAATACTGCTTATGAAGTGCTTATGAATAATGAAAGACTTGTTTTTCATGTTTTGTGGCGGTGTCAGATAGACCTTACAACTATTATATATGATTACACAAAGGGCTGAAAATGTATTACACACTTGCAGATTCTGTGCGTCCGTAGCAGTTCGTGGGGATGTTGGGTGTGTTAGGAGACATTATTGGACCATCATGGACCTCAAAGATGCCAGCTGCCTGAATTTTAAAAGTAGAGTAATTTTTATATTTTCAGTGACCTGTATAGGGCAAGGAGATATTTTACTGGGTTGAAAAGTTAGAATTTAAAATAAATAAACAAAGGTAGTGATAATTAGTGGAGGATGAAGACCCTCACCAATACCCATCTTTCCCTATTTAGCTTCATGGGCAACTCTTTGCACCAACAATTGTTAATATTTACTTACTTAGTTGTGATACTTTGGGTAAAGAAGATACAGTGTTACAAACTGTCTTTTTTATTTACTGTCACCTTTTTGTGACAAATGTAGGATTTAAAGTGACATTGCACACTATTTTTCTTTGCATAAATGGTTTGTAGATCATCCATTTATATAGCCCACCTGGGAGTGTTTTTGTAACATTGTATAGTTTTGCTTATTTTTTAATAACATTGTGCTGATTTTCAGACTCCTAACCAAGCCCCACAGTGTCAGATGTATCCACGTGTTTACAGACTCCTGCTAGCTCCTGTTTGAGTAATCTGTATTTTCATATGCAGGGGAGGGGGAGAGTGTCTGCTCTTCTTGTTTTCCCCATCCTTTTCACTGGGTGTGCAGCCTATGAAAGTGATATTTTTCTTTATAGTAGTGACTATTGCATGCAGTTACATGAAAAGTGGTGTATTCTGTCCCTTTAACCCTTTATAGGATAATTTCCAGTAGAGAAATGGTGAAAGCATCTTCCTTTCTAATACAACGTTTTAAAGGGACATGAAACAGTTTCATTGTTTTAATAAAAAAACGAACAAAGCAGTGGCTTATACTTACTATAAATCATTGCAATGTGTATTATTTATCATTTTAAATTGATTTTGGGCTCGATTACAAATGTAATGTTAAATTATTGCGAGTTTGCGGGCGATAATTACTGCACTTGGGGTTAAAGTTGGTCGGAGTGGGGAGTTAGAAAATAAAACAGCACTGAAAAGTGCCTTTACGTTGCGGTCTATGGGAGCTGTGTGTTCCCAGTAAATATATATGTATATACCTATATATATACAGGGAGTGCAGAATTATTAGGCAAAGGAGTATTTTGACCACATCATCCTCTTTATGCATGTTGTCTTACTCCAAGCTGTATAGGCTCGAAAGCCTACTACCAATTAAGCATATTAGGTGATGTGCATCTCTGTAATGAGAAGGGGTGTGGTCTAATGACATCAACACCCTATATCAGGTGTGCATAATTATTAGGCAACTTCCTTTCCTTTGGCAAAATGGGTCAAAAGAAGGACTTGACAGGCTCAGAAAAGTCAAAAATAGTGAGATATCTTGCAGAGGGATGCAGCACTCTTAAAATTGCAAAGCTTCTGAAGCTTGATCATCGAACAATCAAGCGTTTCATTCAAAATAGTCAACAGGGTCGCAAGAAGCGTGTGGAAAAACCAAGGCGCAAAATAACTGCCCATGAACTGAGAAAAGTCAAGCGTGCAGCTGCCAAGATGCCACTTGCCACCAGTTTGGCCATATTTCAGAGCTGTACTGAGGGGTGTGATCAACCTGCGCTGGGAAAGTTACCAATAAACCACTGGGTAAATGGAGTATCCTCAAACTCCACAGAAAGGAACACAATCATACAATAGTAATAAAGATATTACTATAATAACCCCTGGTCGCTAACGTGTAGCTTGAATTGGTAGTGCAAAGGTTCTAATTATTGTATACTATAAACAATAAATTACCTTAGTACGATGGAAATGATAATTCCTTACAAATATGTAAAAAACTGGGGTAGTTGATTATAAATGACAAACCCAAAATTAGGGATGTGCTTAAGGATGAACCAGAGTAGTGGTGCAAGTAAAAAATGAACAAATTTTATTACAGTCTTAATCGTGCACAAAAATACTTTTAAAACCAAATTTAAATAACACTCTGATCAGGCGTTTGACAATGTAGTATCAATAAAATCCCTAAAAACTCAAAATAAAATTGCATAAATAAAATAACAGTGAAACAACAATGAGACAATCACTATCACAAATGATTAATTCGAGATAGAAAACAAAGATCCCATTGGAAACCAAGGAAGATCCACGTCAGCTGGAAGTTAGTGATGTTTAACCGGAGACCGAAAATGCTCTATGAAGTCCCAGCTGTCTCTCTATAGAGGTCCTGGATTAGATCACTGCTGGATGGATCACCGAAAGGAAGGAAACCTCTTGTCTTTTACGATCCGTGTCAGCACTCGCGCCAGATAGACCAAACTGTGCTCTGGGTCTCTGTGCGGTCTCGACGCTGGTAATTAGTTCCAGTCACCTGTGTGTTAGAAAAGTGGGCGGAGCAACGCGTTTCAGCCCGGTCTGGGCCTTTGTCAAGCTCCTGATAGATGGGAGGTCAGGTCTTTTAAACCGTCACCCCTGGTTTTTCTAAAATCGGGTCTTTTTTGAGTCTCCTGCTTCCACCTCTCTTTCCTCTCTGTCTGATGCCCTTCTTTTTCTTAGATCTCTTTGTGACCTCACTTCTGGTGTCGGGTCTCTCGTGACAAGGCCAAAATTCATTTGCAAGTC
Organism: Bombina bombina; assembly: GCF_027579735.1. NCBI lineage: Eukaryota > Metazoa > Chordata > Amphibia > Anura > Bombinatoridae > Bombina > Bombina bombina. The sequence goes on from NC_069503.1 coordinate 997,881,069, forward strand.
CACTTCCGCAAAGAGATCTCAAAAAAGACCCGATTTTAGAAAAACCAGGGGTGACGGTTTAAAAGACCTGACCTCCCATCTATCAGGAGCTTGACAAAGGCCCAGACCGGGCTGAAACGCGTTGCTCCGCCCACTTTTCTAACACACAGGTGACTGGAACTAATTACCAGCGTCGAGACCGCACAGAGACCCAGAGCACAGTTTGGTCTATCTGGCGCGAGTGCTGACACGGATCGTAAAAGACAAGAGGTTTCCTTCCTTTCGGTGATCCATCCAGCAGTGATCTAATCCAGGACCGCTATAGAGAGACAGCTGGGACTTCATAGAGCATTTTCGGTCTCCGGTTAAACATCACTAACTTCCAGCTGACGTGGATCTTCCTTGGTTTCCAATGGGATCTTTGTTTTCTATCTCGAATTAATCATTTGTGATAGTGATTGTCTCATTGTTGTTTCACTGTTATTTTATTTATGCAATTTTATTTTGAGTTTTTAGGGATTTTATTGATACTACATTGTCAAACGCCTGATCAGAGTGTTATTTAAATTTGGTTTTAAAAGTATTTTTGTGCACGATTAAGACTGTAATAAAATTTGTTCATTTTTTACTTGCACCACTACTCTGGTTCATCCTTAAGCACATCCCTAATTTTGGGTTTGTCATTTATAATCAACTACCCCAGTTTTTTACATATTTGTAAGGAATTATCATTTCCATCGTACTAAGGTAATTTATTGTTTATAGTATACAATAATTAGAACCTTTGCACTACCAATTCAAGCTACACGTTATCGCCAGGGGTTATTATAGTAATATCTTTATTACTATTGTATGATTGTGTGCATATTTCAGAGCTGCAACATCACTGGAGTGCCCAAAAGCACAAGGTGTGCAATACTCAGAGACATGGCCAAGGTAAGAAAGGCTGAAAGACGACCACCACTGAACAAGACACACAAGCTGAAACGTCAAGACTGGGCCAAGAAATATCTCAAGACTGATTTTTCTAAGGTTTTATGGACTGATGAAATGAGAGTGAGTCTTGATGGGCCAGATGGATGGGCCCGTGGCTGGATTGGTAAAGGGCAGAGAGCTCCAGTCCGACTCAGACGCCAGCAAGGTGGAGGTGGAGTACTGGTTTGGGCTGGTATCATCAAAGATGAGCTTGTGGGGCCTTTTCGGGTTGAGGATGGAGTCAAGCTCAACTCCCAGTCCTACTGCCAGTTTCTGGAAGACACCTTCTTCAAGCAGTGGTACAGGAAGAAGTCTGCATCCTTCAAGAAAAACATGATTTTCATGCAGGACAATGCTCCATCACACGCGTCCAGGTACTCCACAGCGTGGCTGGCAAGAAAGGGTATAAAAGAAGAAAATCTAATGACATGGCCTCCTTGTTCACCTGATCTGAACCCCATTGAGAACCTGTGGTCCATCATCAAATGTGAGATTTACAAGGAGGGAAAACAGTACACCTCTCTGAACAGTGTCTGGGAGGCTGTGGTTGCTGCTGCACGCAATGTTGATGGTGAACAGATCAAAACACTGACAGAATCCATGGATGGCAGGCTTTTGAGTGTCCTTGCAAAGAAAGGTGGCTATATTGGTCACTGATTTGTTTTTGTTTTGTTTTTGAATGTCAGAAATGTATATTTGTGAATGTTGAGATGTTATATTGGTTTCACTTGTAAAAATAAATAATTGAAATGGGTATATATTTGTTTTTTGTTAAGTTGCCTAATAATTATGCACAGTAATAGTCACCTGCACACACAGATATCCCCCTAAAATAGCTATAACTAAAAACAAACTAAAAACTACTTCCAAAAATATTCAGCTTTGATATTAATGAGTTTTTTGGGTTCATTGAGAACATGGTTGTTGTTCAATAATAAAATTAATCCTCAAAAATACAACTTGCCTAATAATTCTGCACTCCCTGTATTTATATGTTAATATGTGTATATACACATACTAACGCATAAATATATATTTATATAATCATATACATATATTTAAACATGCTGCCATCGCTGTGCTACTTACCCCCTCCGCTGGAGTTCTGATGCCGTCTCTGACAGCATCAGAACGAGGCTACTATAGGAGCCTATGGAAGCACGCTCTTGTGAGAGCAATGCTTCCCAGCAATGCGAATGTGAGGTCACGTTCACATTGCTGAGAACTTGTAATACCAGTGCACATTAGCATGCACTGTTATTACAAAGTGGAGTGCAAATATCGCTTTTATGAAAGCAATACTCAGCGCTCCACGTGTAATCTGGCCCTTTATGTTTAATTTCTTTTTTAAAACTTAATTTATGCTGTGTCCATTACTTCCTGTCACAGCTCTACAAGTATGCTGGCGTCTCTGCAGAAAGGTTTATTTAGCTTAATGTCATAAAACTTCCAGAGTAACATGAGCTGTTTACTATTAAGTAAGTAGAATAGATAAACAGAGAGTCAGATTTGCCAATGTTCAGACAGAATGCAACCTAAGTTTCCAACATGTCAGCTCTGTAACTACCCCGAGGGCAGTTACTACATTGAGAAGTGCACATTTTTCAGGAAAACAAATAAGATGTTTGCTGTTTATTTACACAATCTGTTTCTATTTAAGTTTACTTAGATTTACCATATTTATTTTTTACCAAAGGAGCACTGTTTAATGTTATGTGGTATTGATCATATCTGTGGTGTTGATCCTAATCCCTATGAAACAATTTTGATTTTGACCCAAGAGATATGCATCAATACATTAGTATTACAAAAAATCGGCTAGATTACGCGTCTTGCATTAGGGTTAAAAAGCAGCGTTGAGAGGTCCCAACGCTGTTTTTTTCCTACCGCTGGTATTACGAGTCTTGCAGGTACAGGTGTACCACTCACTTTTTTGGCGCGACTCTAAAATACCGCAAATCCACTTACGTCAATTGTGCATCCTATATTTTCAATGGGACTTGCATAGCGCTGGTATAAGCGCCGGTACAAGTCTTCCAAAAAGTGAGTGAGCGGTAGACCCTCTCCTGTCAAGACTGGTACCGCATTTAAAAGTTAGTAGTTAAGAGTTTTATAGGCTAACGCCGTAACATAAAGCTCTTAACTAAAGTGCTAAAAAGTACACTAACACCCATAAACTACATATTAACCCCTAAACCAAGGCCCCCCCAACTCGCAACCACTATAATACATTTGTTAACCCCTAATCTGCCGAAAACAGAGATAACCGCCACTATAATAAATATATTAACCCCTAAACCGCCGTACTCCCGCATCGCAAACACTAGTTAATTTTTATTAACCCATAATCTGCCGTCCCTAACATCGCTGCCACCTACCTACATTTATTAACCCCTAATCTGCCGCCCCCAACGTCGCCGCCACTATATTAAATGTATTAACCCCTAAATCTAACTCTAACACCCCCCTAACTTAAATATAATTTTAATAAATCTAAAATTAACTAAATTAATCCTATTTAAAACTAAATACTTACCTATAAAATAAACCCTAAGATAGCTACAATATAACTAATAGTTACATTGTAGCTAGTTTAGAGTTTATTTATATTTTACAGGCAAGTTTGTATTTATTTTAACTAGGTAGAATAGTTATTAAATAGTTATTAACTATTTAATAACTACATAGCTAAAATAAAGTTAAATTTACCTGTAAAATAAATCCTAACCTAAGTTACAATTACACCTAACACTACACTACAATTAAATTAATTCACTAAACTAACTAATTTAAATACAATTAAATACAATTATCTAAAGTACGAAAAAAAAACCCCACTAAATTACAGAAAATAATTACAAGTTTTTTACACAAATTACACCTAATCTAATCCCCCTAACAAAATAAAAAGCCTTCCAAAATAATAAAAAGCCCTACCCTACACTAAATTACAAATAGCCATTTAAAGGGCCTTTTGTGGGGCATTGCCCCACAGTAATCAGCTCTATTACCTGTAAAAAAAAGTACAATACCCCCCAACATTAAAACCCACCACCCACACAACCAACCCTACTCTAAAGCCCACCCAATACCCCCTTAATAAAACCTAACACTAACCCCTTGAAGATCACCCTACCTTGAGAAGTCTTCACCCAGCCGGGCCGAAGTCCTCAACGAAGCCGGGCGAAGTGGTCCTCCAGACGGGCAGAAGTCTTCATCGAAGCCGGGAAGAAGAGGTCCTCCAGATGGACAGAAGTCTTCATTCAGGCGAGATCTTCTATCTTCATCCATCGGGCGCGGAGCGGCTCCATCTTCAAGACATCCGACATGGAGCATCCTCTTCAAACGAAGTCCAAGTGAAGAATGAGATTCCTTTAAATGACGTCATCCAAGATGGCGTCCCTTGAATTCCGATTGGCTGATAGAATTCAGCCAATCGGAATTAAGGTAGAAAAAATACTATTGGCTGAGGCAATCAGCCAATAGGATTGAGCTTGCATTCTATTGGCTGATCCAATCAGCCAATAGAATGCCATCTCAATCCTATTGGCTGATTGGATCAGCCAAGAGGATTTTTTTCTTAATTCCGATTGGCTGATAAAATTCTATCAGCCAATCGGAATTCAAGGGATGCCATCTTGGATGACGTTATTTAAAGGAACCTCATTCTTCACTTGGACTTCGTTTGAAGAGGATGCTCCACATCAGATGTCTTGAAGATGAAGCCGCTCCGCGCCGGATGGATGAAGATAGAAGATGTCGCCTGGATGAAGACTTCTGCCCATCTGGAGGACCTCTTCTTCCCGGCTTCGATGAAGACTTCTGCCCGTCTGGAGGACCACTTCGCCCCGCTTTGTTGAGGACTTCGACCTGGCTGGGTGAAGACTTCTCAAGGTAGGGTGATCTTCAAGGGGTTAGTGTTAGGTTTTATTAAGGGGGTATTGGGTGGGTTTTAGAGTAGGGTTGGTTGTGTGGGTGGTGGGTTTTAATGTTGGGGGGGTGTTGTACTTTTTTTTACAGGTAATAGAGCTGATTACTTTGGGGCAATGCCCCGCAAAAGGCCCTTTTAAGGGCTATTTGTAATTTAGTGTAGGGTAGGACTTTTTATTATTTTGGGGGCTTTTTTATTTTGTTAGGGGATTAGTTTACGTGTAATTAGTTTAAAAAACTTGTAATTATTTTATTTTCTGTAATTTAGTGTTTGTTTTTTTCGTACTTTAGATAATTCTTTTAAATTGTATTTAATTGTATTTAGTTAAGGTAATTAATTTAATTATAGTTTAGAGTTAGGTGTAATTGTAACTTAGGTTAGGATTTATTTTACAGGTATATTTGTCTTTATTTTAACTAGGTAGTTATTAAATAGTTAATAATTATTTAATAACTATTCTACCTAGTTAAAATAAATACAAACTTGCCTGTAAAATAAAAACAAAACCTAAGATAGCTACAATGTAACTATTAGTTATATTGCAGCTAGCTTATGGTTTATTTTATAGGTAAGTATTTAGTTTTAAATAGGAATAATTTAGTTAATTATAGTAATTTTATTTAGATTTATTTAAATTAGATTTAAGTTAGGGGGTTGTTAGGGTTAGACTTAGGTTTAGGGGTTAATAACTTTAATATAGTGGCGGCAGATTAGGGGTTAATAAGTGTAGTTAGGTTGCGGTGACATTGGGGGCGGAAGATTAGAGGTTAATAAATATAATGTAGGTTGCAGCGATGTTGGGGGCAGCAGATTAGGGGTTCATAACTATAATGTAGGTGGCGGCGGTGTCCGGAGCAGCAGATTAGGGGTTAATAATATAATATAGGTGTCAGCGATAGCGGGGACGGCAGATTAGGGGTTAATAAGTGTAAAATTAGGGGTGTTTAGACTCGGGGTTCATGTTAGGGTGTTAGGTGTAAACGTAAATTTTCTTTCCCCATAGGAATCAATGGGGCTGCGTTAGGAGCTTTACGCTGCTTTTTTGCAGGTGTTAGGTTTTTTTTCAGCCGGCTCTGCCCCATTGATTCGTATGGGGAAATCGTGCACGAGCATGTTTAGCCAGCTCACCGCTACCGTAAGCAGCGCTGGTATTGAGGTGAGCTGTGGAGCTAAATTTTGCTCTCCGCTCACTTTTCTGAGGCTAACGCCGGGTTTAAAAAAAACACGTAATACCAGCGTTGTCTGTAGGTGAGCAGTGAGCATAAACTGTTCGTTAGCACCGCACACCATTACCAACAAAACTCGTAATCTAGCCGAATGTTTCTAGATACAGCTATCATCTTGTTAATGACGATGATCATAGTTACATAGTAATATAGGTTGACAAAAGGCTCAGGTCTATCAAGTTTCACCTTTCACATATTTCTGTTACTACTGTTTATACAAAACAAGATAAGAAATGGAAGCTATTTCCATGGAACTTCTTTATAACTCAACATTGGCAATCAGATTTCTCTTTAGATAAACAAGTTACTATTGTCAATAAAATAAATAGAATAACTCAGGAATAGCTCAGTTTTGGTTAGTATTAGAGTTAATTTAATTTGAGAGGGTGGTTATATTACGTTTAGGAATTTAATTGTACGTGTGTTATATTTTATGAGGAGATATATTTAGGGGTAGTGTTTAATATTAAGGGGTGTGTGTATATATATATATATATTTATATATATTTGCTTCTTTTTTTTTATTTTGCGTGATACATTTCGGAAGCTTAAAGGGACATGAAACACAAAATATATTTTTTTATATTCAGACAGAGTATACAGTTTTAAACAACTTTCCAAATTATTTTATCAAATATATTCATCATTCTCTTGGTATCCTTTGTTGAAGGAAAAGCAATGCGCTACTGGGAGCTAACTGAATACATCAGGTGAGCCAATGATAATCGGCATATATATGCAGCCACCAATCGGTGGTTAGCTCCCAGTAGTGCATTGCTGCTTCTGAGGCTGCCTAGGTATATTTTTTAGCAAAGGATACAAACAGAACAAAGCAAAGTATATCATGGAAGTAAGTTGGAAAGTAGTTTAATATTTCAACGCCTATCTGAATTATGAAAGTTTAATTTGGACTTTACTGCCCCCTTTAGGACCAGATAACCAGTGGAGCGCTAATTAAAGCTCCCACTCGAGCATTAATTGCGCTAGAAGTGAGCCAAGTGCAGAAAGCCGAAGTTAGAATTTCGCATACACATTCACGTATTCACCCAAACAGGTTAAGCCGAGATTACATATATGCGGCGTAATTTTCAGTGCTACTGCTGAAACCCACGTTGCCTGTAAATTCACCTCAACATGCCGTAAATTGGATAAGCTGGCGAGGTTCAGAAATGTGCACCACTACACATTTCTGGTGTCGCCAGTGACTTACAGCATTATATCATCTGCCGGTGCATATGTTTAAAATAAAAGAATTTGAAATCCCACGTAAAAATCTAAACCATCTAAAAAATAAATCGACACATCAAAACCCCTATATCCTCCAAGCCCCCACATTGCAACTACTAATTAAACTTATTAACCCCTAATCCGGCATCCCCCCTCATTGCATCTACTAATAAAATATATTAACCCCTAAACTGCCATCCCCCCACATCGCAAACTACCTAATAAAGCTATTAACCTCTAATACCCCATCCCCCCAATGCCATAAATAATAAAAGTATTAACCCACCCAATCCGCCAACCCCCCACATCGCAAAGTATCTAATTAACCTATTAACACCTAAATCTCCAACCCCTACAATGCAAACAACTAATTAACCTATTAACCTCTAAACTGCCAACCCCCCACATCACAATTTACCTAATTAACCTATTAACCCCTAATCTGCCAACCCCCACAACGCAAAGTATTAATCTCATAACTAAGCCCCCTAACCTAACATCCCCTAAATTAACCCCAATTAAAATACAATTACATAAAATAACAAAATACTATCTATTCTACATTAAAAATTACAAAAAATAAAAAACATAAATTACTTTAAAAAACTAACGCATAGATTTAGAGTTTTGTCGGTAAAGACCCGCGGTGCTAACGCTCCTTTTTTTTCCAGCGCACCCTTAAGACAACGCTGGTATTTAGAGTTGTCTGAATGGCTGCGTTAGCCTCAGAAAAGGGAGCGTTGAGCATAATTTAGCTCCACTTCAACCTTCAATACCAGCGCTGCTTACGGTAGCCGTAAGCTGGAAAAAATGTGCTCGTGCACGATATCCTCATAGGAAACAATGAGGCTGAGCTGGCTGAAAAAAAACCTAACACCTGCAAAAAAGCAGCATTTAGCTCCTAACGCAGCCCCATTGTTTCCTATGGGGAAACACTCTCTAAGTCTACACCTAACACCCTAACATGAACCCCCGAGTCTAAACACCCCTAACCTTACACTTATTAACCCCTAATATGCCACCGCCGCTATCGCTGACACCTGCATTATATTTTTAACCCCTAATCTGCCGCTCCGGACACCGCCGCAACCTACATTATCGCTATGAACCCCTAATCTGCTGCCCCTAACATCGCCGACACCTATATTATATTTATTACCCCCTAATCTGCCCCGCAACGTCGCCGCCACCTACCTACACTTATTAATCCCTAATCTGCCGACCGGACCTCGCCACCCCTAAACCGCTGCACTCCTGCCTCGCAAACACTATAATAAATTGTATTAACCCCTAATCTGCCCTCCCTAACATCGCCGCCACTTACCTACAATTATTAACCCTAATCTCACGCCCCCAACGTCACCGCTACTATAATAAAGTTATTGGATGAAGACTTCTACAGGATGGAGGACCTCTTCTTGGCCCGCTTGGATGAATAATTCGGCTTGGCTGAGTGAAGACGACTGAAGGTAGGGAGATCTTCAGGGGGTTAGAGTTAGTTTTTTTTAAAGGGGATTTGGGTGGGTTTTAGAGTAGGGGTATGTGGGTGGTGGGTTCTAATGTTGTGGGGGGTATTGCATTTTTCTTTACAGGTAAAAGAGCTGATTACTTTGGGGAAATGCCCCACAAAAAGCCCTTTTAAGGGCTGGTAAAATAGCTGATTACTTTGTAATTTAGGATAGGGTAGGGCATTTTATTATTTTGGGGGGCTTTTTTATTTTATTAGGGGGCTTAGCTTAGGTGTAATTAGTTTAAACTTCTTGTAATTTCTTTTTTATTTTCTGTAATTTAGTGGGGGGGTTTTGTAATATAGTTTATTTTATTTTATTGTATTTTATTTTAGCTAATTGTAGGTAATTTATTTAATTAATTTATTGATAGTGTAGTGTTAGGTGTATTTGTAACTTAGGTTAGGATTTATTTTACAGGTAATTTTATAATTATTTTAACTAGGTAGCTATTAAATAGTTATTAACTATTTAATAGCTATTGTACCTAGTTAAAATAAATACAAAATTGCCTGTAAAATAAATATAAATGCTAAAATAGCTACAATGTAATTATTATTTATATTGTAGCTATATTAGGGTTTATTTTTTAGGTAAGTATTTAGTTTTAAATAGGATTAATGTATTTAATTATAGTAAATTTATTTAGTTAAATTTAAATTATATTTAAGTTAGGGGGGTGTTAGGGTTAGATTTAGGGTTAATAACTTTATTATAGTATCGGCGACAGTGGGGGTGGCAGATTAGGGGTTAATATTTGTAGGTAGGTGGCGGCGATGTTAGGGAGTGCAGATTAGGTGTTAATAAAATGTATTATAGTGTTTGCTAGGCGGGAGTGTGGCGGTTTAGGGGTTAATACATTTATTATAGTGGCTGCGATGTCCGGTCGGCAGATTAGGGGTTAATAAATATAATGTAGGTGTCGGCGATGTTAGAGGCATCAGATTAGGGGTTCATAGGTATAATGTAGGTTGTGGCGGTGTCCGGAGCGACAGATTAGGGGATAAAAAAAAATATTATAGGGTTTGCGATGTGGGGGGGCCTCTTTTTAGGGGTTCATAGGTAGTTTATGGGTGTTAGTGTACTTTATAGCACAGTAGTTAAGAGATTTATGTTCCCGCGTTAGCCCATAAAACTCTTAACTACTGACTTTTTTTGACGGTAGGAGTCTTGTCGGTAGAGGCTCTACCGCTCACTTCTTCCAAGACTCGTAATACCAGCGTTAGGCAAATCCCATTGAAAAGATAGGATACGCAATTGACGTAAGGGGATCTGCGGTAGCCTCGAGTCACGGAAAGAAAGTGAGCGGAAGACCCTTTCCTGCCTGACTCCAAATACCAGCCGGCGTTAAAAAGCAGCTTTAGGACCCTTTAACGCTGCTTTTGACGGCTAACGCCAAACTCTAAATCTAGGCATAAGATTTCCCAAAATTTAAAAAAAAAACTAACATTACATAAAATAAAAAACCTAACATTACAAAAATGTAAGATCACAAAAAATTAAAAAAAGCTAACTTTACGGAAAATAACAAACAAATTATCGAAAATAAAAAAAGTTATTCCTAATCTAATACCCCCTTAAAGTGATGGTTGCAATGTTTTGGTTGTTTATAAATGTAGCCTATCCGTTTATGAGCAAAGTCGCTAGTTTTTTTTCCGTTTATAGTGGTTTCTAAATATGATACAAGAATGATCTAAAAAGTCTGTGTTACTGTGCCTCGCTCCTCCCGCTTTGTACTTTCTGCTCTAAAATATGCAGAGAGGTCCTACCCGCTCACTTTTAGTTTTGGAAGAAGGGAAAATCACTTATGCATGCCCTGTAGATGAAGGGGGCGGATTAGATAAAGTACTGGACGTAACGGCCAGGTTTTCAACTGGAGGAAAACAAAAACGGCAGAGGAAAAAAGAATATGTACACAGAGCCAGGTGGAATATGGGACCATAGGAATCAAACATTAAAACAGTTATAACTTTAATGTAATGGTTAAAAAATTGAGGGGTGGGGCCAGCTGGGCAAGCGAGCGGTCGCACATCTTAGGAGCTCCGACCAAATGCATCTGTTTTCCATCCAGCACTGCTCGCTTCCCACAAAATACAGTCTAAATCCACTTCCCGGTCCCATCCTAAACTTCTAGCCTCGGGCGTAGCAGGATAATACATACCTCCGTGGAGACTGAAGCTTGAGGAGACTGCACAACAACCGAGTAAAGCCGGCGGCCATCTTGGTCGCCGCAGGGAGTCAATATAGCCTCAATCTAAGCAGCTTTCCAAGGGGCTGCACAGCCAGTCCGATCAGCCCAGAACGGGTCAGTGTACATTTCAGATGTGACCCAATCTACCATGCAAGCTTGACCAAGTTGTAGAGGCACCCAGAGAGGAAGGATTCCTCTGAACCCTCCGTCTTTCTAAACTGTGCAACAGATTAAAAACTGGCCACCCAAAACATGGGACAAACTTACCTACAGGGGAGAGTGCTAATATGGAGGGAACTATCGATTTCTACAATGCGTTACGCTGCCTTCTCCAGGATCACCATGATGCCCTTGAGGGTATGCTACACACTGTTTTGTCATGGTGGTACACAATATACTCAGCAGCCGACTCTACCTATATCTACCCCAACAGAGCCTGGTATCTGTGATACTGTGGGACTCCAGCGCTCGTCATCTATTCCTAACAGCCCTCTATCGGATCCCTTGGTAACCCCTATGCTTTGCAGGGGTTTAGAGGGCACAGCCACTGCTTAGATATATACATAACAATTTTACTCACTTCATTCCTTTCACTATACATAATCTAGAAGCTCCTGGCTCCATATTAAACTGTTAACTCTGTCTGCTGATTCTTTATGTGAAGTTGCATTTCTCAACCATAATGGGGTATTACTAGTAGATAGTTCCTAAGACCACTTTAGCATCTACTCTCATTGTACCATAGAATTTTGTCTACCAACAAGGTTGGTTATACCTCCAATGTATTTTAATCTTAGTTTCAGCCAAAGTAACCCTTGCAGTTATAAGAGTATCTAGGAATATAATCTAAATGTACATATACACTGTCGTAGAATTCTAATTATAGCTCACATGGTATGGAGCCGTCTAGCTCCATAATTATACTCCTATAGATGCCCTCGGTGAGCTAAATCCACTATCCTGCCTTTGCCCATCTACATATTGGTTTCAAGCATTTGCTCATTCACCCTTCCTACATGTAAGAGCTTTGTCCTTTACTACCATGTATAATCTTTACCATTGTTCTCATGGGTCATATCTCTCAAACTATCTAAATGGTCCTTTTCTATTCTCCTCCCCCCCCACCCACTAATGTACTCTGGAATTTCGTGTATCCAGAGGCTAACTCTGTGGTTTCTCTCGTCAATACCCCAACCGTCATACTTTCATATGCAGATCATGAACAGTTATTTCCTCTAGACCTGTATATATTTATAGTCAACCTCACTATACTTTTATATGCTAGCCATATAAGGCTAAACTCATATATATTTATAGTTAACGGCAAAAGCTCAAGAGTAGCCTAAACTAGTTAACTTGTTATATTTCGCTTAGATCAATAACCTATACAGAATGCTAATGAGAATTTTCCAGTGTTTGCTCACCAGATTTATATGACTGTTTTATACGTTTATAATTTCATGTTCTATCTAGCCCAAGAGTGGCTATAGACCAACTTACCTCCATTGAATGTTACTATTGTATGATGGTCTAAGAGTAACCTACTATCTTGAGAGGAGTATTATATACTTTGAAAAATGAGGTTATAGCTATCTTTGCCTACTTACTTTTTGGATTTATATGTATCTGAGACTGTACATTATTCTATCAATGTGAACTTTACCTTTTAAAAAAATTAATCTTCCCATTGCCGCGAAAAAGGCTTTTGTATGGGCATTGCCCTTAAAAGGTCAATTGGCTCTTTTGCAGTGCAAAAAATAAAAAAGGCCTAATCTAAAAAAATAGGTATTCACCAATCACCATTGATGAAGTCCAGCGAGCCATCTTCTTCCAGGCAGAGAAAGGTCTTCATCCAGGTGGCTTCCTCTTCATCCATCGCGGGCCTACCTTCTTTCTTCTTTGCGGAGCCATGGATTGGTCATAGGAGGCACGGATCCGGAGTGGTGGTCGTCCATGGCGGTCATCTGCGACGTGGAGGATCTCTTCATGCAATCATCCGCCGCTAAAACTGAAGATTGAATGCAAGGTATCCCTTTTATACCTGGCATTCCTATTTGCTGAACATTTCAAATCAGCCAATATGAAATGAATGAATGTAGCTTGCTCCAAATACTAGACCAGAGCGGGAGCGAGCTACATTCATTTTAATGGCGCGACCGGGCACACAGTGTTCCCGAGATGCGCTGTGTAAAAACCAGACCCGCTCATTAGAGCATGGAGCAGCATTCTGGTAAAAGGAGATTTTAGTTAGAATTTCTCTGCAATCTTTTAAAGTATAAATGTGCCGGTAAGCTAATGATATATATTTCTGCACTATGTGCAGAATTATATAACAGTTTGTAAGTTTACTGCCCCTTTAAATGTAATATTCGAATTGTGCAATATTCAATCGAAATTGAAACATTCGAATTGATATATTTGTATCTATTATGTATTAATTTACTAGTTTCCATACCACATGAACTATTGAACTTCTAAATAGTATTTGTTAAATAGAATGTTAAATTTGAAATTTCGAATGTTGATATTCAATCTAATTATAAACATTTGAATTAGAAAGTGACATTCAAAAACTGTAAATAGCATTCGATTATAGAATTTTTAAGAATTTTCGTTCGTATCAACATTCGGATTTGTAATTCGAATTTTGGTGATAACATTCGTTCTAACATTCAAATTCGGAAATTTACACATTCGCCCATCCCTACTTTAGGGTACTGACTGATAAACCTTTCTTCAGGCCCTACTAAAGAAAGGATAGAATACGGGGAATTCTCACCTGACTCAATGGAAAATCTCTAGATCCGCACCAATGAAGGTATTTACGCCATACCTTATAATAAATCTTGCGAGTAACAGGCTTATAAGCCTGACTCATAGTCTCAATAACTTTCAAAGAAAAACCTTGTCTGGACAAGACTAAGCCATCAATCGCCAAGCAGTCAGCTTTAGAGAGATTAAGTTCGGATGGAGGAAGGGACCCTGAAGTTGAAGATCCTTTCTCAGAGGCAATTTCCATGGGGGAAATGACAACATCCTCACCAGGTCCACAAACCAAGTTCTGTGAGGTCACGCTGGAGCTATTAGAATCACCTAAGCCTGCTCCTGTTTGATAAGAGCTATCACCCGAGGAAAGAGGGCAACCTGAGGAAATGGATAAATTAGACCAAAATCCCATGGCACTGCCAGGGCGTCTACCAGAGCTGCTTGAGGATCTCTTGATCTTGCTCCGTATCTTGGAAGCTTGATATTTAGATGAGATGCCATCAGATCCAGCTCTAGAACTCCCCACTTGAGGGTTAACATCATGAAAACTTCTGGACTGAGAGCCCATTCCCCTGGATTAAGCGTCTGCCTGCTCAGATAATCCGCTTCCCATTTGTCCACCCCTGGGATATGAATGGCATAGATATGACATTGCCCACTGAAGAATGCGAGTCACCTCCTTCATAGCTAGCAAGCTCCGAGTTCCTCCTTGGTGGTTGATAAATGCCACTGAAGTGATGTTTTCTGATTGAAATCTGATAAACCGGACTAAACTCAGTTGAGGCCAAGCTGATAGAGCATTGAGAATTGCTCTCAATTCTAGGATATTTATAGGGAGGTCAGACTCCTCCTGAGTCCAAAGTCCCTGAGCTCTTAGGGACCTCAAACTGCTCCCCAACCTAACAGGCTGGCATCCGTGGTCACAATCTACCAAGAAGGTAGGAAACAAGTGCCCTGAGACAAATGGTCCTGGGAGATCCACCAAAACAGAGACATCCTTGTCTGAGAGTCTAAAACTATCCTCTGAGAGAGATCCAAGTGGTCTCCGTTCCATTGATTGATCATATATAACTGTAGAGGTCTCAGATTGAAGCGACCAAATGGAATAATGTCCATGGATGTCACCATGAGACCAATTACTTCCCTGCATACAGCCACCAATGGACGAACAGAGGATTGAAGAGAACGACAGGCATCCAGAAGCGTGAATTTTCCAACCTCCATCAAAAAAAAATCTTCATAGATACTGAGTCTATGATTTTCCCCAGAAAACATACCCTGGTACTTGGCACCAGGGAATTTTTCCCTAGATTCACCTTCCACCCGTGAGAGCGGAATATAGCTAACAGAGATTCTGTATGGGATCTTGCTAACTGAAAAGATAGAGCCTGGAACAAGATGTTGAAAAAATGCGAACCTCAGGAACTTGAAATGTTCCCTGTGGTTAGGCACATGAAGATATGCATCCTTTAGGTCTATAGTGGTCATAAACTGACCCTCCTGAACTATAGGGAAAATAGAACAAATAGTCTCTATTAGACTTGTGCACGATCAAAAATTTTGGTTTGCTTCGATTTGATTTGAGCCGTAAAAAAAATTGGTTCAAGACTTTCGTAATAATTCGGTATGTGTCGGTAATTCGGTTTCGGAATTTAATTGTGTTGTTCCGAATTTTGAAATTCGGATGCATTTGAAACCGTTACCGAATTATTATTATTAATGTCAGACCGAATCTTTATTACGGACCGAATCCTTATTTCTAACTAATGTTCCGGCGATTGCCGAAACAAAATTATGTTAAACCGCCGCCGCCACTAAATAAAGCTATTAACCCCTAAATTGCTGCCCCACATCACTAACACTACCTAAACCTATTAACCCCTAAAACTCTGCCCCCGACATCGCCAACATGAACTAAACATATTAAACCCTAAACCGCACCCCCATAACGCCAACACTACCTAAACCTCTTAACCCCTAAACTGTCATTCTGCAACATCGCTGACACTAACTAAAACTATTAACCCCTAAACCGCACCCCCCACATTGACAACTTTCTACATTTACAATATTCTAGCTAGCTTAGGTTTTATTTTTATTTCACAGGTAAGTTATTTATTTTAACTAGGTAAACCAGTTAGTAAAAAAATAGTTATTAACTATTTACTAACTACCTTGTTAAAATAAATACAAACTTACCTGTGAAATAAAAATAAAACCTAAGCTGCTTTACCCTAAAACCTAACATTACAAAAATAAAAAACACTTAAATTACAAAAAATTAACTTAGGACAATGCCCTACAAAAGGACCTTTTAAGGGCTTTTGGTAGTTTATTATAAATTAGGGGTTTTTTGCTGTGTTTTTTTTTTAAAATGGGTATTAGAATAGGAATAATTTTTATTATTTTTGATAATTCATTTTTATTTTGTGTAATGTTTTTTTTTTTTCGTTTTGGGGTGTTTTTTTGTTTTGTTTTTTTGGTTAGGGTGGGCACTCTTAAAAGAGCTGAATGCCCTTTTAAGGGCAGTAAAAGAGCTGAGTGCCCTTTTAAAGGAAATGCCCATACAAATGCCCTTTTCAGGGCAATGGGTAGATTAGGTTTAACATTATTTTTATTTTGGGGGTTTGGGGATTTGTAATGTTAGTAGGTCTTAGGGTTTTTCTTTTTTGCAAAAGAGCTGTAAACTTTAGGGCAATGCACTTTTAAGGGCCCTTGGTAGTTTATAGATTAGGGATTTTTTTTATTTTGGGGTGTGTTTTTTTTTTCTTAAACAGGAGTATTAGAATAAGAATATTTTTTTTGTTTTGGATAATTTCATTAGTTTTTTTTTTAATGGTAGTTTTTTTATTTTTTGTAATTTTAGTGTTTTATTTTTGTAATGGTAGTTTTTTTATTTTGTAATGGTAGGTTTTAGTGTAAGGCAGCTTAGGTTTTAGGTTTTATTTTTATTTCACAGGTAAGTTTGTATTTATTTTAACCTGGTAGTTAGTAAATAGTTAATTACTTTTTTTTACTAACTTACAGCCAGATTACGAGTTTTGCGTTATGGCTGGCTCGCTAATAATAACTTGCAAGTTATTTTCACCACTCACCTTTAATAGCGCTGCTATTACAGGTTTGCAAAAAAACGGCTTGTGCGGGCGATATGTTTGCGTTGAGCTCCATACCTCGCCCAAATACAAGCAGTGTTTTGACGTGCTCTTGCACGATTTCCACATAGACATCTATGGGGAAAGTTGGCTAAAAAAAAGCCTAACACCTGCAATTGCAGAGCATAAAGCTCTGTAACGCAACTCCATTGATGTCTATGGGGAAAGAAAATGTATGTTTAAACCTAACATAAAACCCGAGTCTAAACACCCCTAATCTGCCGCCCCTGACATCGCCGACACCTACATTACACTTATTAACCCCTAATCTGCTGCCCCAATATCACCGCTACCTGCCTACACTTATTAACCTCTAATCTGCCACCCCCCACCATTATAAATTTATTAACCCCTAATCTGCCACCCCCAATGTTGCTGCCGCCACTATACCAAAGTTATTAACCCCTAAACCTCTGGCTTCCCACATCACTAACACTAAATAAATATATTAACCCCTAAACCTAACCCTAAGTATTACCCTAACCCTAACGTAACCCTAACACCCCTAACTTTAACATAATTAAAATAATTCTAAATAAGACCTACTATTACTAACTAATTCCTATTTAAAACAAAATACTTACCTGTAAAATAAACCCTAAGATAGCTACAATATAACTACATTGTAGCTATCTTAGGTTTTATTTTTATTTCATGAAATATCCCAGACGGGGATATGAAAGCGCACTGAAAAGTGCAAACAAAAATCATAAAAATTTGACAAACAGAGTCAATGTGCAAATCTACCGTAACCGGCTTGTGAGTGTGTCCTTTGAATAGAAAGTTTCTATGGATCTGTATAGATGTTTTTCTTCTTAAATATAGTAGTAGCGTGAAGACAGGTAGCTCCTCTTGGTCCCGGAGAGTAGGGAGAACTGTTAGAAAATGAGAGAAGGAAGAGAGGGCACCACAATAGCGTAATATTGTCTGGTAGTGTGGATATGAATGTAGACAGGTAATATGCTTACCGGAACAAATGGCACTGTGCTGTGACCAGTGCGTGACAGCTTGCTAGCACTTAACAGTGGCTAGTACACTGGGGAGAATGCTTTCCTTGGAATCTATTCCAGGTTCCCCCTAGGCGCACTCCTCTTAGTGCCTATCGTTTCAAATGAAGTGATGGACTTGGCGTGTTGTTGTATTAGGAATGGGATACCACAACACGGACAACTTCTTAATTAAAATAGCTTTAATATGACGCGTTTCTCAACCCCAACTGGGTCGTTTCCTCAGATAAAAGCGAATACAAACAATTACATTTGTTAACATTATATACACATTGTGTATCAAAAAACAGGAATTTGTCATAAAGTATTTGTCCAATGAGAATACATTTTCAGCTGTGGAAAGCCGGTCTCGGCCACCAGCTGTTACAAATTAAAAACCATTAATGATTACTACACTATATATGAAAGGAATTGTGTAAAGTAAATAAATGTACCCTTTATATTGTTATGAAGCCTCTTTATATTTTCTCGGAATTGTTGTAACCTATCCGACAACAAATATACTAGAAACATGCATCCAATTATTTTAGCGGAGATATACTAGAAATCCTCAGTGTGTAAACGCAACCCATGACCCTGCCAAAGATTCTATTCCTATATGACCAATGTATGATTTCAATGGCTATATACTCAAATGTCCTATATAGTATCCACATTGTAATAATGTCCTATAAACCTGTAGACCCAAAAAAGAGGTACTCCAACATAGTTCAACCAGAGTATATTAATTGTTATATACCTTAAGGGTTTTGTAAGATATTCTTGCGCTATGTTTTCTGAATAGTAAATAATAGATAATATTATTTGCTGGATATTTGATCTGCGATTTAATCGCTGTATTCGACATCCAAAATTGTCTACTATATGTGATATAATATTCCCTAATTGTATATGTTATAAGTCTGCTAGATAAATACTACCCAGAACAAGTCGCTAAAATGTTGTCTTTATAGATATTTGTGTTTAATAAGGAATGTATACTCAGATGTTAAAAAGAAATATGTAAATTTCACTAAACATTTGATATGTGATTTTTTAAAATGTATTTAATCTCTCCAATTGTCTATTATACCCGATATGGTATTCACTATACCTGTGTGTTTGATAATAGTAGAATATTGTGTATATGTAAACTTGTGCCTAATAACAAAATATCTGCTCATATGTAAAAAATATATAGAAAGAGAATGTATGTAAGTGAATTTTCACTTCAATGAATAAATGGATTGTGTAATAGATAAATATAGTAGGATTGTAATAGTTGTATGGAATAGATATTTGAAGTTCGATATGTATTTAAATGCCTATGGAAAAGTTAGAATCAAATTGTCATTGTATGATATTATGATTACCATTATTAGAACGTTGAGTAAAAACTAAACTCTAAAGTCACCATGATGGGTGAAACAAATAAAGATTATATGTGTAAAAATTGATGTTGCTGTAGGTGAAGGTGTGAATGGAAGGTGAAAGGTAGAAATTAAATCTATCATGAGTGAGATCAAGCTCATAGATATATAAATGGATATTGGTGTGATGTCTTATATTAAGCATGGACAAATCCAATATCACCTCCAAGACTTATTTTAAAGATGTTGATAGCAACAGTTTTTTAAACTACCACAGCAATCTGCACAAAAATTGGTTACTTAATGTACCATACAGTCAGTTTCGCAGGATAAGACGCAATTGTAGCGAGTATAACACCTTTTTGGAACAAAGCCAAATATTGTATAATAGGTTTATAGAAAAAGAATACCCCCCAAGTTTACTTGACAGGGCTTTAGAAAGAGCAAAAAATCTAAATAGAGGAGACATCCTATCAGATAAAAAAACTACCAACACAGAAACCATATTTGGAGATAAAGAAACCATTTTCATAACACAATACAACTCTGATTTCTATAAAATCAAACACATACTGCATAAACATTGGCATATAATACAAAGAGATCCTGTTCTTAAACACTTAGTAAAGGATACACCTAAAATTGTCTATAGGAGAGCGCCCACACTCAGGAACCAGCTATCTCCCAGTAAGAAAGTGAAACATAAATTAGATAAAAAAACATCACACAACTCGAGCCGAAACAAAGGGCTATTTGGCATGTATGGAATCTACAAATGTGGAAAGACAGGTTGTGGATCATGCAAAATTATAATATCAGGCACAAAAAATTTCAAATCCACAGTTACAGGTGAGATTTTCCAGATCCCCATCTTTTTCAATTGCAGCTCATCTTTCACAGTTTATCTCATGGAGTGTATATGTGGCCTCCAATATGTAGGCCGCACCTCCAGGAAGCTGAGAAACAGATGGGGAGAACACCATCGCAACTGTAAAAACTCTAAAAAAAAACAAAATCAAACATAGTATACCTAACCACTTTTTAACCAAACACAATGGGAACCCATATATTTACAAATATGTTCCTATTGATTTAATTCCAAGAAGCTCAGATTATAACAGACTCAATAGACTCAGACAACGTGAGACATATTGGATCTATTGATTGAAGACACTACATCCTTATGGGCTCAATGCAAATTTGGATTTGGCAGCCTTCAATTGATAGATCCTTACAACATACATACCTTAACTTTTCTCGCTCACTTTTACTAAATTTATTCATGTATCCATATTTCTACAAAATACCCCTTTTTTATGCATCCTATACAACACCCTACTCACCATATACACTTACACATCACACCAATATCCATTTATATATCTATTAGCTTGATCTCACTCATGATATATTTAATTTCTACCTTTCACCTTCCATTCACACCTTCACCTACAGCAACATCAATTTTTACACATATAATCTTTATTTGTTTCACCCATCATGGTGACTTTAGAGTTTAGTTTTTACTCAACGTTCTAATAATGGTAATCATAATATCATACAATGACAATTTGATTCTAACTTTTCCATAGGCATTTAAATACATATCGAACTTCAAATATCTATTCCATACAACTATTACAATCCTACTATATTTATCTATTACACAATCCATTTATTCATTGAAGTGAAAATTCACTTACATACATTCTCTTTCTATATATTTTTCTCTTGTTAAGTGTATCCAGTCCACGGATCATCCATTACTTGTGGGATATATTCCCTTCCCAACAGGAAGTTGCAAGAGGATCACCCACAGCAGAGCTGCTATATAGCTCCTCCCCTCACATGTCATATCCAGTCATTCTCTTGCAACCCTCAACATAGATGGAGGTCATGAGAGGACTGTGGTGTTTTATACTTAGTTCATTTCTTCAATCAAAAGTTTGTTATTTTTAAATGGCACCGGAGTGTGCTGTTTTTTCTCAGGCAGTATTTGGAAGAAGAATCTGCCTGCGTTTTCTATGATCTTAGCAGAAGTAACTAAGATCCACTTGCTGTTCTCACACATTCTGAGGAGTGAGGTAACTTCAGAAAGGGAATGGCGTGCAGGTTTTCCTGCAACTAAGGTATGTGCAGTAAAATATTTTTCTAAGGAATGGAATTGACTAAGAAAATGCTGCTGATACCGAAGTAATGTAAGTAAAGCCTTAAATGCAGTGAAAGCGACTGGTATCAGGCTTATTAATAGAAATATATGGCGTGCAGGTTTTCCTGCAACTAAGGTATGTGCAGTAAAATATTTTTCTAAGGAATGGAATTGACTAAGAAAATGCTGCTGATACCGAAGTAATGTAAGTAAAGCCTTAAATGCAGTGAAAGCGACTGGTATCAGGCTTATTAATAGAGATATGTACTCTTTAAAAAATGTGTTTTAAAACATTTGCTGGCATGTTTAATCATTTTTTAACATACATTTGGTGATAAAACTTATTGGGGCATAATTTTTCCACATGGCTGGCTTATTTTCTGCATAGAAACAGTTAACTGAGGCTTCCCACTGTTGTAATATGAGTGGGAGGGGCCTATTTTAGCACTTTTTTGCACAGTAAAAATCCAGACTCAGACTTCCTGCTTCTTCCTGCATGATCCAGGACTTCTATAGAGGGCTCAAAAGACTTCAAAAGTCATATTGAGGGAGGTAATCAGTCACAGCAGAGCTGTGACAGTGTGTTTGACTGTGTTAAAAAATGTGTTTCTCTATTGTTTATCCGTTTTGGGTATTAAGGGGTTAATAATCCATTTGCAAGTGGGTGCAATGCTCTGCTAACTTAATACATTTACTGTGAAAATTTGGTTGGTATAACTGCATTGTTATTTCAACTTGAGACAGGTTTTGTGCTTCTTAAAGGCGCAGTAGCGTTTTTTATATTGCTTGTAAACTTATTGTGAGGTGTTTTTCAAGCTTGCCAGTCTTATTGCTAGTCTGTTTAAACATGTCTGACATAGATGAATCTACTTGTTCATTATGTTTGAAAGCCAGTGTGGAGCCCCATAGGAATATGTGTACTAATTGTATTGATTTCACTTTAAATAATAAAGGTCAGTCTTTATCTATAAAAGAATTATCACCAGATGACGAGGGGGAAGTTATGCCGACTAACTCTCCTCACGTGTCAGTACCTTCACCTCCCGCTCAGGGGGCGCATGCTATTGTGGCGCCAAGTACATCAGAGACGCCCATAGCAATTACTTTACAGGACATGGCTACAATCATGAATAATACCCTGTCAGAAGTATTATCTAGATTGCCAGAATTGAGAGGCAAGCGCGATAGCTCTGGGATTAGGAGAGATGCAGAGCGTGCTGGTGCTGTAAGAGCCATGTCTGATACTGCGTCACAGTTTGCAGAACATGAGGACGGAGAGCTTCATTCTGTGGGTGACGGATCTGATCCGGGGAAACCTGATTCAGAGATCTCTAATTTTAAATTTAAGCTTGAGAACCTCCGTGTATTGCTTGGGGAGGTTTTAGCTGCTTTGAACGACTGTAACACAGTTGCAATTCCAGAGAAATTGTGTAGGCTGGATAGATACTATGTACCGGTGTACTGATGTTTTCCCTATACCTAAAAGGCTTACAGAAATTATTAGCAAGGAGTGGGATAGAGCCGGTGTGCCCTTTTCCCCACCTCCTATATTTAGAAAAATGTTTCCAATAGACGCCACTACACGGGACTTATGGCAGACGGTCCCTAAGGTGGAGGGAGCAGTTTCTACTTTAGCAAAGCGTACCACTATCCCGGTTGAGGATAGTTGTGCTTTTTCGGATCCAATGGATAAAAAATTAGAAGGTTACCTTAAGAAAATGTTTGTTCAACAAGGTTTTATCCTGCAGCCCCTTGCATGCATTGCGCCTGTCACTGCTGCTGCGGCATTCTGGTTTGAGTCTCTGGAAGAGGCCATTCACACAGCTCCATTGGATGAAATTATGGACAAGCTTAAATCACTTAAGCTAGCTAACTCATTTGTTTCTGATGCCATTGTACATTTGTCTAACTAGCGGCTAAGAACTCCGGATTCGCCATCCAGGCACGGAGGGCGCTATGGCTTAAATCCTGGTCAGCTGACGTGACTTCTAAATCTAAATTACTTAATATTCCTTTCAAGGGGCAGACCTTATTCGGGCCCGGCTTGAAGGAAATTATTGCTGACATTACTGGAGGTAAGGGGCATACCCTTCCTCAGGACAGGGCCAAATCAAAGGCCAAACAGTCTAATTTTCGTGCCTTTTTCGAAATTTCAAGGCAGGAGCAGCATCAACTTCCTCCGCTCCAAAACAGGAAAGAACTGTTGCTCATTTCAGACAGGCCTGGAAACCTAACCAGTCCTGGAACAAGGGCAAGCAGGCCAGAAAACCTGCTACTGCCCCCAAGACAGCATGAAGGAACGGCCCCCTATCCGGAAAAAAACAGATCTAGTGGGGGGCAGACTTTCTCTCTTTGCCCAGGCGTGGGCAAGAGATGTCCAGGATCCCTGGGGGTTGTAGATCATATCTCAGGGATATCTTCTGGACTTCAAGGCTTCTCCTCCTCAAGGGAGATTTCATCTTTCAAGATTATCAGAAAACCAGATAAAGAAAGAGGCATTCCTACGCTGTGTACAAGACCTCCTAGTAATGGGGGTAATCCACCCAGTTCCGCGGACGGAACAAGGACAGGGATTTTATTCAAATCTGTTCGTGGTCCCCAAGAAAGAGGGTACCTTCAGACCAATTTTGGACCTAAAGATCTTAAACAAATTCCTAAGAGTTCCATCATTCAAAATGGAAACTATTCGGACCATCCTGCCCATGATCCAAGAGGGTCAGTACATGACCACAGTGGACTTAAAGGATGCCTACCTTCACATACCAATTCACAAAGATCATCATCGGTTCCTAAGATTTGCCTTTCTAGACAGGCATTACCAATTTGTAGCTCTTCCCTTCGGGTTGGCTACGGCCCCGAGAATCTTTACAAAGGTTCTGGGCTCACTTCTGGCGGTTCTAAGACCGCGAGGCATAGCGGTGGCTCCGTATCTAGACGACATCCTGATACAGGCGTCAAGCTTTCAAATTGCCAAGTCTCATACAGAGATAGTTCTGGCATTTCTGAGGTCGCATGGGTGGAAGGTGAACGTGCAAAAGAGTTCTCTATCACCACTCACAAGAGTCTCCTTCCTAGGGACTCTGATAGATTCTGTAGAAATGAAAATTTATCTGACGGAGGCCAGGTTATCAAAACTTTTAGATGCTTGCAGTGTCCTTCATTCCATTCCACGCCCGTCAGTGGCTCAGTGCATGGAAGTAATCGGCTTAATGGTAGCGGCAATGGACATAGTGCCATTTGCGCGCCTGCATCTCAGACCGCTGCAATTGTGCATGCTAGGTCAGTGGAATGGGGATTACTCAGATTTGTCACCCCTACTAAATCTGGATCAAGAGACCAGAGATTCTCTTCTCTGGTGGCTATCTCGGGTCCATCTGTCCAAGGGTATGACCTTTCACAGGCCAGATTGGACGATTGTAACAACAGATGCCAGCCTTCTAGGCTGGGGCGCAGTCTGGAATTCCCTGAAGGCTCAGGGATCGTGGACTCAGGAGGAGAAACTCCTCCCAATAAATATTCTGGAGTTAAGAGCAATATTCAATGCTCTTCTAGCTTGGCCTCAGTTAGCAACACTGAGGTTCATCAGATTCCAGTCGGACAACATCACGACTGTGGCTTACATCAACCATCAAGGGGGAACCAGGAGCTCCCTAGCGATGTTAGAAGTCTCCAAGATAATTCGCTGGGCAGAGTCTCACTCCTGCCACTTGTCAGCGATCCACATCCCAGACGTGGAGAACTGGGAGGCGGACTTTCTAAGTCGTCAGACTTTTCATCCGGGGGAGTGGGAACTCCATCCGGAGGTGTTTGCTCAACTGGTCTATCGTTGGGGCAAACCAGAATTGGATCTCATGGCGTCTCGCCAGAACGCCAAACTTCCTCGTTACGGATCCAGGTCCAGGGACCCGGGAGCGACGCTGATAGATGCTCTAGCAGCTCATTGGTTCTTCAACATGGCTTATGTGTTTCCACCGTTTCCTCTGCTGCCTCGACTGATTGCCAAGGTCAAACAGGAGAGAGCATCAGTGATTCTGATAGCGCCTGCGTGGCCATGCAGGACCTGGTATGCAGACCTAGTGGACATGTCGTCCTGTCCACCATGGACTCTACCTCTGAGACAAGACCTTCTAATACAAGGTCCTTTCAATCATCCAAATCTAATTTCTCTGAGACTGACTGCATGGAGATTGAACGCTTGATTCTATCAAAGCGTGGCTTCTCCGAGTCAGTTATTGATACCTTAATACAGGCACGAAAGCCTGTTACCAGGAAAACCTACCATAAGATATGGCGTAAATACCTGTATTGGTGCGAATCCAAGAGTTACTCATGGAGTAAGGTTAGGATTCCTAGGATATTGTCTTTCTCCAAGAGGGTTTGGAAAAAGGCTTATCAGCTAGTTCGTTAAAGGGACAGATTTCTGCTCTGTCTATTCTTTTGCACAAGCGTCTGGCAGAAGTTCCAGACGTCCAGGCTTTTTGTCAGGCTTTGGCTAGGATTAAGCCTGTGTTTAAAACTGTTGCTCCTCCGTGGAGCTTAAACTTGGTTCTTAAGGTTCTTCAAGGAGTTCCGTTTGAACCCCTTCATTCCATTGATATTAAACTTTTATCTTGGAAAGTTCTGTTTTTGATGGCTATTTCCTCAGCTCGAAGAGTCTCGGAGTTATCTGCCTTACATTGTGATCCTCCTTATCTGATTTTCCATTCAGACAAGGTAGTTCTGTGCACTAAACCTGGGTTTTTACCTAAGGTGGTTTCTAACAGGAATATCAATCAAGAGATTGTTGTCCCATCATTGTGCCCTAATCCTTCTTCAAAGAAGGAACGTCTTTTGCATAATCTGGACGTAGTCCGTGCCTTGAAGTTCTACTTGCAGGCAACTAAAGATTTTCGTCAAACATCGGCCCTGTTTGTCGTTTATTCTGGACAGAGGAGAGGTCAAAAAGCTTCGGCAACCTCTCTCTCCTTTTGGCTTCGAAGCATAATACGCTTAGCCTATGAGACTGCTGGACAGCAGCCCCCTGAAAGGATTACAGCTCATTCCACTAGAGCTGTGGCTTCCACCTGGGCCTTTAAGAATGAGGCCTCTGTTGAACAGATTTGCAAGGCTGCGACTTGGTCTTCACTTCACACTTTTTCAAAATTTTACAAATTTGACACTTTTGCTTCTTCGGAGGCTGTTTTTGGGAGAAAGGTTCTACAGGCAGTGGTTCCTTCCGTTTAAGTTCCTGCCTTGTCCCTCCCATCATCCGTGTACTTAAGCTTTGGTATTGGTATCCCACAAGTAATGGATGATCCGTGGACTGGATACACTTAACAAGAGAAAACATAATTTATGCTTACCTGATAAATTTATTTCTCTTGTAGTGTATAAAGTCCACGGCCCGCCCTGTCTTTTAAGGCAGGTCTAAATTTTTAATTAAACTACAGTCACCACTGCACCCTATGGTTTCTCCTTTCTTGTCTTGTTTCGGTCGAATGACTGGATATGACATGTGAGGGGAGGAGCTATATAGCAGCTCTGCTGTGGGTGATCCTCTTGCAACTTCCTGTTGGGAAGGGAATATATCCCACAAGTAATGGATGATCCGTGGACTGGATACACTACAAGAGAAATAAATTTATCAGGTAAGCATAAATTATGTTTTTTACATATGAGCAGATATTTTGTTATTAGGCACAAGTTTACATATACACAATATTCTACTATTATCAAACACACAGTTATAGTGAATACCATATCGGGTATAATAGACAATTGGAGAGATTAAATACATTTTAAAAAATCACATATCAAATGTATAGTGAAATTTACATATTTCTTTTTAACATCTGAGTATACATTCCTTATTAAACACAAATATCTATAAAGACAACATTTTAGCGACTTGTTCTGGGTAGTATTTATCTAGCAGACTTATAACATATACAATTAGGGAATATTATATCACATATAGCAGACAATTTTGGATGTCGAATACAGCGATGAAATCGCAGATCAAATATCCAGCAAATAATATTATCTATTATTTACTATTCAGAAAACATAGCGCAAGAATATCTTACAAAACCCTTAAGGTATATAACAATTAATATACTCTGGTTGAACTATGTTGGAGTACCTCTTTTTTGGGTCTACAGGTTTATAGGACATTATTACAATGTGGATACTATATAGGACATTTGAGTATATAGCCATTGAAATCATACATTGGTCATATAGGAATAGAATCTTTGGCAGGGCCATGGGTTGTGATTACACACTGAGGATTTCTAGTATATCTCCGCTAAAATAATTGGATGCATGTTTCTAGTATATTTGTTGTCGGATAGGTTACAACAATTCCGAGAAAATATAAAGAGGCTTCATAACAATATAAAGGGTACATTTATTTACTTTACACAATTCCTTTCATATATAGTGTAGTAATCATTAATGGTTTTTAATTTGTAACAGCTGGTGGCCGAGACCGGCTTTCCACAGCTGAAAATGTATTCTCATTGGACAAATACTTTATGACAACTTCATGTTTATTGATACACAATCTGTATATAATGTTAACAAATGTAATTGTTTGTATTCGCTTTTATCTGAGGAAACGACCCAGTTGGGGTTGAGAAACGCGTCATATTAAAGCTATTTTAATTAAGAAGTTGTCCGTGTTGTGGTATCCCATTCCTAATACAACAACACGCCAAGTCCATCACTTCATTTGAAATGATAGGCACTAAGTGGAGTGCGCCTAGGGGGAACCAGGAATAGACTCCAAGGAACGCATTCTCCCCAGTGTACTAGCCACTGTTAAGTGCTAGCAAGCTGTCACGCACTGGTCACAGCACAGTGCCATTTTTTTCCGGTAAGCATATTACCTGTCTACATTCATATCCACACTACCAGACAATATTACGCTATTGTGGCGCCCTCTCTTCCTTCTCTCTTTATTTTTATTTCACAGCACAAGTTTGTATTTATTTTAACTATGTAGTTATTAACTATTTACAAGCTAACTAGTTAAAATAAATACAAACTTACAAGTAAAATAAAACCTAACCTGCCTTCTACTAACACCTAACATTACAATAAAATTAAATAAATGAAATTAAAAAAATAAATTTATCATATATATAAGTACAAAAATGAATAAACACTATATTACACAAAATAAAAAAATAAATTATCAAAAATAAAAATGAATTACTCTTAATCTAATAGCCCTATCAAAAGAAAAAAAAAAAAAAAAAGAAAAAAACCTAGCCTACACTAAACTGTCAATAGCCCTTAAAAGGGCCTTTTGCGGGGCATTGCCCCAAAGAAATCAGCTCTTTTACCTGTAAAAAAAATAAATAAAATACAAACAACCCCCAACAGTAAAACCCACCCACCACCCACACAACCAACCCCCCAAATAAAATCTTATCTAAATAAAACTAAGCTCCCCATTGCCCTGAAAAGGGCATTTGGATGGACATTGCCCTTAAAAGGGCATTTGGCTCTTTTAAATTGCCCAAAACCCTAAGCTAAAAATAAAACCCACCCAATAAACTCTTAAAAAAAAACTAACACTAACCCCCGACGATCCACTTACAGTTTTTGAAGACCGGACATCCGTCCTCATCCAGGCGGTGAAGTCCTCATCAAAGCCGCAGAAGTCTTCATCCAAGCAGGCAGAAGTCCTCATCGAAGCGGGCAGAAGTCTTCATCCAGATGGCATCTTCTATCTTCATCCATCCGGCATGGAGCAGGTCCATCTTCAAGACACCCTGCGCGGAGCATCCTTACGACGTCTCTTGAAGAATTAAGTTTCCCTTTAAATGACGGAATTCAAGATGGCATCCCTTACATTCTGATTGGCTGATAGAATTCTATCAGCCAATAGGAATTAAGGAGGAAAAAATCCTATTGGCTGTTGCAATCAGCCAATAAGATTGAGTTTTCATCCTATTGGCTGATCCAATCAGCCAATAAGATTGAGCTCACATTCTAATGGCTATTCCAATCAGGGTGGCGGATTGAAAACCAGGTATGCTGAGTCGGAAAAGACCCAAGCGTAACTGTAAAAATGTTGATAACTTTGTGAGAACTTCAAATAGTGTCGAATAGGAGTGCGAATGAACACGATTCTGCTCGAATTCCACAGGTTTTCAACTCTCATCGAACTGTGTCAGATTGAGATCGCGGGATCGTATGTTACGTCACAAATTTCAACATTTTCCCATCTTGATGCTTTGATAACTACGGCGGATCAATCTCGCAACAATTACAAAGCGGAATATAAGCATATTTTTGGTTGACGCTTTGATAAATATCCCCCTCTATGTCAGACATGTGATCTGGAACAGGAAAAATCTCCACAGATTTGACATCAAAACCCTATTCAATTTATTAGCCTTTTTAGGAGCCTCTACAACAGTTTTAGAGTCATCCAAAGTAGCTAAAACCTTAAATGTAAACGGAGATGCTTAAATTTAAATCTAAGATTAACCTCCTCAGAATATATTTCACTAGGAACTGCAGATTCTGAATCAGAGATCTCGCCCTCAGAAGCTGCAGAGGAATGATCCTTGGTATATAACTGAGAAAGACTAACCAAATCAGTCTTGGCAGAATCAGAACCCAAAGAAATGTTCTTAGATTTCCTCTTTCCTTTACCAGAACTAGGTAAAGCACTTAGGGCTGCAGAAACTGCAGAAGTCAACTGCGCAGCAAAGTCTTTAGGCAAACAAACACTCCCATAGAATTAGAGGAACTGCAGGGCACTGCATGCAAATCTGTCAAGACTGGGACATGTTAACAGAAGGCTAAGACAACCCCTGAACAGCATTATCCGGAGAAAAAGAAGGCTCAGATAAGGAATCCTTATCCTTATATAATAAAACCTTATTAAGGCAAGGGGAACAAAATTACACAGGAGGTATAACCTGGGCATGTGCACCATAAAGACATTTATCAAATGACAGAAAAAGCTTTGGATTGGCTTCCAAAGTAAATGAAATAGCCCTTTATTTTTCTTATACTCTAATTTTGATATAAAAAAATGTGAATAAAATTCTAAGCATCAATAAATAATTATTAAAACCGGCATCTCTACCCCCCAGCCATGTTGGAGTGACTCACCCAACTGGTAACCAGGAATCCAATCCACACCAGCAGATAAATCCTTTTCAAACTGCAGAAGGCAAACATCAGAGAGAAGTGAAAGACAGGAAAAACAAATGCTAGAAAATTCGGTCTCTCTCCTTGAAAATCTGGCTTCCAAACAGACAGATAGTGAAAAACTGTTCAGCACTCAGGAAGTAACAGAGCGATTATATGATCGCAAATTCAAAAGTAAGGTGCGGTCCAACAACTTTCTTAAAGAGATATTACTTAAACTAAATAAAAGGTAAACTTGTGCAAAAAAATCCCACTATTTCAGTAGTGCTTCATTCATGAGGGATTACCTCTGGACCTTACCAGAAAAGCGGCCTTGAGAAGATCTTGAGAAAGCCCTGTGACAGAGCAAAACCCGTAGATGTGGATCTGAGTACAGCACTGACTATCCAAGGAGAAGCCATGTGTGAAAAATGAAGTACTTCTTCCATAGGAATTAAGAGGCTTGCCTTTGATTAATTGATCATCAGCAGTGTGACATCTCTATAAAAGCAGACGTTTTAGCAGTTTTGTCTGGAGCATTCAGGTGAGTATTAACACAATGCTAAGGAGGAAAGACTTAAGCAATGATCTTAAAAAAGAAATTGTTAATGCCCATCAATCTGGGAAGAGTTATGAAGCCATTTCCAAACAATTTAAAGTTGATCATTCTACAGTGAGAAAGATTATTCACAAGTGAAAAACATTCAAGACAGTTGCCTATCTTTCCAGGAGTGGACATCCCAGCAAATTCACCTTAAGATCAGACCATGCAAAGCTCAGAGAAATTGCAAAAAACCTAATAGTTACATCTCAGACTCTACAAGTCTCAGCATGTTAAAGTTCATGACAGTGCAATTAGAAAAAGATATAAAAAGTATGATTTGTATTGAAGGGTTGCAAGGAGAAAGCCTCTTCTTCTTAAAAAGAACATGGCAGCACAGCTTAGGTTTGTAAAGTTGCATCTGAACAAACCCCAGGACTTATAATATTTTGCACCCAGTTTAGGGAGTTACGGGGCTCCAATACTCAGCGTAAGGCTTACTACGCCTGCATTTTGTGGCGAGGTGAAAATGGAGTAAGATTTCTCCATTTTCGCCACGTAAGTCCTTACGCTGTATATTGGATACCAAACTGCGCGGGTTTGGTATATCACTCTATGGGCCAAAAAACTACGGCTAAAGGGTGAAATATACGAGCGTAACTTCTATGTTACGCCGTATATGTGATACCAAACCAGCGCAAAATTTGGTGTCGCCGGCGTTTGCGGGAAACGCTGCATATCGGATTGCAATATTTGCAAACCTGTGAGGGTATGTCCACTTGTATCTGAGAGAGTATAGTTCAAAGTCATAAATAAATAAATAAATAATATATATATATATATATATATATATATATATATATATATATATATATATATATATATATATGTGTGTCTCTTTGCAGGCTCTTGGTTGATATATGAACAGATGCTAACAAACAATTCCAGGATTAATTCCAAACTCTTATGTCTCAGTCTTTATATCCTTGCTATTTTTATAGCCTTTTATACACACAAATGTGGATAAATAGAGTTGGTAGAAAAAAAGCTTACCCCGATGTGTGCATCAATCCGTCTTTGTTCCGCCAAGACATGGGCGTACTTGTGTCACCAAACACTTCAGCACTGATGTGCAAAGGAATTCAACCTGCTCCGCTCAGATGCACCCGGACTAAAACAGAACTACGCTCCTTGTGGACGCCAAGATGTGGGCATTTTCGCCACATAAGTCCTTACGCTGTATATTGGATACCAAACTGCGCGGGTTTGGTATATCACTCTAAGGGCCAAAAAACTACGGCCGAAGGGTGAAATATACCTGCGTAACTTCTATGTTACGCCGTATATGTGATACCAAACCAGCGGAAAATTTGGCGTCGCCGGCTTTTGCGGGCGACGCTGCATATCAGATCGGGCCCTTCATTTATGGATTTTCAAGGCTGCTAGTTTACCAAACCAATAGAGATTTAATGAATCTGGGCCAACATCTTGCTGTAGTTATTGCAAATAAAATGATAAATGTTTAATGTAGTATACATTTTATATAATAATCATTCTCTACATAATGCATACATAGTGCTTTTTAAAAGGGAAAAATAGGAACTGGACTGAATGACCTTCATAATAAATATTTGCAGCTCTATAATTAATAGAATACTATTCCATAACAAGGAATACTAAGGAAATATATTTACTGCAAATGAAAAAAAATGTTACCCTTTCTTCAGTTTTGACCCTTAGTAAATTAATCAAATGATATCCCCTGCTGGTTCATGCTTTATCTTGTTTTACATATTTTAAAATGATGTGTTTCTTATCAAGAATGTAAATGACTCCATCCCTAATTAGTGAAACACTATTCATGCATAATTTACTTTATAAATAAATTATATGCAGAGGTCTTGATAATTGGAGTGGCCAAACTGCTATGAATCAACTTTACTTGTTAATTTTTTTAACTTCACATTGCTATTAGCAAAAGAAGTAATGTTTCAAGGTTTAATGAGATTATTATTATTATTCTCACAAAATACAATAAAGATTTTTTTTTACTAATAAAAATAGGCTGCAATTTATTTTGACTGTTCTGTAAAACATGGACATAATTCCACCAATTACTACTTCCCTACTGACATTCTACTACTATGAACAGTAATTTTGCAATTACTGCCAATGTTGATAATATTAAGTATATCCAAGGCAGAAAAAAACTTAATTTTATATTTTGAGAATACTGTAACTAGATATGAGGAATGTCCCTCTTCTTAAAGTGGAATAAAAGCCCCTTTACAATGCATTTTACCATTCTAATGTTTCTTTACGAAGGGCTACAAGTTCATCCTCAAAGATTTACACAGTAGATAATCAACCTTTGAATAGTATTATTCATTCAATGGGATGCTACATTCCATATTTAAAGGGACATGAAACACATATTTTTTCTTTCATGATTCAGATGGAGCATATTATTTTAAACAACTTTCAAATGTACTTCTGTTTTCAAAGTTGCTTAGTTTGCTTGGTATCCATTGCTGAAAAGCATACCCAGATAGACTAAGGAGTTGATTGGTGGCTGCACATATATGCCTGTTTTTATTAGCTTACCGATGCATTGAGCTAGCTCTTCCTTAAAGGATTCCAAGAGAATTAAGCAAAATTGGTAATACTGTAGAAGAAAAAAATGAAACATTGTTTGCTCTTTCTGAATCATGAAAAAAATAGTGTTTCATATTTCTTTAAATGCCATGTCAGTACTCTAGGGTTGCTGGTGTGCTAAGGACCCAGATTCATTATTGCAGAACCTCTAAATATCAAAGCAACAAGTTGCCTAGGATTTAAAAAAATAAATAAAGGCTGGAAGAGGTAGTGGTCTAAAACTATGACCTTCCATAAGGTTTTTTAAGGATATGGCCACATGTATAAACAAGTTCAAGAACCGTTTAAGTCTAGTGGATTTTTCTTTTGTGACTTATGTCAATGTAAAGAAAAAATCTTTTTATTATATGTTTATTTAATAAGTAGAAACCTGTGAGGGTATGTCCACTTGTATCTGAGAGTATAGTTCAAAGTCAGAAATAAATAAATAAAATATATATATATATATACGTGTCTCTTTGCAGGTTCTTGGTTGATATATGAACAGATGCTAACAAACAATTTCAGGATTAATTCCAACCTCTTATGTCTCAGTCTTTATATCCTTGCAATTTTTTATAGCCTTTTATACACACAAATGTAGAGTTGGTAGAAAAAACGCTTACCCTGATGTGTGCATCAATCCGTCTTTGTTCCGCCAAGACATGGGCGTACTTGTGTCACCAAACACTTCAGCATTGATGTGCAAAGGAATTCAACCTGCTCCGCTCAGATGCACCCGGAGAAAAACAGAACTACGCTCCTTGTGGACGCCAAGACGTGGGCGTTGTCTTACCAGAGGTGTTCACCAATCTGGACAATCCTTTTCCGAAGGTAAGAAGCGGTCCGCTGAGATGCACCAGGAGTAAAACAGAGCTGCGCTCCTTGTAGATGCCAAGACGTGGGCGTTATCTTACCGGAGGTGTGTACCAATCTGGCCAATCCTTTTCCGAAGGTGAGAAGCGGTCCATGGAAGCAGGTAGGTATCGCCATGATCAAAAACCCAAGTTGAAAGAGGCAAACAGACAAGCGGCTATACCGCCACTCTCGACACTGTGGACTCGCCGTCAAACGTGCATGGCAAGGAGGGATATACGCTCAAGGCTGGTCAAATACAGGATACAAAAAATTGGAGGAGAGCGATATCCTTTTTATAAAACATAACTTTTATTTAGTGCATCAGCACAGAATTTAAAAGTCCACTTTCTCTCTCACCACCAAGTGTAAAAACAGGTATCAAAGAACTGCTGTTAAGAATAGCTTACGCGTTTCAGCACACAGGCCGTAGTCATAGCTTATCTAAACACAGAAGGTGATCAGTATTTATTACCAATCCTAAACAGCTATTGGTTAAAACATAAAAGGTCACAGCTGTATGATAAATGCCTCACAATAGTTAACTCCCCCTGTACCAAGGAAAAAATAGACAATTTAAATAGTGTCATACTAATATTTGCAAACATAGATCAGATTTTACAATGCAAAAACGATATATAAAAATATACAATATATAAAGAAAATACTCATATCATTAATATATCAGTATTTCAGCAAAATGTGTATACGTAAAATATAGCAACCTGGTAATAAAGTACAGAAAATATATACTTATATAAATGTATAAAACATCCTGAAAACTATATCTCCTATTTACTAAAGATCAAATAACATTGTAAATACAATATTACAATATAATTCAGTTATCATTATCAGGGTAGACATATAGTTTACTAGTTCTTGAATAAAGTTTACCCTAAGACGTATAATCGAAGGTTAATTCATTTCACAAAATTATCATTATCCAAGGTCATTAATAGATATATACTCGTATACACAATAGGGAAACAACAGCTGACTAGGGGATTCAAACCCAGGAATCCTACTCTATAAGCACTAGTGAAACCCACTAAGATAATGCAATTCTGATGATGTACTTATACAATTACAATTAATAGGAATGAGTTTCTAGAGAAAACTTGAAATTTATTTCTACTGGGAATTGAACCTAGGTTTCCCACTCCACAGACTACGATAGAACCCACAATTCTATACTATGAGTTAAGAGTATAGTAAAGATTTTTTATAACAATTAAAGAATAGAGCATTATTTATTCACAGATATCTAGAGTCTTAGAGAGCATATATTGAGGCATATTGACCAAAATCTTATACCTTATATTTGCCAATGATTTATAAGGTCATATTCCGAATTAAATTCGTAAGGGATTCTGGTTTCGAGTCTGAATATCCAGTACATCTCATTCTTACTTAAAATTTTGTTCCTGTCTCCCCCTCTCTTGGGAAGTATAGTCCTATCTACCACTTGCCATATAAAGGAATCCAAACATTTATTGTGACAGAGAGCAAAATGTTGGACAAGAGGTGTAGTAGATTTTCCTATTGAAATAGAGGAAAAATGTTCTCTAATTCTAGAGCCCACATCTTGTGTGATTTGTCCAACATACTGCCTCTTACACAAAATACAGGTAATGGCATATACAACAAAGATGCAATTGCAATCGTCTAAATGAGCATCTAATGCCCTTGTCTACACATGATGTTAGTTTGTCATTGGCAACCAGAAGTTTGAAATGTTTTTTCACTATGCTACATATTTGATTGTATTGGCTACTGTGGCCTGTCACAAAAGTTACACCTTTAAATTGACTGGAATGTTTTTTGCCTTCTATGTTATCTTGTAACAGAAGATCACGTTCCATCACTGCCACTTCATTACGTGCTTGATCAATTAATCTTTTTGGGTAGCCTCTTTGTCTAAGGCGTGAAGTAAGTTTATCAGCCCGAGTTTGGTACATCTCAATGTTACTACAATTTCTTTTTAATCAGATTTATTGTCCTTTTAGCCACAGCATGTGGTACAAATTTAGGATGGCAAGATTTAGCATGTAGCAGGGTAGTCCCTGCTATGGGTTTTCGATAAACATCTGTGGTTATTCTACTATCGCTTCCTGCTTTAAGTGTAACATCTAAGAAATTGATAGATTCCTCTTGAAAGTCAAAAGTGAATCTCAAGTTAAATCATTGGTATTTAACCAATCCACAAAGGTGATGGCCTTCTGTTTATTCCCCTTTGAATACAAAAATGAGGTCATCAATGTATCTCTTATAAAAAGAGGTACACTGCCTATAAGGGTTTCTATCTCCAAATATGTGGGACAGCTCCCACCAACCTAAAAACAAGTTGGCATAGGATGCACCCATTGCTGTCCCACATACCTGGAGATAGAAAATGCCCTTGAATTTACAAAAATTGTGTGTATGGAGAAATGACGTGACTTCAAGTTTTCTCTAGAAACTCATTCCTATTAATTGTAATTGTACAAGTACATTGTCAGACTTGCATTATCCATTAGCTTAGTGGGTTTCACTAGTGCTTATGGAGTAGGATACCTGGGTTTGAATCCCCTAGTCAGCTGTTGTTTTCCTAGGGTTTCCCTATTGTGTATACAAGTATATATCTATTAATGATCTTGGATAATGAAAATTTTGTGAAATTAA
Source organism: Bombina bombina (assembly GCF_027579735.1). Lineage (NCBI taxonomy): Eukaryota > Metazoa > Chordata > Amphibia > Anura > Bombinatoridae > Bombina > Bombina bombina. The sequence continues at coordinate 997,918,355 of NC_069503.1, forward strand.
ATAACCTTTGATGATACGTCTTAGGGTAAACTTTATTCAAGAACTAGTAAACTATATGTCTACCCTGATAATGATAACTGAATTAGATTGTAATATTGTATTTACAATGTTATTTGATCTTTAGTAAATAGGAGACTAAGGGCTCGCTTCCATTGAGTCGTAATTCAGTTTGCGTGCACTCGCAAACCATTAAATATGCTGTCGAAAGCAATATCGTTTATCGACTGTTTCCAATGGCACGTTATACCTCAATATCGGCAGCTGGACTCTGGCTGCCGAAAAAATCTTCTTGTCCCATAGAAAGTAATAGAAGCCGTTAATCGATAAATTATACCAGGTTTCCAATGAAAGCGCAAACCGTTAATATACTGTCGGAGGCTGTCGATACATTGAGTAATATTACACCCAGCTCAACTAGGTGCAAAAGAGGAAAATTGTGCTTTTTGAGACCTATTTTCTATTGAAATTATAAAACTTGCAAATAATGCAAGTGTTTTAATGTAGAAATGAATTGTTATAAGTAATATTTATTGTTGTCTCATGTATAGAAATTGTTGAACTTATATTCTAATAGAAATATCAGTATATATTTAAATATAATAATATATGCAAGAACATATCTACAGAATGCAAACTAGACCTATGCCTAGGGCAGCAATACATATTACTTATATTTATGAAGTGGTAAATATAATTATATTAAAAAATAGTATTTGATTATTAAAAATATGGATAAGTGTATCTTTATTTTTCTTGAGAGGTGATCACCGGTAAGGAGCACGGACGTTAAACGTAAATTCTTTAGCGTAAGGTCGGGTTACCTTAGCAACTAATTGATTTTCAAGAAATCCGACATCAGATGGAAGCGTTAACACAACGTTAACTTACAGCTACACGAAAAGAGCGACGGCATGCTATCCGCAAAATATTTTAATGGAAACCTGGTACTAAAATGGAGCCGTAAATTACTTTTAGCTGTCGGCCGTTTCGGTAGCTTACGGCTCCATTTTTAACGACTCAATGGAAGCGAGGCCATAGTTTTCAGGATGTTTTATACATTTATATAAGTATATATTTTTCTGTACTTTATTACTAGGTTGATATATTTCACGTATACGCATTTTGCTGAAATACTGATATATTAATGATATGTGTATTTTCTTTATATATTGTATATTTTTATATATCGTTTTTGCATTGTAAAATCTGATCTATGTTTGCAAATATTAGTATGACACTATTTAAATTGTCGATTTTTTCCTTGGTACAGGGGGAGTTAACTATTGTGAGATATTTATCATACAGCTGTGACCTTTTATGTTTTAACCAATAGCTGTTTAGGATTGGTAATAAATACTGATCATCTTCTGTGTTTAGATAAGCTATGACTACGGCCTGTGTGCTGAAACGCGTAAGCTATTCTTAACAGATGTTCTTTGATACCTGTTTTTACACTTGGTGGTGAGAGAGAAAGTGGACTTTTAAACTCTGTGCTGATGCACTTAATAAAAGTTATGTTTTATAAAAAGGATATCGCTCTCCTCCAATTTTTTGTACACATGTATAAACATACACAAATGTTATGGTCTTGAACTACATTCACCACACTGTAGACTCTTATGTAATATAAATATTATTATAGCTGCACAGTAGACAAAGCTACAGTAAAAACAGCTGGATCTCCATATACTGTAGATCCTATGCAAGTCTTTAGAAAATAAAGCTGCTATGAATAAAAAAAAGTTGCTTGAGCATCTCATATTTTAAAATGCTCAAACATAATTACCAGTTACTTGCTAGTAATAACATTATTTTACAACTGTTGCTATCAGTAGCAAGTCCCATAGATCAAAGTTGCAATGGTTTTAATACTGTTTCATTAGAACATTTTTATCAATGTTTGTTGAACAACTACTTCAAATAATTACAATATTACAATTACAATTTCACTCTGGGTTTATATCAGTTTTGTTAGTTATTCTGATTGTAGACTACTTTTTTTAAATTCATTTGAGATGTGACTGATGCATAATTTTGTTTTCTAGCTTTTCTTAGCCAAAGTAGCAGACAAATGGACATGAGTTGGCTTATATTGTCCCTAACATTTACTTATAACAAAAGAGCCTAGATATTTTTTCTTTCCTTAGATATGGTGAGTCTATGGCTTGAGTAATTACTGTTGGGAATATCATTCCTGGCCAGCATGAGGAGGCAAAGAACACCACAGTTAAACTGTTAAGTATCACTCCCTTACCCACAAAACCCAGTCATTCTCTTTGCCTTCGGTGCATGGAGGTGAAGTTTAGGTGTCTGAAGAAAAATGTTGATTTAATCTACAAGCAAGTTTTGGGGAATTGCCGTTTTCCACGTCATTCCTTGCCGTCGGGTAGTGGTGGCTTTAAAGCAGATAGGAACTTGTAAAGAGGTACTTACTGAGTTTTTCTAAAAAGTCTCTAGTTTAGAAAGTCAAAGACTCTGTGAAGAACTGTGTTTTATCATACCTTGTAACTGTATACATGCCAGACATGGGAGACATGGGAGACCATGCACTTAGCAAATTAAAAGACACTGGACTAGATTTAGAGTTTAGCGTTAGCCGTGAAAACCAGCGTTAGAGGCTCCTAACGCTGGTTTTAGGCTACCTCCGGTATTTGGAGTCACTAAAAAAAGGGTCTAACGCTCACTTTTCAGCCGCGACTTTTCCATACCGTAGATCCCCTTACATAAATTGCATATCCTATCTTTTCAATGGGATTTTTCTAACTCCGGTATTTAGAGTCGTGTCTGAAGTGAGCGTTAGAAATCTAACGACAATACTCCAGCCGCAGGAAAAAAGTCAATAGTTAAGAGCTTTCTGGGCTAACGCCGGTTTATAAAGCTCTTAACTACTGTACTCTAAAGTACACTAACACCCATAAACTACCTATGTACCCCTAAACCGAGGTCCCCCCACATCGCCGCAACTCGATTAATTTTTTTTAACCCCTAATCTGCCGACCGCCAACTACGTTATCCTTATGTACTCCTAATCTGCTGCCCCTAACACCGCCGACCCCTATATTATATTTATTAACCCCTAATCTGCCCCCCACAACGTCGCCGCCAGCTACCTACACTTATTAACCCCTAATCTGCCGACCGCAAAGCGCCGCCACCTACGTTATACTTATGTACCCCTAATCTGCTGCCCCTAACACCGCCGACCCCTATATTATATTTATTAACCCCTAATCTGCCCCCCTCAACGTCGCCTCCACCTGCCTACACTTATTAACCCCTAATCTGCCGAGCGGACCGCACTGCTATTATTATAAAGTTATTAACCCCTAATCCGCCTCACTAACCCTATAATAAATAGTATTAACCCCTAATATGCCCTCCCTAACATCACCGACACCTAACTTTAATTATTAACCCCTAATATGCCGACTGGAGCTCACTGCTATTCTAATAAATGTATTAACCCCTAAAGCTAAGTATAACCCTAACACTAACACCCCCCTAAGTTAAATATAATTTTAATCTAACGAAATTAATTAACTCTTATTAAATAAATTATTCCTATTTAAAGCTAAATACTTACCTGTAAAATAAATCATAATATAGCTACAATATAAATTATAATTATATTATAGCTATTTTAGGATTAATATTTATTTTACAGGTAACTTAGCTATTAAATAGTTAAGAACTATTTAATAGCTAAAATAGTTAAAATAATTACAAAATTACCTGTAAAATAAATCCTAACCTAAGTTACAATTAAACCTAACACTACACTATCAATAAATTAATTAAATAAAATACCTATAATTATCTACAATTCAACCTAACACTACACTATCAATAAATAAATTAAATACAATACCTACAAATAACTACAATGAAATAAACTATCTAAAGAACAAAAAATAAAAAAGAACTAAGTTACAAAAAATAAAAAAATATTTACAAACATAAGAAAAATATTACAACAATTTTAAACTAATTACACCTACTCTAAGCCCCCTAATAAAATAACAAAGCCCCCCAAAATAAAAAAATGCCCTACCCTATTCTAAATTACTAAAGTTCAAAGCTCTTTTACCTTACCAGCCCTGAACAGGGCCCTTTGCGGGGCATGCCCCAAGAAGTTCAGCTCTTTTGCCTGTAAAAAAAAACATACAATACCCCCCCCAACATTACAACCCACCACCCACATACCCCTAATCTAACCCAAACCCCCCTTAAATAAACCTAACACTAAGCCCCTGAAGATCTTCCTACCTTATCTTCACCATGCCAGGTTCACCGATTGATCCAGAAGAGCTCCTCCGATGTCCTGATCCAAGCCCAAGCGGGGGGCTGAAGAGGTCCATGATCCGGCTGAAGTCTTCATCCAAGCGGGGCAGAAGAGGTCTTCCATCCGATTGAAGTCTTCATCCAAGCGGGATCTTCTATGGTCATCCATCCGGAGCGGAGCGGCAGGATCCTGAAGACCTCCGACGCGGAACATCCATCCTGGCCGACGAGCTGAACGACGAATGACGGTTCCTTTAAATGACGTCATCCAAGATGGCGTCCCTCGAATTCCGATTGGCTGATAGGATTCTATCAGCCAATCGGAATTAAGGTAGGAATATTCTGATTGGCTGATGGAATCAGCCAATCAGAATCAAGTTCAATCCGATTGGCTGATCCAACTTTAGTAATTTAGAATAGGGTAGGGCATTTTTTTATTTTGGGGGGCTTTGTTATTTTATTAGGGGGCTTAGAGTAGGTGTAATTAGTTTAAAATTGTTGTAATATTTTTCTTATGTTTGTAAATATTTTTTTATTTTTTGTAACTTAGTTCTTTTTTATTTTTTGTACTTTAGATAGTTTATTTCATTGTAGTTATTTGTAGGTATTGTTTTAATTTATTTATTGATAGTGTAGTGTTAGGTTTAATTGTAGATAATTATAGGTATTTTATTTAATTAATTAATTTATTGATAGTCTAGTGTTAGGTCTAATTGTAACTTAGGTTAGGATTTATTTTACAGGTAATTTTGTAATTATTTTAACTATTTTAGCTATTAAATAGTTCTTAACTATTTAATAGCTATTGTACCTGGTTAAAATAAATACAAAGTTACCTGTAAAATAAATATTAATCCTAAAATAGCTATAATATAATTATAATTTATATTGTAGCTATATTAGGATTTATTTTACAGGTAAGTATTTAGCTTTAAATAGGAATAATTTATTTAATAAGAGTTAATTAATTTTGTTAGATTAAAATTATATTTAATTTAGGGGGGTGTTAGTGTTAGGGTTAGACTTAGCTTTAGGGGTTAATACATTTATTAGAATAGCGGTGAGCTCCAGTCGGCAGATTAGGGGTTAATAATTGAAGTTAGGTGTCTGCGATGTTAGGGAGGGCAGATTAGGGGTTAATACTATTTATTATAGGGTTAGTGAGGCGGATTAGGGGTTAATAACTTTATTATAGTAGCGCTCAGGTCCAGTCGGCAGATTAGGGGTTAATAAGTGTAGGCAGGTGGAGGCGACGTTGTGGGGGGCAGATTAGGGGTTAATAAATATAATATAGGGGTCGGCGATGTTAGGGCAGCAGATTAGGGGTACATAGGGATAATGTAAGTAGCGGCGGTTTACGGAGCGGCAGATTAGGGGTTAATAATAATATGCAGGGGTCAGCGATAGCAGGGGCGGCAGATTAGGGGTTAATAAGTGTAAGGTTAGGGGTGTTTAGACTCGGGGTACATGTTAGAGTGTTAGGTGCAGACGTAGGAAGTGTTTCCGCATAGCAAACAATGGGGCTGCGTTAGGAGCTGAACGCGGCTTTTTTGCAGGTGTTAGGTTTTTTTTCAGTTCAAACAGCCCCATTGTTTTCTATGGGGGAATCGTGCACGAGCACTTTTTTGAGGCTGGCCGCTTGCGTAAGCAACTCTGGTATTGAGAGTTGAAGCTGCGTTAAATATGCTCTACGCTCCTTTTTTGGAGCCTAACGCAGCCTTTATGTGGACTCTCAATACCAGAGTTATTTTTATGGTGCGGCCAGAAAAAAGCCGGCGTTAGATTTTCGACAAAACTCCAAATCTAGCCGACTGCTTTTTTATTAGGACATAGATCATCCTGTTCTATGGGTTACACTGGGGTATGAAGCAGGAACTGTAGCATGTGTGAGACTAGCATTTAAATTATTTTAAAAAGAAAGGGTAAAATGTTTTTATTAGGCTTTATTTTCTGACACATATTTACTTGATAAAACAATACAAGTTTAAACTAAAAGTAAGGCTGAATTTTCTATTTCAGCAGCTTATTCATTTCCCCTTTGCTTTAAAATAAACCGATGCAAAATTTAAACTGTCCGGATTGAAAAAACGGTTATTTCTGGTACTCAGTGAACCAGGAAGCTATTTTTAGTGCCTCTCGGTGTCGCAGCAGTAATTTGAGCTTGGCAGTTGCGGTCACATGACCGGCTTTACTTCATAACGTTTCTGAGGAAAATTGTTTTTCTCCAGTTTGGGGTGATCCGGTCTTAATTGGTAGCAGTAAGGCACCTCAGTAATTGAGGTGTGGGGTTGACTGAGGGGTATTTTAGAAGTTTATTTGATGTTTATTAAATGTTTTTTTTTTTTTTTACTTTTTTTACATAATTTTAGCTGGGGATCGATCCAAATTTGGGATAAAATTTAAAGTGAATTTTTTACCTTGGCTTATTTTAAATAAATATAAATAAAATCTTTGAAACTTATCTCTACAAGTTTATTTACTGTTTCACAACATGTCTGATATGGAGCAAGAGCCTGCTCTCATGAATTCATGCTAATTATGTTTAGATGCACAAATTGTAGTTTCTATGCAATTTTGTTCTTCATGTGTCAAGAAAACGTTGCAAAATAAAGGTAATATTTTTGAGCCTAATGTCTCTCATGATAATGCTGTTAAAATAATACCTCAGATTTCTCCTGCTATGTCCCAAGCCTCAATGGGGTCACATGCAGTGCCCTGCTGTTCCTCTATAAAAGCAGAAATTACTGCCCATGTATCTTCAGCGGTATCTGCGGCATTAGCTGCCATTCCCAAATTACAAGGAAAATGCAAGAAGAAATCTAGAAATTCAGAAAATGAGGTGCCTGTCCTCAGTTCTGCTTACAAGTTGCCCTTTCTCATAGGTCTGATGAGGAAGATACATCGGGACTTTCTGAGGGTGAAATCTCAGAGTCAGACAGTATAATTCCTTCTTCTGAGACTGAGGTGGTATCCTTCAGATTTAAGCTTGAACACCTTTGTGTATTGTTAAAAGAGGTTTTAGCTACTTTAGGTGACTCCAGTACCCCTGTCATTGTTACTCCTAAGAAATCTAGTAAACTTAATAGTTTCTTTGATGAACCTTACACTTCAGAGGTTTTTCCTGTGCCGGATCGTGATAGGGAGAGTATCTCACAGGAATGGGAGAAACCAGGGGTGTCTTTTTCCCCGTCTCCCATTTTTAAGAAAATGTTTCCTGTCAAGGACTTCATTAAAGACCCTTGGTATACTGTACCCAAAGTTGAAGGGGCCATTTCCACTCTAGCTAAGAGAACCACTATTCCTATTGAGGATAGCTGCTTGTTAAAGGATCCGATGGACAAGAAGCTGGAGGCTTATTTAAAAAAGGTTTATGTTCATCAAGGTCTCCAATGGCAACCTGCGGTGTGTATTGCCACCGTGACTAGTGTGGCATCTTATTGGTTCGACGCCTTGTCTGATTTTTTTCAAGTAGAGACTTCCTTGGATGAAATTCAAGATAGGATTAAAGCTCTTAAGTTGGCCAATTCCTTTATTGCAGATGCAATTTTACAGGTTGTTAGACTAGTAGCTAAAACTTCTAGTTTTATTGTCCTAGCCCGCAGGGCGTTATGGTTGAAATCCTGGTCTGCAAACGTTTCCTCTAAAGTCAAGCTTCTGGCGATTCCTTACAAGGGCAAAACCTTGTTTGGACCCGGTTTGACAGAAATTATATCTGATATTACGGGTGGAAAAGGGTCTTTTCTACCTCAAGATAAGAAGAATAGGCCTAAAGGATGTCAGAGTAATTTTCGTTCCTTTCGTAACTTCGGTTCTTTGGGTTTTCAGGTTGGCATACCTGTTTCCTCCATTTGCTCTCCTTCCACAAGTCATTTCTCGTATCAAACAGAAGAAAGCATCAGTGATTCTAATAGCCCCTGCATGGCCTCGCAGGATCTGGTTTACAGACCTAGTAGAGATGTCATCTCTCCCACCTTGGAGACTACCTCTGAGGAAGGACCTCCTTATTCAGGGTCCCTGTATTTAAGTCTGTTGCTCCTCCTGTATTTAAGTCTGTATTTAAGTCTGTTGCTCCTCCTTGGAGCCTTAACCTTGTTCTTAAAGTTTTACAGCTGGATCCGTTTGAGACATTGCATTCCATAGACATTAAGTTGTTATCTTGGAAGATTTTGTTTATTGTTGCTATCTCTTCTGCTCGAAGAGTCACAGAACTCTCAGCTCTGCAGTGTGATTCCCCTTATCTTATTTTTCATGCCGATAAGGCGGTTCTTCGTACTAAGTTAGGTTTCCATCCTAAGGTTGTTTCTAATAGAAATATCAATCCTGAAATTGTTGTTCCCTCTCTGTGTCCTAATCCTCCTTCTTCCAAAGAACATTTGTTACACAATTTGGATGTTGTACATGCTCTTAAATTCTACTTACAGAGGACTAAGGATTTTCGCCAGTCCTCTGCCCTCTTTGTCTGTTTCACTGGGAAATGTTAAGGTCAGAAAGCTACTGCTACTACTCTTTCTTTTTGGTTACGAAGTATAATTCATTTGGTTTATGATACTGCTGGACAACAGCCTAATTAGAGAATTATGGCTCAGTCCACAAGAGCTGTTTGTTCTTCCTGGGCTTTCAAAAATGAAGCTTCTGTGGAACAAATTTGCAAGGCTGCAACTTGGTCTTCTCTACATATATTTTTAAAAATGTTACTTTACTTTTACTTTTGCCTTGGCTGTTTCTTCTTTGGGAGAAAGGTTCTTCAAGCTGTGGCGCCTTCTGTTTAGGACTTCCTGTCTTGTCCCTCCCTATTTATCTGTATCCTCTATCTTGTTGGTTCCAAACAGTAATTACTCAAGCCGTGGACTCACCATATCTTAGGTAAGAAAAACTAAATTTATGCTTACCTGATACAATTCTTTCTTTCCGAATATGGTGAGTCCACGGCGCCACCCTTTATTTTAAGACAGTTGTTTATTTGACTATAACCTCAGGCACCTCTACACCTTGTGTTACTCCTTTTTCTCCATTTCCCTTCGGTCAAATTACTGGGGGTTGTGGGTAAGGGAGTGATACTTAACAGTTCAACTTGTTGTGCTCTTTGCCTCCTCCTGCTGGCTTGGAGTGTTATTCCCAACAGTAAATACTCAAGCCAGGGACTCACCATATCCGGAAATAAATAAATTTATCAGTTAACCATATTTTTTTTTTTTTTTTTTTTTTTTTTTTTTTACATTATAAGAGCAAGATTGAGCATTATGGTGTCGTAAAAATCATGAGGGGGGCTTAGGTAACAGGCAGACAGTGTCCAGTGTAGGAGAACAGACAGGGGAAATATATAGCTTTACATGGAGCATATACTGACATAAAGTTATATATCAACATTGAATCAATATCTATAAAGATGTGAAATTGTATATACAGGGGGAATACAAAAGTTTTGTCTTCTTTTAACTTTTGTATTCCCCCTGTATATACAATTTCACATCTTTATAGATATTGATTCAATGTTGATATATAACTTTATGTCAGTATATGCTCCATGTAAAGCTATATATTTCCCCTGTCTGTTCTCCTACACTGGACACTGTCTGCCTGTTACCTAAGCCCCCTTCATGATTTTTACGACACCTCCTCCTCTCCCTGCACTTTCTGTCTTCTTAGCTATTCTGTGTTTTAAGATACAATCTGTAAATTCCATTGAATTTGTCAGTATTGCTTCAGACTTGATAAAGGAAGGAACTCTTCCGAAAGCTTGTCAACTTATAAATGTATAGTTAGTCCTATAAAAAAAGTATCATTGCTCAATGCAATACTCTTGTTATTTTGATATATAAATCTCTGGACTAACACGGCTACTCCAATCAACGTATATATATAAATGTGTGTGTGTGTGTGTGTGTATATATATATATATACAGCCAAGGAAAGGATTATGCAGACAACGGTCTATGTGGATAAAACTTCATCTTTATTGTGCAAAACATACAAGCATTCCAGGGGTCAGCACAGGCACACTTTCGTCAAAAAAACATTATAAAGTACAATTACACTAATATTAACACTGTCATTAAAAAAAATTCTAAAAAATATTGCACACAAAAGTTAGAATGATAGGAGATCTCAGGTGTTAGAAAAAAAAGCAGACAAAGGGATTTTACATAGAGATACATACACATACATTGCTAAATATGTATTTGTGTGTGTATATATATATATATATATATATATATATATATATATATATATATATATATATATATATATATATATATATATATACAAAGATATATATTTGTCTATATATGTGTTCATATATATTAATGTATTTATATGTTTATATATGCATTGACCGACATGTATACACATAGAAAAACTTAAGTATATATGTAGAGTATATAATGTATATGTAGTATAAAAGTGCATTATATCCCTTTGCTATTAAGTAGATAAAAACACGATAAAACATATTTATGCAATATTCATATTTTAATAAAGATGTTGGATGTTTTTTTCAACAATTTTTTTCTTCTCCATCGATATCTATAGGGAAATTTGTTAAATATTCTGGTCCACTGAGCAGTAGAACCTTGACCTTGAAAGATTTATAAACTAGAAAATGCACAATAAAGTAAATTTGCATGTCTAAAAGCAGTCCTTGATATTGCTGATAGCAGCTTATTATGTTTTTAACCAGCTCTTCAATGAATCACTAGCTAAAAATACAATGCTGTTACCTTGGAATTATCATAGGATGTATTAAAACCTTACTAACAATTTAACTTTTTTAAATTTATTTTTACTTCTGCAATTCTAAACTGAAATCGCAAGTCGTCGCAATAAACATTTTATTTGACATGAATGTTATTCATCAAAAATAACACACTTTTAATGTCAGTTGCTATCATTCCTATATCATGCTTCACATATTAATAACAAATATAGGGCCAGATTATATGTAGCTCGTGAAATCTTTTTTTGTTTGCACGCTAACACCACTACTTGTAAACTTTTAACGTGGACGGGTTAGCACATGTATTACAAGTGGAAAGTAAAAAAAATGTGAGAGCCAAATCGGATGCCTCCCCGTCATAACCTACCCGACACTGAGTTAAACATACAGCGGCAAATTCAAAGTTATGCATATTTTATATTCCAATCTTCATCATATAGAAGAAAAAGGTTTTTTTTTTATTTTGAAAGAGAGAGCAGAAGAGAGGGGGAGAGAGAGCGCGCAAAAGAGAGGGGGGAAAGCGCAAAAGAGAGGGGAAGAGAGAGCGCAAAAGAGAGGGGGGAGAGAGAGCAAAATATAGGGGGAGAGAGAGAACAAAGGAGAGGGGAGAGAGCAAAACAGAGGGGAGATAGAGACAAAGAGAGAGACAGCAAAAAAGAGGGTGAGAGAGGAGAGAGAGAGCAAAAGAGAGGGGGTAGAGCACAACAGAGGTGGGAGAGAGAGAAGGGGAAAAGAGGGAGCGCAAAAGAGAGGGGGAGAGAGAGAGCAAAAGAGAGGGGGGAGAGCGCAAATGAGAGAGGGGGAAAGGGGATAGAGAGAGGGGGAAAGGGGGAAGGGAAGAGAGGGGGAAGAGAGGGGGAGAGAGAGCAAAGGAGAGGGGGAGAGAGAGAAAAAGAGAGGGGGAGAGAGAGAGCAAAAGAGAGGGGGAGAGAGACAGCAAAATAGAAAAGGGAAAGAGAGCAAAAGAGAGGGGAGAGAGAGAGAGCAAAAGAGGGGGATAGAGAGAGCAAAAGAGAGGGGGAGAGAGAGAGCAAAAGAGGGGGGCTAGAGAGCACAAAAGAGGGGGGTAGAGAGAGCAAAAGAGAGGGAGAGAGACAGCAAAATAGAGGGGGAGAGAGCAAAAGAAAGGGGGAGAGAAAGCAAAAGAGGGGGATAGAGAGAACAAAAGAGGGGGGCTAGAGAGAGCAAAAGAGAGGGAAAGAGAGCAAAAGAGAGGAGAGAGAGCACAAAAGAGAGGGAGGAAAAGAGAGGGGGGAGAGAGAGAGAGAGAGCAAAAGAGAGGAGGGAGAGAGAACAAAAAAGAGGGGAGAGAGCAAAATAGAGGGAGGGAGACAGCAAAAGAAAGGGAGAGAGACAGCAAAAGAGAGGGGAGAAAGGGGAGAGAGAGAGCAAAAGAGAGTGAAGAGAGAGGGGAGAGTGCAAAAGAGGAGAGAGAGAGAGCGTGCAAAAGAGAGGGGTGGGGGAGAGAGGGGAGAAAGAGAGAAAAAGAGAGGGGAGAGAGAGCAACAGAAAGCAGTAGAGACAGCAAAAGAGAGGGGGAGAGAGCAAAAGAATGGGGGATAGAGAGAGCAAAAGAGGGGGGATAGAGAGAGCAAAAGAGGGAGCGAGACAACAAAAGAGAGGGGGGAGAGAGCAAAGAGAGGGGGAGAGCACAAAAGAGAGGGGAAGAGAGAGCGTGAAAGAGAGGGAGGAAAAGAGAGGGGGAGAGAGTGAAAGCAAAAGAGAGGAGGGAGATAGAGAACAAAAGAGAGGGGGGAGAGAGAGAAAAAAGAGAGGGGAGCGAGAGCAAAATAGAGGGAGAGAGACAGAAAAAGAGAGGGGGAGAGCACAAAAGAGGGGAGAGAGAAAGCGTGCAAAAGAGAGGGGGAAAGAGAGGGGAGAGAGAGAGCAAAAGAGAGGGGGAGAGAGATCAAAAGAGAGGGCGAGAGTGCATAAAAGAGAGGAGAGAGAGCACAAAAGAGAGGGTGGAAAGAGAGAGAGAGCAAAAGAGAGGGGGGAGAGAGAGAGCAAAAGAGAGAGGAGAGAGAGAGTGCAAAAGACAGGGGGAAAGAGAGGGGGGAAGAGAGGGAGGAAGAGAGAAGGGGAAAGGGGGGGGGGGAGAGAGGGGGGAAGAGAGGGGGGAAAGAGAGGGGGAAGAGAGCACAAAAGAGAGGGGGAGAGAGAGCAAAAGAGAGGGGGAGAGAGAGCAAAAGAGAGGGGGAGAGAGAGCAAAAGAGATGGGAAGAGAGACCGCAAAAGAGTTGGGGGAAAGAGAGCAAAAGAAAGGGGAGGGAGAGAGATCAAAAGAGGGGGGATAGAGAGAGCAAAAGAGGGGGGTAGAGAGAACAAAAAAGAGGGGGAGAGAGAGTGTAAAAGATAGGGGGGAGAGAGAGCAAAAGAGAAAGGGGGGAGAGAGAGAGCAAAAGAGGGGGAACAGAGAGAGCAAAAGAGAGGGAGATTGACAGCAAAAGAGATGGGGCAGATAACAAAAGAAAGGGGGGAGAGAGAGTAAAAGAGGGGGGGAGAGAGAGAGAGAGCAAATGAGTGAGAGAGACAGCAAATTAGAGGGGGAGGGTGCAAAAGAGAGGGGGGGAGAGCGCAAAAGAGAGAGCAAAAGAGAGGGAGGAGAAAGAGATCAAAAGAGAGTGGGGAGAAAGAGAGCAAAATAGAGGGGGAGAAAGAGAGCAAAAGAGGGGGGAGAAAGAGAGCAAAAGAGAGGAGAGAGAGCAGAAGAGAGGGGGAGAGAGCTCAAGAGAGGGGGTAGAGAGAGAGCAAGGGGTGGAACCACTGTATTGTAAAAAATGGCCCGTGTATATGGGCTTTTGGACTATATATATATATAGACACAGACCATATCTAGTACATTCAAATCTCCCTCTAGTTTTGAACCACCCAATACCAATCCCTCCCTACGGAGCTTCACTCGAATGCTAACCAATGATTGTGAGCAAGACCAAGCTGCAACATATTTTTCTAACCTAAGCAAAGATGAAAAAATGGCCTTGCAAAACCTTAAAGGGACACTGTACCTAAATATTCTCTTTCGTGATTCAGATAGAGCATATAATTTTAATCAACTTTGTAATTTACTACTATTATCAAATGCTCTTTATTCTCTTGGTATCTTTATTTGAAATGCAAACATGTAAGTTTAGATGCCGGACCATTTTTGGTGAACAACCTGGGTTATCTTTGCTGATTGGTGGATAAATTCATCCACAAATTAAAAAGTGCTGTTCAGAGTTCTGAACGAAGAAAAAAGCTTAGATGCCTTCTTTTTCAAATATAGATAGCAAGAGAATGAAGACAAATTGATAATAGGAGTAAATTAGAAAGTTGCTTAAAATTGCCTGCTCTATCTGAATCACAAAAGAAAAAATTTGGGTACAGTGTCCCTTTAAAGATAACAATTCCATTATTATACAAGCTGCTGACAAGGGCGTATCTATAGTTATACAGAATTACCGTGACTATAAGAGGGAAGCCAAAAGACAGCTGGCAGATAAAAATGTATATACAAAACTGAGAGGTAATCATACCATCACCTTTAAAAAGATGTTGGATTCTATTTTGAAATGTGGTCTTGAAGTGGGGGCAATCGATGAAAATGAACACGACTACTGAGTGTTAGATATCCAGTGACACCGGTATTATACTTGCTACCGAAAGGGCACAAATCATTGGAAAATCCTCCTTGCAGACCTATTGTCTCTGCCAGGGGGTCTCTTTGCTCACATGTAGCCAAGTCCATTGATTATCATATACAACTAGTTGTTAAATAATCCTTTTCTCACTTATTGGACTCAGGCATCCTTAAAAGAAAACTTCTCGAGATTAACTGGCTGGAACATGATGACCTATTGCTCACAATGGATGTTGACAGCCTGTAGACAGTTATCCCTCACAATAAGGGTTTACAGCCTGTCAAATCCATTCTGAGCACTACATTGGCATATGCGGGACCACCATTTGAGTTCCTACTAGAGGTATTAACTTTTTGTTAAAATACTTTAAGTTTGAAACTGATCTCTTTCTACAAATAGCTGGAGTCGCCATGGGTTCAAACATGGCTCCCACATATGCTAATCTATTCATGCTATGTTATGAGACACACATAATGAATACACTGTCAGTACCTAACATCAAGTTCTATGTTAGATACATAGATGATGTGTTTATGGTTTGGAGGGACTCTCAGGATTACCTCAAAACATGGATAGGGATGCTGAATACTTTTGACTCTCCAATTAGTAATTAGTCATTAGTAATAGGGCTCAAAGATTGGAGATATCAGGTGTTAGAAAAAAAAGCAGAAAAAGGACTTTAACATTGATATACATACAGATACATTTCTAAAGATGTATTTGTATGGATATGTTTAACTGTGTATATACTGAAAATATTTCACATTCCAATGTTCTGCACATATAACAATATGTGCTATGTATTTAGAAATTGATATTACACTATATATATATATATATATATATATATATATTTATACATATATATATAATTATATAGATATATAGGTAGAAATATATATTGTGTACAAAAAACATCAGATATATGTAGAAATATTTATGAATAAATAGAACATATTCCGTTATGAAAAGGACATTGGAATATGCAATATTTATATTTTCATGTCTGGTTATTGCTAATGAGAATATGTCATGGTGTTTGTGTGAGAAAGTTCTAAATTCTAATTTTTCTGCTAGTCGGGTTGCCGCTTGGCAAAATCCGTTTTTTTTTTGAATGTGTAATATGAGCGCAACCTGACTAGCGCAAAAACCTTGGGCGAGATTACATATACGGTGCAGGCTTCAGCGCAAGTCCTGAAGCCCGCGCCGCCCGTAATTTCACCTCGCACATCAGGGTATTACATAAACCCCACCAGCAGTTCATAAAGTGCCGTAAGTTGGATAAACTAGCGATGTCCAAAAATGAGCGTAAATACAAATTTCTGGAGTCGCCAGTGACTTACGGCACTTTAGAAACTGCTGGCACCTAAGAAAATAAAAAAAAACATAAAATCTCCCGTAAAAGTCTAGCACGCCTCACAAAAAAAATGACATGTAAAAACCCCTATATCCGCCATCAAACCCACATCGGAACTAATAATACATGTATTAACCCCTAAACCGACATCCCCCCACAACATAATATGCCTAATTAAACTATTAACCCCTAATCCGCAATTCACCCACATCGCAATCTACCTAATAAAAGTATTAACCCCTAAATCCGCCAACCCCAACATCGCAAACTACCTATTAAAACTATTAACCCCCAATCCGCCATTAACCCACAACGCAATAAACCTATTAAACTGTTAACCCCTAATCCGCCAAACCCACACAACGCAATAATGCTAATAAATCTATTAACCACTAAACTGCCAAAGCCCACAACGCAAATAATTAATTTGTTTCATACATTTAAATGTGCTTATTTGCAAGCTGGCACCTGTAATTCCTCCAGCTCAGCTTTGCTCTCCTTGAATGGAACACCTTATGCAGTCTAACCAGTAAAATGCTGCCCTTGCTTCTAAATGAGTTTGTCCTCCCTTGTACTGTTAAAGGGAGTTCAACTGATTTTGCTACAGGATGTAAAAAAATGTATACACTCTACTGTTACTGAGATGTTGGCAGCCATTCCTTCAAGTAAGCATAAGAGTGGTTTCTGACAAACATCCTACTATTGATTTATCTATCCACTCTGAATCTCATAACAATAGACTTGCTAAACAGTTACTCTCAGAATCAGATTCTAATTCTTCAGATTAATCTTCGGAAGATGTGCTTCTTTCAGATGATCAGGAGTATCTGAATCTTCCTCTTGTATGTTCAAGCTAACATTTATGTTCCCTTTTAAATGAGTGTTATCCACTTTAGGAGTTTAGAAATCTCGGTCTTCTGAAGATGAGTCTTTTAAGAAATTGGACTTAATTTTTAAACCTTCTGTCAAGTCTCCAGAGGTTTTCACAGGCACTGAAGCATTGTCTGAGATAACAAACAAAGAATGGTCAAAGTGAGGCGTCACTTGTAATTCGTCTACTTTAAAAAAAAATTGTATCGCCTATCCCCATCAAGCATGAAACTTTGGGAAATTATCCCAAAAAAGAGATGGTGCCATTTCCACTCTGACTAAGCACACTACTATCCCTTTGAAAAATAGTTCTTCCTTTAAAGACCCTATGGATAAGAAATTAGAATATTTTCACCAAAAAGCTTTCCTTCAAGTGGGTTATTTGTTCAAGCTGCAGCTTCTACTCTTTTTGTGATAGTGTGGCAAGCTTCAGAATGATTATGCCTTTATAGGCAGGTCTGGTTCTAATCCGTTCAGGATCATTGGGTGTTAAATATAGTTTCTCAGGGGTGTTGTATGTGTTGATTATGAATATTTATAATTAATAATAACAATAAAATTATTGTCAATTATCGATATTAATATTTAATAACAATTTAAATTATTTCTTAAGTTTTGACCAATTAAATGTTTATGAACACATCGATTATATTTATGCAGTAAACTGAATATCACTTATGAAACTACAGAAATATATATTTCCTTTTATATTTCTTTAAAGTGTCCACATAAATACATCTACAATCTCATAGTTCTACTAAAATAGTGGGTCGAATATATGGCCCATCTAATTTAACTAAGTGTGTATTTTTAAGACTAGACAATCGCCTAGATTTAGAGTTCTGCGTTAGCCGTCAAAAGCAGCGTTAAGGGGTCCTAACGCTGCTTTTCGCCGGCCGCTGGTATTAAGAGTCAGGCAGGAAAGGGTCTACCGCTCACTTTCAAGCCGCAACTTTTCCATACCGCAGATCCCCTTACGCCAATTGCATATCCTATCTTTTCAATGGGATCTTCCTAACGCTGGTATTTAGAGTCTTGGCTGAAGTGAGTGATAGACCGTTTACCGACAAGACTTATAACGCCCATGGAAAGGCTGTAGTTAAGAGCTTTATGGGCTAACGCCGGTTTATAAAGCTCTTGACTACAGTGCTCTAAAGTACACTAACACCCATAAACTACCTATGTACCCCTAAACCGAGGTCCCCCCACATCGCCGCCACTATAATACATTTTTTTAACCCCAATCTGCCGACCGCACATCGCCGCAACCTACATTATCACTATGAACCCCTAATCTGCTGCCCCTAACATCGCTGACACCTAACTAATAAAGGTCCCTACTAGTGATGTTGCAAATAGTTTCCAGCGAACATAGCATGTTCGCGTTCGCCGCGGTGGGCGAACATATGCAATGTTCGATCCGCCCCTATTCGTCATCATTGAGTAAACTTTGACCCTGTACCTCACAGTCAGAAGACACATTACAGCCAATCAGCAGCAGACCCTCCCTCCCAGACCCTCCCACCTCCTGGACAGCATCCATTTTAGATTCATTTGGAAGCTGCATTCTTAGTGAGAGGAGGGACAGTGTAGCTGCTGCTGATTTAATAGGGAAATCGATAGCTAGGCTAGTGTATTCAGTGTCTACTACAGTCCTGAAGGACTCATCTGATCTCTGCTGTAAGGACAGCACCCCAAAAAGCCCTTTTTAGGGCTAGATCATCAGTCTGCTTTTTTTTTTTTTCCTGTGTAATCTAATTGCAGTTGCCTGCCTACCAGCGTGTGTGTCAGGCTCACAGCGTATACTGTGCCCACTTGCCCAGTGCCACCACTCATATCTGGTATAACAGTAGTGTACATTTAAAAAAAAAAAAACACTTTTTTGACTGTGAAATAATAGCAGACAGCTGCCAGTACCCAAGATGGCCGCCAATAAGGCAGATGGGGAGGGTTAGAGAGCTGTTTTGGGGGGGATCAGGGAGGTTGGGGGCTATGGGGGGATGCTACACCACAGCATATGTAAATATGCTAAAAAAATTAAAAAATTAAAAACCTTTTATTTTAGTACTGGCAGACTTTCTGCAAGTACTTAAGATGGTGGGGACAATTGTGGGGTGGGTGGGGGAAGGGAGCTGTTTGGGAGGGATCAGGGGATCTGATGTGTCAGATGGGAGGCTGATCTCTACACTAAAGCTAAAATTAACCCTGCAATCTCCCTACAAACTACCTAATTAACCCCTTCACTGCTAGCCATAATACACATGTGATGCGCAGCAGCCTTCTAATTACCAGAAAGCAATGCCAAAGTCATATATGTCTGCTATTTCTGAACAAAGGGGATCCCAGATAAGCATTTACAACCATTTGTGCCATAATTGCACAAGCTGTTTGTAAATAATTTCAGTGAGAAACCTAAAATTGCGAAAAAATTTAAGTTTTTTTTTAAATTTGATTGCATTTGGCGATGAAATGGTGGCATGAAATATACCAAAATGGGCCTAGATCAATACTTTGGGTTGTCTACTACACCACACTTAAGCTAAAATTAACTCTACAAGCTGCCTACATGCTCCCTAATTAACCCCTTCGATTCTGGGCATAAAACACGTGTGGTGCGCAGTGGCATTTAGCAGCCTTCTAATTACCAAAAAGCAACGCCAAAGCCATATAAGTCTGCTATTTATGAACAAAGGGGATCCCAGAGAAGCATTTACAACCATTTATGCCATAATTGCATAAGTTGTTTGTAAATAATTTCTGTGAGAAACCTAAAGTTTGTGAAAAAGTGAACAATTTTTTTTTTATATGATCGCATTTGGCGGTGAAATGGTGGCATGAAATATACCAAAATGGGCCTAGATCAATACTTTGGGTTTTCTACTATACTACACTTAAGCTAAAATTAACTCTACAAGCTGCCTACATGCTCCCTAATTAACCCCTTCACTGCTGGGCATAAAACGCGTGGTGAGCAGTGGCATTTAGCAGCCTTCTAATTACCAAAAGCAACGCCAAAGCCATATAAGTCTGCTATAATGGCATGTCTGGCACACAGTGTTGGGGCAAGGGTCCATCTGACCACTGATACCTGGTCTGCCAAGCATGGTCAGGGCAGGTATATCACCTACACTGCGCACTGTGAAGCGGGCGTAACCCTTACAATACCTGATCGATACATCATACCTGATGTTTTAAAGCACGTTATTCCAAACAATTTAGGAATGTTAGGTGATTTATGCCCTTTATCGATTAAAACCAGACTCTGCATTAACTATGTAATTTTCCATGGGAGTTTTGCCATGGATCCCCCTTCGGCATGCCACAGTCCAGGTGTTAGTCCCCTTGAAACAACTTTTCCATCACTATTGTGGCCAATATTGTGGTCCCTGTGGGTTTTAAAATTCGCCTGCCTATTGAAGTCTATGGCGGTTCGCCCGTTTCGCCCGTTCACAAACTTTTGAGGAAGTTCGCGTCCGCCGTTCGCGAACCCAAATTTTTAGGTTTGCGACATCACTAGTCCCTACCCTTTTCCAAAATAAAAAGTAACCAGCTTTTTTACCAGCCCTTAAAAGGGCTTTTTGTGGGACATGCCCCTAAGTAATCAGCTCTTTTGCCTGTAAAAAAAATACAACCCTCCCAACATTAAAACCCACCACCCACATACCCCTACTCTAACCCAAACCCCCCTTAAATAAACCTAACACTACCCCCCAGAAGATCTCCCTACCTTGAGTCGTGTTCACCCAGCTGGGCACCGATGGACCAAAAGAGGACATCCGGAGCGGCAGAAGTCTTCATCCTATCCGGGCAGAAGAGGACATCCGGACCGGCAGACATCTTCATCCAAGCGGCATCTTCTATCTTCATCCATCAGCCGATGTGGATCCATCCTCTTCAACTGACGCCTACTTGCCGAATGAAGGTTCCTTTAAATGACGTCATCCAAGATGGCATCTCTCGAATTCCGATTGGATGATAGGATTCTATCAGCCAATCGGAATTAAGGTAGGAAAAATCTGATCGGAACAGCCAATAGAATGCAAACTCAATCTGATTGGCTGATTGGATCAGCCAATTGGATTGAAATTGAATCTGATTGGCTGATTTAATCAGCCAATCAGATTTTTCCTACCTTAATTCCGATTGGCTGATAGAATCCTATCAGCCAATCGGAATTTGAGGGACACCATCTTGGATGACGTCATTTAAAGGAACCTTCATTTGGCGAGTAGGCATCGGTTGAAGAGGATGGATCCACTCCTCTCCGGGTCGATGAAGATAGAAGATGCCACTTGGATGAAGATGTCTGCCGGTCCGGATGTTAGTTTATTTAATTGTATGTAATTGTAGGTAATTTATTTAATTAATTTATTGATAGTGTAGTGTTAGGTTTAATTGTAACTTAGGTTAGGATTTATTTTACAGGTAATTTTGTAATTATTTTAACTAGGTAGCTATTAAATAGTTAATAACTATTTAATAGCTATTGTACGTAGTTAAAATAAATACAATGTTGCCTGTAAAATAAATATAAATCCTAAAATAGCTACAATATAATTATTCATTATATTGTAGCTATATTAGGGTTTATTTTACAGGTAAGGATTTAGTTTTAAATAGGAATACTTTAGTTAATAAGAGTTAATTTATTTCGTTATATTAAAATTATATTTAACTTAGGGGGGGTGTTAGGGTTAGACTTAGCTTTAGGGGTTAATACATTTATTAGAGTAGCGGCGAGGTCCGGTCGGCAGATTAGGGGTTAATACTTGAAGTTAGGCGGCGGCGACGTTGGGGGGGACAGATTAGGGGTTAATACTATTTATTATAGGGTTTGTGAGGCGGGAGTGCGGCGGCTTAGGGGTTAATAACTTTATTAGAGTAGCGGCTAGGTCCGGTTGGCAGATTAGGGGTTAATAATATAATGCAGGTGTCAGCGATAGCGGGGGCGGCAGATTAGGGGTTAATGAGTGTAAGATTAGGGGTGTTTAGACTCGGGGTTCATGTTAGGGTGTTAAGTGCAGACTTAGAAAGTGTTTCCCCATAGGAAACAATGGGGCTGGGTTGGGAGCTTAACGCTGTTTTTTTGCAGGTGTTAGGTTTTTTTCATCCCAAACTGCCATATTGTTTCCTATGGGGGAATCGTGCACGAGCACGTTTTGCCAGCTTACCGCTACCGTAAGCAACGCTGGTATTGAGGGTTGAAGTGGCGGTACATTCGGCTCAACGCACCCTTTTTGGAGCCTAACGCAGCCCTTCAGACAACTCTAAATACCAGCGTTGTCTTAAGGGTGCATTGGGAAAAAAAGCTGCGTTAGCTACGCGGGTCTTTACCGACAAAACTCTAAATCTAGGCGAATGGGTGTAATGTTATATCTGATTATATATATATATATATATATATATATATATATATATATATATATATATATATATATATATATATATATATATACTTCCAGGCAAGTATGGCACTCACAATTCTGTCACTGGGGTGCTGCAGCAGAAAAAGCATACAAAACGAAAAAAGCAGGCACTCTCCGGTGTTTAAATAAAGGATTTTGGGGGATTTAAAAGATATCCTGGAGAGTGTATTTTCCAAAAATCCTCCACTTGTAGTATATTTCAAGGGATGGGTTTGAGTCATATTTCTATTTTTCTATTTGGAGATTAGGCGATGATTTTAATAGAATCATATAATTTAATATTCTGGTAAATATTTTTACACTTCCTAGTTATTCCTATGTGATAAACGGGCCTGTGGTAGAATTCTGTAGCAATACATTCATTATAGATTTACTAGTCCTAAAGCCCGTTTACACAGGCCATTTTTTGCAGTACAGTTGTCTTACCCCTTGCTCTCTCCCCTTCTATTTTTCTCTCTCTCTCCCCCCACTTTTGCTCTCTCTCTCCCCCCTCTCTTTTGCTTTCTCTCTTTCTCCCCCGCTCTCTTTTTTTCTCTCTCCCCCTCTCTTTTGCGCTCTCTCTCGCTCCACCTCTCTTTTGCTCTCTCTATCCCCCCTCTCTTTTGCTCCCTCTCTCCCCCTCTCTTTTGCTCTCTCTCCCCCTTTCTTTTGTGCTCTCTCTCCCCCTCCCTTTTGCGTTCTCTCTCTTTTGCTCCCTCTCTCCCCCCTCTTTTTCTCTCTCTTCCCTTTATTTTGCTCTTTCCCCTCTCTTTTGCTCTTTCTCTCTCCCCCTCTTTTTTGCGATCTCTCTCTCTTTTTCTTTCTCTCCCCCTCTCTATTGCTCTCTCTCATGGAGGTGTCAATTAACCCGATCGTACTCTATCGGGATGATTTTCGGCAATGTGTGTCCTCCTGCTCAGAACAGACGGACAGGTTATGGAGCAGCGGCTCACCAGAAACACAGCCTTGATAAATGGGCCCTCTATGCTTAGTTTGCTTTTTTGTTGTAAACTGTCTGCAACATAAAGCAACTCCATAATCTCCATAACTTTAATGGAATGAACCGCAATGGAAGCTACGCCCTTATGTCTTAGTTCCCCTTTATCCTTATGTTGCATCGATAAAAAAACATTATAAGTAGCTAAATATAGTTATTTTGTCATTAAGAAAGCAAGTAAATTGTTTCATTAACAAAGCAGATAAAGTATAGCTTTTCTGGCACAAAACAGAAATCACCTTTCAATTTTTATTTCTAATTTATTATTTTTTATCTAAACATAAAGGGCCAGACTACGAGTGGCACTCTAACAGCTACGCAATAGTTTAAGGGGTTTATCACGGAGGTTTGCGGGCGTCCGTTTTAGCGTTTGTATTACAAGATGAAAGTAAACGCAAACGTGATTTACGCAAAAATGTTTACCGTGTCCTCAGAGCTCTAGGTAACTGTTTCGCCAAACAAAAAAAGTGTAACATAAAAACACATAAACAATACATTTAAAAGTAAAGTTACACTCATAATAACACTAGCTAATAAAAATTAAGTTTAAAAAAAAATTGCACAATAAAGTTATAAATACTTAAAGGTAGGAAAATTGTTATAACATAGAGATACATACATATACGTCTCTAAATATGTATATGTATGTGTATGTGTGTATATATGTGTATATATATATATATATATATATATATATATATATATATATATATATATATATATATATATATATATATATTTACATTTATATCTATTTAGCCACCAATCAGCAAGTGCAACCCAGGTGCTGAACCAAACATTATTCGGCTCCTAAGCTTTCGTTCATGCTTTTCAAATAAAGATACCAAGAGAAAGAAAAATTGATAATAGGAGTCAATTAGAAAGTTGCTTAAAATTGCATGAAAAGAAACATTTGGGTTTCATATCCCTTTAAGTAGATGAAAACATGTAAAACCATATTTATTCAATATTCATATTTAATCATTTAAATAATGCTCCACTTGTAATCTGGCCCAAAAGTTTACATAACTCAGGATGATTAATAAATAATTGAGGTCAAAGGTCAGAGGTTCCACCCCAGAAATGAAGACAAATATATAGCCAGGACCTACTGCATTTTTATTTCTCAATCCGGTTGTTCTTCAACACAAGAATCAAACCTTATCAGTGTTATGCATAAAGCTCTACTTTATTCTATGACACCCTCAGCAGTTGAGGGAAAGGAAATTAATTTTAAAGATGGTATTACCCATACTTAAAACTTACAGACACCAGAAGGTGTATGCAGGAAAACATTCTTGCCAATTTAGGACTCGCCCTGTAGCCTGACAATTTGACTCCAAGTCATCATTGAGTATTTCTTAAAGAGCAAATATACATGAATGGATTGAGCATGCAAAGCTGTTGTATACATTATTCAAAGTGCTTTCACCCTCAGTTACCACTGATCACTGATCTCTTGCCAAAAACTACAGCTCAAAAGGGCATGGTGTAAAAAAACGGAATGGAAATAGAACAGACAAATAATCAGTCAAATTAATAAAGAAAAAAGAAGAAACAAAACAATGGAAGTTTTTAAGACCTTTCTGTACAATTTTTTTAATAGTGTTTACTTTCAACTTGTAATACGAGCAAAACACCTGACGCCCACAAACACCAGCGATAAACCTCTTTTTGCTTAATATCAACAGAAATTGTGAATGAGTAATAATTGTCATGTAGTGATGTCGCGAATAGTTCGCCGGCGAATAGTTCCCGGCGAACATAGCATGTTCGGTCCGCCCCCTATTCCTCATCATTGAATAAACTTTGACCCTGTACCTCACAGTCAGAAGACACATTCCAGCCAATCAGCAGCAGACCCTCCCTCCCAGACCCTCCCACCTCCTGGACAGCATCCATTTTAGATTCATTTGGAAGCTACATTCATAGTGAGAGGAGGGACAGTGTAGCTGCTGCTGATTTAATAGGGAAATCGATAGCTAGGCTAGTGTATTCAGTGTCCACTACAGTCCTGAAGGACTCATCTGATCTCTGCTGTAAGGACAGCACCCCAAAAAGCCCTTTTTAGGGCTAGAACATCAGTCTGCTTTTTTTTTTTTTCCTGTGTAATCTAATTGCAGTTGCCTGCCTGCCTGCCTGCCTGCCAGCTCAGGCTCACAGCGTATACTGTGCCCACTTGCCCAGTGCCACCACTCATATCTGGTATAACAGTAGTGTACATTTAAAAAAAAAATCACTTTTTTGACTGTGAAATAATAGCAGACAGCTGCCAGTACCCAAGATGGCCGCCAATAAGGCAGATGGGGAGGGTTAGAGAGCTGTTTTGGGGGGATCAGGGAGGTTGGGGGCTAAGGGGGGATGCTACACCACAGCATATGTAAATATGCTATAAAAAATAAAAAAAATTAAAAACCTTTTATTTTAGTACTGGCAGACTTTCTGCCAGTACTTAAGATGGCGGGGACAATTGTGGGGTGGGGGAGGGAAGGGAGCTGTTTGGGAGGGATCAGGGGGTCTGATGTGTCAGGTGGGAGGATGATCTCTACACTAAAGTTAAATTTAACCCTGCAAGCTCCCTACAAACTACCTAATTAACCCCTTCACTGCTAGCCATAATACATGTGTGATGCGCAGCAGCATTTAGCGGCCTTCTAATTACCAGTAAGCAATGCCAAAGTCATATCTGTCTGCTATTTCTGAACAAAGGGGATCCCAGAGAAGCATTTACAACCATTTGTGCCATAATTGCACAAGCTGTTTGTAAATAATTTCAGTGAGAAACCTAAAATTGCGAAAAAATTTAAGTTTTTTTTAAAATTGATCGCATTTGGCGGTGAAATGGTGGCATGAAATATACCAAAATGGACCTAGATCAATACTTTGGGTTGTCTACTACACTACACTTAAGCTAAAATTAACTCTACAAGCTGCCTACATGCTCCCTAATTAACCCCTTCACTGCTGGGCATAAAACACGTGTGGTGCGCAGTGGCATTTAGCAGCCTTCTAATTACCAAAAAGCAACGCCAAAGCCATATAAGTCTGCTGTTTCTGAACAAAGGGGATCCCAGAGAAGCATTTACAACCATTTATGCCATAATTGTATAAGTTGTTTGTAAATAATTTCTGTAAAAAAGCTTAAGTTTGTGAAAAAGTGAAAAAATTTTTTTATTTGATCGCATTTGGCGGTGAAATGGTGGCATTAAATATACCAAAATGGGCCTAGATCAATACTTTGGGTTGTCTACTACACTACACTTAAGCTAAAATTAACTCTACAAGCTTCCTACATGCTCCCTAATTAACCCCTTCACTGCTGGGCATAAAACACGTGTGGTGCGCAGTGGCATTTAGCAGCCTTCTAATTACCAAAAAGCAACGCCAAAGCCATATAAGTCTGCTATTTCTGAACAAAGGGGATCCCAGAGAAGCATTTACAACCATTTATGCCATAATTGCATACATTGTTTGTAAATAATTTCTGTGAGAAACCTTAAGTTTGTGAAAAAGTGAACAATTTTTTTTTTATTTGATCGCATTTGGCGGTGAAATGGTGGCATTAAATATACCAAAATGGGGACCCCCGCTGTGGTTCCACTTTGAATGTTATAGAATTCTCAGCTTACTACACTCCTGGAAATTAAATACTCAGGGTCTTAGACCCTGATCAAGGTGGGAAGAAAGATGGATGAGTGGATTGGGGACATACAAACCTCTCACATTTCATTACGGGGCCATGCTACACGACCACTCTGTTGGTCTTCTGGGACAAATTAAATGTGGTGCAGGGAACTAGATTTGAAAATAACAGCTCTGGAGCTCAGAACTGCAGTAACTCTGACAAAAAAGACCATTCATTGCGTAACTATCTTTGAAGGGTACATGAAACTTATGCAGCGATGGTACAGAGTCCCCAGTAGGCTATCCAAAATGTTTGCGGGCTCCTCTTCAAAGTGCTGGAGCTCTATTTTAAAATGAAAAAAAAAAAATATATGCCAAAATGGGCCTAGATCAATACTTTGGGTTGTCTACTACACTACACTTAAGCTAAAATTAACTCTACAAGCTGCCTACATGCTCCCTAATTAACCCCTTCACTGCTGGGCATAAAACATGTGTGGTGCACAGTGGCATTTAGCAGCCTTCTAATTACCAAAAAGCAACGCCAAAGCCATATAAGTCTGCTATTTCTGAACAAAGGGGATCCCAGAAAAGCATGTACAACCATTTATGCCATAATTGCATAAGTTGTTGTAAATAATTTCTGTGAGAAACCTAAAGTTTGTGAAAAAGTGAACAATTTTTTTTTTATTTGATCGCATTTGGCGGGAAATGGTGGCATTAAATGTACCAAAATGGGCCTAGATCAATACTTTGGGTTGTCTACTACACTACACTTAAGCTAAAATTAACTCTACAACCTGCCTACATGCTCCCTAATTAACCCCTTCACTGCTGGGCATAAAACACGTGTGGTGCGCAGTGGCATTTAGCCGCCTTCTAATTACCAAAAAGTAACGCCAATGCCATATAAGTCTGCTATAATGGCATGTCTGGCACACAGTGTTGGGGCAAGGGTCCATCTGACCACTGATACCTGGTCTGCAAAGCATGGTCAGGGCAGGTATATCACCTACACTGCGCACTGTGAAGCGGGCGTAACCCTTTTACACTACCTGATCGATACAACATCATACCTGATGTTTTAAAGCACGTTATTCCAAACAATTTAGGAATGTTAGGTGATTTATGCCCTTTATGGATTAAAACCAGACTCTGCATCAACTATGTAATTTTCCATGGGAGTTTTGCCATGGATCCCCCTTCGGCATGCCACAGTCCAGGTGTTAGTCCCCTTGAAACAACTTTTCCATCACTATTGTGGCCAGAAAGAGTCCCTGTGGGTTTTAAAATTCGCCTGCCTATTGAAGTCTATGGTGGTTCGCCCGGTTCGCAAACATTTGCGGAAGTTCACTATCACTATTGTCATGTTTATTGTTTATGTTTATTGGTGCATACGACTTTAACACTGTTACTTTGTTATGTCATGTTGGTAAAGTCAGTAACCATGGTTAATTTGCAAAATGAAGTCTGCTGGGTTTTCTGTGCATTATTAACATCCCATTGTCTATAAATGTGTCAGGATCATGAGTTACTATAATTGTGTGATTTATCAAAGTTTGTCTTGTCATCATCAACCCTTTAAAGAAAAAAAGTGATAAAAAGGACATTACCTAGAGTTTTAGATAAGATGATTTTATGCACTTTGTAAATGTATTCTTTATTCATTGTAAATTAAAAAAAACATATTTCTGATTTTTAAATAATTATAGGCTAGATTACAAGAGGCGCAATAAAGTTAACGCATGCGGGATATAGCAATATTGCGCCCGTGTTCATTTGCACATGTATTACAAGTTGAAAGAAAATTTTGCTTGAGTGCAATATAATTTAATGCACTTTGGGTTAGTGTTACTGAAGACCTCGCATAAAGTCTTAAAAAAAAAAATCACCAAACATCGATACATTAAAATAAACTATATACATTAAAATAAAATATATATATATTTATATATATCTATATATATCTATATATATCTATATATATATATACAAAACACGGAAGAATACTGCACTCTCATACCGGACCGGGTACACATCCCATGGCCCTGTAACATGCTCAGCCCTAGGTTCTCACAGGAAGCTGTGCTGTCCCCAGAGTCACAGGCAGTTAACCCCAGACAGGTCTGGGTGCAAGAACCATAGGGAAATTACAAAACAAATGAATACAACACACAGATAAAGTCCAGCACTCACTTACAAGCTCTCAGCTAAGATTTAAAAACAAAAATGGAAAGGTAAATTACTGCATTTGGCCAAATGGGACAAGCCCAGGTACCACATCAAGGTCCTTTCCAATACCTGGGACCCTAAAACAGCCACACAACGCAAGCTCTCAAATCCAAACAAACTGGGAACAAGGGAAGGGTGCACAGGCTTATGTAATCACTCTAGAAATATACAAAACACGGAAGAGGACTACACTCTCATACCGGACCGGGTACACATCCAATGGCCCTGTAACATGCTCAGCCCTGGGTGCTCACGGGCACTCACAGGAAGCTGTGCTGTCCCCAGAGTCACAGGCAGTTAACCCCAGACAGGTCTGAGTGCAAGAACCATAGCGAAATTACAAAACAAATTATGTCTAGGGTGATTACATATGCCTGTGCACCCTTCCCTTGTTCCCAGAATATTTGGATTTGAGAGCTTACATTGTGTGGCTGTTTTAGGGTCCCAGGTATTGGAAAGGACCTTGATGTGGTACCTGAGCTTTTTTTTTTATAACAATTTTTTATTGAAGTTTCAATAGGAACTAACGAACATGTTTCACCCATAAAGCAAAATTACATCATAGTATGACATACAATGCTGTTACATGAAAACTATCCAATGAGATTAGTAAAAAATTACAGCGTTACTCATCAGGTCTATGTTCTAATATTGGACACACCAATAAATTAATATGAAAAATAATAGAGAAGCCAGCCTATGAGTATGATATGACAGGGTGTCAGATTATGATGTTGTCGTGTGAAAAATAGATGGGATCACCAAAGTGTGATGAGTATGTAAAAAAAGGGATCAGTTTTCATGTCTTGATGAGACTAGAGTGAAAGGTATGGGTTACAGAAAATTGAACTTCATTTTATATTATATGAGTTTAAATGTTCTCCTTACATCAATTTGTGAATATTGTATGACTGTCAATTCTAGGTCCAGAAAAATGTAAGGAGTAGGCTTATGTTATTTGGGTTATAGTAGTTAGGGTAAGAAAGAAAGAACAGCGGGCAAGAGCCGCTCGATTTATAGAGGAAAAAGAAAGGGGAAGGGGGGGGGGGCGGATAGAGAAGAGTTAGAACTTTATGCAATAGGCCAATAGGTTAGGCATGTAAACGGGAGGAGGGTAAATATAATGAATAAGGAAGTGGGGGTTTCAATAGTAGGTATCTATATAGAGGAGGGAAAACTAATTATTATTCAGTTCAATGTTGCGTTGTGCATTGCTATGCCATGATACTCAGTCAAAGTAGGCCTTGGGCTTAATGTGTCTCTATGCGTAATGTATACAGCTATGGTTCTGATAACAAAACTGGTGAACATAACTGAACCGACTCTAGAGAAGAATAAAATATATAAACTTAATCTATACTATCATAGAGGTGACTTGTACTACCTTCTTGTCCTTCAGTGTACCAAAGTGTATATATATGATGTGGACCTCATACTCCAATAGAGACATATCTGGAGCAGAGTTACTAAACCCTAATATACAGTATTGACCATGGGTGTGAAAGTGTATGATGATAGCAATACTATTTCCTATCGCCTAGATTTAGAGTTTGGCGTTAGCCGTCAAAACCAGCGTTAGGGGCTCCTAACGCTGGTTTTGGGCTACCGCTGGTATTTAGAGTTGTGTAGGTAAAGGTCTAACGCTCACTTTGCAGCCGCGACTTTTCCATACCGCAGATCCCCCTACGCCATTTGCGTATCATATCTTTTCAATGGGATCTTTCTAACGCTGGTATTTAGAGTCGTGGCTGAAGTGAGCGTTAGAAATCTAACGACAAGACTCCAGCCGCAGAGAAAAGCCAGGAGTTAAGAGCTTTCTGGGCAAACGCCGGTTCATAAAGCTCTTAACTACTGTGCTCTAAAGTACACTAACACCCATAAACTACCTATGTACCCCTAAACCGAGGTCCCCCACATCGCCGCCACTCTATTAAAATTTTTAACCCCTAATCTGCCGACCGCACACCGCCACAACCTACGTTATCCCTATGTACCCCTAATCTGCTGCCCCTAACACCGCCGACCCCTATATTATATTTATTAACCCCTAATTTGCCGCCCCCAATGTCGCCGCCACCTACCTACACTTATTAACCCCTAATCTGCTGACCGGACCTCACCGCTACTATAATAAAGTTATTAACCCCTAATCCGCCCCACTCCTGCCTCAATAACCCTATAATAAATAGTATTAACCCCTAATCTGCCCTCCCTAACATCACCGACACCTAACTTCAAGTATTAACCCCTAATCTGCCGACCGGACCTCACCGCTACTATAATAAATTTATTAACCCCTAAAGCTAAGTCTAACCCTAACACTAACACCCCCCGAAGTTAAATATATTTTTTATCTAACGAAATAAATTAACTCTTATTAAATAAATTATTCCTATTTAAAGCTAAATACTTACCTGTAAAATAAACCCTAATATAGATACAATATAAATTATAATTATATTGTAGCTATTTTAGGATTAATATTTATTTTACAGGCAACTTTGTATTTATTTTAACCAGGTACAATAGCTATTAAATAGTTAATAACTATTTAATAGTTACCTAGTTAAAATATTTACAAAATTACCTGTAAAATAAATCCTAACCTAAGTTACAATTAAACCTAACACTACACTATCAATAAATTAATTAAATAAAATACCTACAATTATCTACAATTAAACCTAACACTACACTATCAATAAATTAATTACATACAAATACCTACAATTAAATACAAATAAATACACTAACTAAATGTCACGACCTTATAATAATATCAAGTTGTTCTAGAGAATAAGAAAACTTCAAATTAGACCACAGCTGCTGAGATGTAATTTTATATTTATATGTGGCTTAGGATTATTTGGGAAGCACATAATTTACCTAGTAGGTAAAGTGGGTCCCAGGTATATTCCTAAGCAGTTGTTATAAGTTTCAGGAATGAGAAGGAAAGATGCTTATAACTGTCACCTGAGAGAATTCACAGAAATACAGCTAAGCTACTGCACTGAAACCAGCGTGGTAAAATGACAGAAGTTGAGAAGAAAGTTAATTAAGCTGAGGTACAATTACTAAGTATCAACTGAGAAATACTTGTGAAACTGATAGTTAACAAAGTTTCCCTTTTCGGATAAGCTGAGAAGAAAATACACTATAGTGCTTTACAAACAATTTAAGCAGTGGTATTGAGTTTAATACTTAAGTATGGATAGTTGCAGATATTTAGTATAGTTCGTAAACTTAAAGTAGGTTACCTTCAAAACAAGCCAGATGGTTATGTATCAGATTTAGGTATAACTCCTAATACCCAGTTAAGAGGTCCGGTAACGATGAGCAGAATGGCATTAGCCTGGATTGTCCGTTTCGTTGGCGTGTGACGTCACCGCGGATTGATCTAGTAGATCCGGCCGGAGTTGGAGTTGATATTGTAGATGCAGGAATTGCCGAATTGCGGCTAAGCGGTTTTAATGAATTAAAAGGTCAGGTTGGTTTGAGCTGTAACTCACATATAATATAACTATAGGTAATTTGAGGAGCGTGGAATTAAGGTGTACTTCAATACCAAGCAATTTGCTAAGAGACTGATAGACCTTTATAGGTAACAGGAAGTGGGTAGGACTGAAATTAAAGGGACAGCAGCTCAATGAACTGGTAAGCAAGTGAACGCTAAAGGGAATCCTGACAGAATCCCCCCTTCAAGGAGCAACTCTGGGGCTCAAGGACTGGGACGATCAGGATTCCTACGATGGAACAGTGCAACCAATCGAGGAGCAGAGATGTTGACAGCAGGCTCCCACGAATCATCATCCGGAGTATAATCCTTCCAACGGATGAGATATTGAAGAATTCCTTTATGGATTCGAGAGTCCAAGATAGATTGTACTTCGTATTCGATGTTAGGGTCCACAATAACCTCCGGAGAGATAGTAGCAGAAGAGGGATTCCTGAGAGCTTTATAAGGCTTTAATAGGGAAACATGAAAGGTGGGGTGCACCTTCATAGAATCGGGTAGTGTAAGACGAACAGCATTAGAGTTGACAATTTGAGCCACTGGAAAAGGTCCGATGAACAGAGGAGCGAATTTCCTAGAAGGGGTGTTAAGTCTAAGGTTTTTTGTAGATAACCAAACTAAATCTCCAACGGAGTATATAGGAGACGGAATTCTCTTCCTGTCATAGTAGTACTTTTGGGTCTTCTTTGCATCGTCTATAGCAGCTTTGATAGTAGAGAAGTTAGATGTAATGAGAACGGAAAGATCAGATATAGTGGGTGATAAACTCTGATTGTCAGAGAGTAGTTGAAATCTGGGATGGTAACCGTAGTTCACATAAAATGGAGTTTGTTTGGTTGTGGAGTGAGTAGTGTTATTGAAGCAGAACTCTGCGTAAGGCAAATGTTTTGACCATTGTAATGGTTGCGAAGAGCAATAGATCCTAAGGAATTGCTCAAGCCACTGATTTGACCTTTCAGTCTGGCCATTGGTCTGAGGATGGTATGCTGAACTAAGCCTTTTATCAATGGAAAAAACCTTACAGAATTCGGTCCAGAGTTTGCTGGAGAACTGAGTTCCACGGTCAGTAAGGATAGTATTGGGAATACCATGATGTTTGAAAACATGAGAGATAAGAAGTTGAATGGTTTCAGATGCAGTAGGAAGTTTATGGTAAGGGATGAAGTGTGACATTTTGCTGAAGAGATCGACAACAACTAAGATGGTAGTGTTATTGTCGGATTTCGGAAGGTCAACGATAAAATCTAGAGCAATCTCTTGCCAAGGTTTGCTAGGAGTAGGTAACGGAATCAAAAGTCCATAAGGAGCATGTTTAGCTCTTTTGGAGATAGTACATTCTGTACAAGTAAGGACATATTCCTTAATGTCTTGATAAATTCCCGGCCACCAGTATGAACGTGAGATAAGTTCTTGTGTTTTTTTAACTCCTGGATGTCCAGCAAGTAAAGATTCATGGGAAGACTGAAGAACTAGTTGTCTTAATGTAGGAGGTACATAAATCTTGTTCTTGAAATAGTATAATCCATCAGTTTTCTTCTGGAGCTGGGAGATTGGTTTAGTGGAGTCCAGAGATTGTTCATGAATCAGACTGGAGTTGGTGTCAGTGACGAAAGAAACAAAGTTTTCCGCTGGGATGATATTATCCTTTGGTAAATTGAATCGAGTATGAGTAGGTAATCTAGACAGGGCATCTGCCTTGTGATTCTTCCCAGCTGGTCGGTATACAATCTGAAAATTAAACCTAGAAAAGAAAAGATTCCAGCGGACTTGTCTTGCGGAAAGTGTCCTTGTTGATTTAAGGTATTGGAGGTTCCTATGGTCCGTATATATGATAGTGGGAAATGAAGTACCCTCTAGGAGGTGACGCCAATGTTCCAATGACATCTTGATGGCAAGGAGCTCTTTGTCACCAATGGGATAATTTTGTTCTGAGCTGGATAAACAGCGAGAAAAAAAGGCTACAGGATGAAGAGGTTGGTTTATGCCTGAACGTTGGGATAAAACTGCACCCACAGCTACATCTGAAGCATCGACCTCCAAAGTGTAGGGTTGTTCAGGGTTAGGAAATCTCAGAATCGGTGCAGTAGTAAACCGGGTTTTTAACATATCAAAAGCTGATTGGGCTTCAGAATTCCATTTAAACGGTGTACCTGATTTGGTTAAATGAGTTAGAGGCTTTGTTATATTCGAGAAGTTCTTTATGAACTTCCGATAGAAGTTAGCAAAGCCAAGAAATCTTTGTACCTCTTTCTTTGATTTAGGTGACGGCCACTCCTTAATTGCCTGAATTTTAGTTTGTTCCATGTAAATTCCATTAGATGTTATAACATAACCTAAAAAGGTTATACTCTGTGTGTTGAAAATACATTTCTCTGGTTTGGCGTAGAGGGAATTGCTTCTTAACCTAGAGAGTACCTGTCTTACATGTAAAATATGTTCAGAAAAGGTCTTTGAGTAAATGAGTATGTCATCCAGATAAATGACAAGGAAAACATCTAGAAAATCTCTGAAAAGATCGTTTATTAGATATTGGAAAGTGGCAGGGGCGTTACACAAACCGAATGGCATCACGGTGTATTCGTATAGACCATACCTAGTACGGAACGCCGTGAGCCATTCGTCACCACTTCTGACACGTATTAAATTGTAAGCCCCTCTAAGATCTAATTTGGTGAAGTATTTAGCCCCTTCTAGTCTTTCGATCAGTTCAGGGATAAGTGGTAAGGGGTACCGGTTCTTTATTGTAACTTTGTTAAGTTGTCTATAATCTACAATAGGCCTTAAGGAGCCATCCTTGTTTTTCACGAAAAATATACCCGCTCCTGCTGGAGAGGTGGAGGGGCGAATGAAACCCTTCCTTAAATTATCTTCTAGATAGGTCTTTAGATGTAAAAGCTCGGGTTTAGATAAAGGAAAAATATGACCGTATGGTATCTGTGCCCCTGGTACTAGCTCAATAGGACAGTCATACTTCCTGTGGGGTGGAAGGTTTTCAGATTCGGTTTTACTGAAAACATCTGCGAAATCCCTATACTGTTTAGGTAAAATTATCTCATCTTGTACAGGGGTGAAGTGCATGATATTAAGAGGAAAACATGTTGTACTGCAATATTCGGAAGGAAATTTAAGTGTCAAGTTTGTCCAGTTTATGTCAGGGTTGTGTAAAACTAACCAATTCAAACCTAGTATGACTGGAGAAGCAGGTGAAGCAATTACATCAAATGTAAGATATTCTCTATGTTGTTCAGGGGTAGATACTAGAATTGGTATTGTTTGAAACTCTACTGGACCTGAAGAGATGGGCCTTCCATCAATACCCTTTAATAAAACAGGAGACTTTTTCCGAATAAGCGGAATTTTATTGATAAATGTATAATCTTTATCAATGTAACAAGCTGTCGCTCCAGAGTCAATTATTGCGGGCACGTTGAGACGGTGTTGATCCCACTGAAAAGAGAGTGAAAGCTTACAGTATATCGTTCTTGTAACAGATGTATTACAGCAAATATTAAAAGTTGTGAACTCACCCTTGTTAGATCTCTGTAGTGCAGGACATTCTTTAACTGAGTGTTCATCTGATGCGCAATAGAGGCACAGATTATTTTCTCTGCGCCTAATCTTTTCTTGGGGACTTAACGGGCCTTTCAGGAAGCCAATTTCCATTGGTTCAGTGTTAGTTTTGTGAGAAGATGTGGCAGACGTACTACCAGAACCCTTTTTAGAGTATGTCTCTGGATATGTTCTTTCATGTTGTCTTTCCCTTAATCTTCTATCTATAGTAATACTGAGCTTCATTAACTCTTCTAATGTGGCAGGAATGTCAGTGCGGGAGAGTTCATCTTTAACAGGATCAGATAGACCCAGGCGGAACTGATTCCTTAAAGATAAATTATTCCATTCGGAATCTTTTGCCCACCTCTTGAAATCTGAAATGTAATCCTCAACTACCCTTTTCCTCTGTTTCAGAGCCCTAAGTGCTGTCTCTGCAGTCTGCTGTTTGAAAGGGTCTTCATATAATTGACCCATGGCCAATAGAAATTGATCCAATGAATTGAGTATATTTTCATTGGTCTCAAAGAAACTGTTTGCCCAGCTGCGTGGCTCCCCTCTAAGGAAAGAAATAATAGTTAGAACTCTGGTTCTATCATTGGGATAGGACTGGGGTTTTAACGTGAATAGCAAGAGACATGCATTTTTAAAGTCTCTGTAGTGTGCCCTGTCACCATAGAATTTTTCAGGGAGACTAACTTGAGGTTCAGGGGAATGTATTTTTGTCTCTAGGTAATCCTTTATATATGCTTTGAGTGCTACATTTTCTGCTTTTAATGTGTTAAGGCCATCAGCCAGTAAATCAACTTTCTGGTTTAAAGACTGTATTTCTGCGGTCATCTCAGCTGGATCCATATTAAAAAAGGGCTTGGTATTCTGTCACGACCTTATAATAATATCAAGTTGTTCTAGAGAATAAGAAAACTTCAAATTAGACCACAGCTGCTGAGATGTAATTTTATATTTATATGTGGCTTAGGATTATTTGGGAAGCACATAATTTACCTAGTAGGTAAAGTGGGTCCCAGGTATATTCCTAAGCAGTTGTTATAAGTTTCAGGAATGAGAAGGAAAGATGCTTATAACTGTCACCTGAGAGAATTCACAGAAATACAGCTAAGCTACTGCACTGAAACCAGCGTGGTAAAATGACAGAAGTTGAGAAGAAAGTTAATTAAGCTGAGGTACAATTACTAAGTATCAACTGAGAAATACTTGTGAAACTGATAGTTAACAAAGTTTCCCTTTTCGGATAAGCTGAGAAGAAAATACACTATAGTGCTTTACAAACAATTTAAGCAGTGGTATTGAGTTTAATACTTAAGTATGGATAGTTGAGGATATTTAGTATAGTTCGTAAACTTAAAGTAGGTTACCTTCAAAACAAGCCAGATGGTTATGTATCAGATTTAGGTATAACTCCTAATACCCAGTTAAGAGGTCCGGTAACGATGAGCAGAATGGCATTAGCCTGGATTGTCCGTTTCGTTGGCGTGTGACGTCACCGCGGATTGATCTAGTAGATCCGGCCGGAGTTGGAGTTGATATCGTAGATGCAGGAATTGCCGAATTGCGGCTAAGCGGTTTTAATGAATTAAAAGGTCAGGTTGGTTTGAGCTGTAACTCACATATAATATAACTATAGGTAATTTGAGGAGCGTGGAATTAAGGTGTACTTCAATACCAAGCAATTTGCTAAGAGACTGATAGACCTTTATAGGTAACAGGAAGTGGGTAGGACTGAAATTAAAGGGACAGCAGCTCAATGAACTGGTAAGCAAGTGAACGCTAAAGGGAATCCTGACACTAAAGTACAAAAAATAAAAAAATTATTTACAAACATTAGAAAAATATTACAACAATTTTAAGCTAATTACACCTACTCTAAGCACCCTAATAAAATATCAAAGCCCTCCAAAATAAAAAAATTCCCTACCCTATTCTAAAATAAAAATAGCAAAGCTCTTTTACCTTACCAGCCCTTAAAAGGGCCTTTTGCGGGGCATGCCCCAAAGAATTCTGCTCTTTTGCCTGTAAAAAAAACATACAATACCCCCCAACATTACAACCCACCACCCACATACCCCTACTCTAACCCAAACCCCCCTTAAATAAACCTAACACTAAGCCCCTGAAGATCTCTCTACCTTGAGTCATCTTCACCCAACCAGGCACCGATGGACCAAAAGAAGACATCCGAAGCGGCAGAAATCTTCATCCTATCCAGGCAGAAGAGGACATCTGGACCGGTAGACATCTTCATCCAAGTAGCATCTTCTATCTTCATCCATCCGGAGCGGAGCAGGGACATCTTCTTCCAGCCGACGCGGATACATCCACTTCTACCGACGCCTACTCGCCGAATGACGGTTCCTTTAAATGACGTCATCCAAGATGGGGTCCCTCGAATTCCGATTGTCTGATAGGATTCTATCAGCCAATCGGAATTAAGGTAGGAAAATTCTGATTGGCTGAAGGAATCAGCCAATCAGATTCAAGTTCAATCCGATTGGCTGATCCAATCAGCCAATCAGATTAAGCTCGCATTCTATTGAATGATCGGAACAGCCAATAGAATGCGAGATCAATCTGATTGGCTGATTCCATTAGCCAATCAGAATTTTCCTACCTTAATTCTGATTGGCTGATAGAATCCTATCA
The DNA here is from genome assembly GCF_027579735.1 of Bombina bombina. Classification (NCBI taxonomy): domain Eukaryota; kingdom Metazoa; phylum Chordata; class Amphibia; order Anura; family Bombinatoridae; genus Bombina; species Bombina bombina. The sequence continues at coordinate 997,957,183 of NC_069503.1, forward strand.
GCCAATCGGAATTCGAGGGACGCCATCTTGGATGACGTCATTTAAAGGAACCGTCATTCGGCGAATAGGTGTCGGTAGAAGAGGATGGATCCGCGTCAGCTGGAAGAAGATGGCTCCGCTCCGGATGGATGAAGATAGAAGATGCCGCTTGGATGAAGATGTCTACCGGTCCGGATGTCCTCTTCTGCCCGGATAGGATGAAGACTTCTGCCCGATGATGTACCTCTTCAGCCGCCGCTTGGATCAAGACTTCAGCCCGATGATGGACCTATTCAGCCCGATGATGGACCTCTACAGCCCAATGATGGATCTCTTCAGCCCCCGCTTGGGCTTGGATGAAGACTTCAGATCCTCTTCTGGACCGATCGGTGATACCCGGCATGGTGAAGATAAGGTAGGAAGATCTTCAGGGGCTTAGTGTTAGGTTTATTTAAGGGGGGTTTGGGTTTGATTTTGGGTATGTGGGTGGTGTGTTGTAATGTTGGGGGGGGTATTGTATGTTTTTTTTTCCAGGCAAAAGAGCTGAATTCTTTGGGGCATGCCCCGCAAAAGGCCCTTTTAAGGGCTGGTAAGGTAAAAGAGCTTTTCTATTTTTATTTTAGAATAGGGTAGGGCATTTTTTTATTTTGGGGGGCTTTGCTATTTTATTAGGGGGCTTAGAGTAGGTGTAATTAGCTTAAAATTGTTGTAATCTTTTTCTAATATTTGTAAATTATTTTTTTATTTTTTGTAACTTAGTTCTTTTTTTATTTTTTGTACTTTAGTTAGTTTATTTAATTGTATTTATTTGTAGGTATTTTATGTAATTAATTTATTGATAGTGTAGTGTTAGGTTTAATTGTAGATAATTGTAGGTATTTTATTTAATTAATTTATTGATAGTGTAGTGTTAGGTTTAATTGTAACTTAGGTTAGGATTTATTTTACAGGTAATTTTGTAATTATTTAAACTAGGTAGCTATTAAATAGTTATTAACTATTTAATAGCTATTGTACCTGGTTAAAATAAATACAAAGTTACCTGTAAAATAAATATTAATCCTAAAATAGCTACAATATAATTATAATTTATATTGTAGCTATATTAGGATTTATTTTACAGGTAAGTATTTAGCTTTAAATAGGAATAATTTATTTAATAACAGTTAATTTATTTCGTTAGATAAAAATTATATTTAACTTAGGGGGGTGTTAGTGTTAGGGTTAGACTTAGCTTTAGGGGTTAATAACTTTAATAGAGTAGCGGTGAGGTCCGGTCGGCAGATTAGGGGTTAATACTTAAAGTTAGGTATCGGTGATGTTAGGGAGGGCAGATTAGGGGTTAATACTATTTATTATAGGGTTATTGAGGCGGGAGTGAGGCGGATTAGGGATTAATAACTTTATTATAGTAGCGGTGAGGTCCGGTCGGCAGATTAGGGGTTAATAAGTGTAGGTAGGTGGCGGCGACGTTGGGGGCGGCAGATTAGGGGTTAATAAATATAATATAGGGGTCGGCGGTGTTAGGGGCAGCAGATTAGGGGTACATATAGATAACGTAGGTGGCGGCGGTATACGGAGCGGCAGATTAGGGGTTAAAAAAATATGCAGGGGTCAGCGATAGCCGGGCTGGCAGATAAGGGGTTAATAAGTGTAAGGCTAGGGGTGTTTAGACTCGGGGTATATGTTAGGGTGTTAGGTGCAGACTTAGGAAGTGTTTCCCCATAGGAAACAATGGGGCTGCGTTAGGAGCTGAACGCTGCTTTTTTGCAGGTGTTAGGTTTTTTTTCAGCTCAAACGGCCCTATTGTTTCCTATGAACAAGCACGTTTTTTAAGCTGGCCGCGTCAGTAAGCACCGCTGGTATTGAGAGTTGCAGTGGCGGTTAATATGCTATACGCTCCCTTTTTGGAGCCTAACGCAGCCCTTCTGTGAACTCTAAATACCAGCAGTATTTAAAAGGTGTGGGAGAAAAAAAGCACGCGTAGCTAATGTTAGTTGGGTTAACTTTTGGGGGCAACTGTGGATTATACTAAACCCCTCTTACCAGTGACTGGGTTGCAAACAACATATATCTTGTATATCAGTAGAAGATTTTACACCATAACACAAACATAATAATAGCAGTAATGAAACAGACATATAACCTACTAAGAATACTAGTTGGGAGGTCTGGTCTCCAGGTCTTTACAGGTTTAAGGTACAAGGTATAATGACAAAGTGAGTTGTTAAAGTAAAAGTCACATAAATGGATACCTATTTAACTATAATATTAATGCAAAGACCCTTTCACCAAAGAGAGTATGGATAAACATTTGCCTGATATTAGTTTCAGAGAGATTTAGACTGTATAGTATTCATTTGTAATGTGTACATCTTAAAATCTGAGCATTTTGCTATATTTAGGGGGACTATGGAACAAATATCCCGAGTGATACAGGTGACCAACCAAGAAACAAATAAACAGCTTAAATCAGTATAAGAGTCCCAATCTGACTAGGATGACTAATGTATCCTCCGACATTACGGTCATCATAAATATCTCCCGGACCCTATAGGTATCTGCTGGGGACCTGTCTGCCTTAGACAAGTTAACTAAGGTCATCCATTATATGTGGTCATAGTCTAAGAAGAGTTATTCAGAATGTTTTGGTCATTCAAACTGTCATAGTGGGCAACTAATGAGCATGTGCAGTTGAAAGGGAAAACATTCTATCTAATGTCTCTTTAAATAGGCCTACACTCCGTTGTTTTATGGGAAATATGTCGCAAACTAAATATAAACTGGCAACCTATAGATACCATCCTATATGCTAACACCCAGCAGTTAAATAATAGATCCACATAACTGTATATATTAATGAGTGGATATAAAACAAAAGTCTAAACAGCCGAACTAACTTAGCAAATATAGTATGTGTTATCTGAAGTATTAGGCGCGCAACTAAATAGGGTTCTGATCCCATTGTCGAATAATCCCGATATATCACATATAATTCTGAATAAGGATGGTCAACTGCAGTAACAGAAAGACAGCATATAGTTAAATTATGCACCAGTATTTACAATAGTAGGATCAATTGCGATAGTATGTGGAGAAGAGACTGGGGTAGAGTAGTTCGACATTTCAAACCTGGAGAGGGATAACAATCAAGTTTTGCTGGTAAGGAATAACTGGGAGTGCTGATTGTTAAATACAGGAAAAAGAATCCCACATTAGGCATATAGGAACAGGAAATCTAGGCAAAAATTATAAACATACTATACTCCAAAATATACAATAAAATGTGTGCGGGAGCTTCTTACTATCTTACACCATAGGCTGTGCTCTATCTAATTGCTGTTCTGAACATTTAGGGTTGGGAACATGGAAAACAACATAACAGATCACCAGCTGGGGCTTAGCTAAACACAGTGCTGGTCAGCAGTCTCAATAATCACCTCAGCGTTAGGAGCACGCCAAGGGGAAGGTCCAGAGGGATAGATGGATTCAGCCGACTCCTGTGTTAGGGACTACAATATTAAGAGCATAGCCTGTTTGCAGCGTGTCCTTGTGCAGGGAAGAGGTTTGGAGGCATAAAATATGTGCCTGATAGAGTCTCAAGACTCAAGAGTGAGATTCCATTATCTCCGATCCCGCTCCGTTCCACTGTTAGCAGCAGCTGTGTAGGACCCGTTGCTCTGCCATTAAAAGGCACAGAGTTTGTCCCTTCTTTAATAGAGTGTGGGACTGTAGTCAGACGAACCAAGTGATCAGCTGACTCCTTTACAGCAAGGCGCAACATACTCTGGTCTCGGGCCGTTATTTTCAGTGTCTGAGATAGTCCCTTATCCAAGAGAGTGGTATCGTCAGGGGTGTCTTCTGGGGTAACAGAGGACCCAGTGATTCCTAAAAAGACATTGCCTCTGAAGTCACGCTGTGTATCCGATGTTGCAGCATAGTGGATACTGGAGCTTCCATAGGCATTATATAGTATAAGGGAATCCAACTCCGGTTCGTTTAGCTCCGCTTGCAGGGTAGCCATAAGCATCTGAAAATGCTGCTTGAGGTCATAATGGTGACTATCTAGTGAGTGCAGCAAGTTACACTCCCAAAGTGCTATGGGATCCATTGTAGTGGGACAGTATTCAGCAAAACTCTCTAGGTCGAAAGTACGGTCTTAAGGGAAGTGAGTTCCACGTGTCCTGCAAGATGGCCGCTCCGTGTATAGATTATGTGTGAGCTGCGAGTGATAGAGGAATCTTCCGATTTGTTACTTCCAAACTTCTCTTTCTCGCTGAGCTCTTCTACACTAGTCTATGGATAATCAGCCATAGTTTTGCCTAATTTTGAGCGATACTGAGCGGTCTGATAATTAGTTGAAAATAGCATTTGAGCAGAGCTCTCTTAGTATGCGACCGCTCAGATGCCCGGCTAGCTCCCCCCCCCCCAGGCTTGCTTTTTAAATCTTAGCTGAGAGCTTGTAAGTGCTGAAATTTCTCTGTGTGTTGTATTAATTTGTTTTCTAATTTCCCTATGGTTCTTGCACCCATACCTGTCTGGGGTTAACTGCCTGTGACTCTGGGGACAGCACAGCTTCCTGTGAGTGCCCATGAGCACCCAGGGCTGAGCATGTTACAGGGCCATGGGATGTGTACCCGGTCCGGTATGAGAGTGCAGTTCTCTTCCATGTTTTGTATATGTCTAGGGTGATTACATAAGCCTGTGCACCCTTCCCTTGTTCCCAGTTTGTTTGGATTTGAGAGCTTGCATTGTGTGGCTGTTTTAGGGTACCAGGTATTGGAAAGGACCTTGATGCGGTACCTGGGCTTATTCCATTTGGCCAAATGAGGTAACTAACCTTTCCATTTTTGCTTTTAAATCTTAGCTAAGAGCTTGTGAGTGAGTGCTGGACTTTCTCGGTGTGTTGTATTAATTTGTTTTGTAATTTTGCTATGGTTCTTGCACCCAGACCTGTCTGGGTTAACTGCCTGTGACTCTGGGGACAGCACAGCTTCCTGTGAGTGCATTTGATCACCCAGGGCTGAGCATGTTACAGGGCCATGGGATGTGTACCCGGTCCGGTATGAGAGTGCAGTTCTCTTCCATGTTTTGTATATGTCTAGGGTGATTACATAAGCCTGTGCACCCTTCCCTTGTTCCCAGTTTGTTTGGATTTGAGAGCTTGCATTGTGTGGCTGTTTTAGGGTACCAGGTATTGGAAAGGACCTTGATGTGGCACCTGGGCTTGTTCCATTTAGCCAAATGCAGTAACTAACCTTTCCATTTTTGCTTTCAAATCTTAGCTGAGAGCTTGTGAGTGAGTGCTGGACTTTCTCTGTGTGTTCTCTGTGTGTGTATGTATATATATATATATATATATATATATATATATACGGTGTGTGTATATATATATATATATATATATATATATTGATAACAATTATTCATAAAAATATTAATAATATATGGTTACATATTTGATTGCAAAGGGCTATAATATATATATATATATATATGTGTGTGTGTGTGTGTCTAAATATGTGTATGGGTGTGTGTGTATATATATATATATATATATATATATATATATATATATATATATATATATATATAAAGCTAAACAAGGGAAGAGTGGAAGTTATTATTATAAAATACAATATAGTACATGACAAATTTAAATTGATTTTCATAATCAGTCTATTTGTTATCGCTCTTCAATATGATTAATGAGTATGTAGCAAAAAATAAAAAAAAAGCTGGAGAAATGGCCTGCGCCTTCTTACAATACTTAACCTCAATCGTATGAGGTAAGTACGGAGCCTAAAAGAGAGGGAACAATGCCCACAAACTGCTGTGGTGTCTGATTCGTATCACCTAGAGCAGAAGTAGTTCTTGCAAGAAATCTCTGAATCTAGGTCTTTTATCAATTGTTGTCAGTAGCACATAAACGCCTAGATTACGAGTTTTTTCGGTAAGGCTGTGTGGGGCTAATGAGCCTTTTTTTCTAACCGCTCACTTAAGCCAACGCTGGTATTACACGTTTTCTTCAAGCCGGCGTTAGCCTCAGAAAAGTGAGCGTTGAGCAATATTTAGCTCCACATCTCACTGTAATACCAGCGCTGCTTAGGGTAGCGGTAAACTGGCAAAACGTGCTCGTGCACGATTTCCCCATAGGAAACAATGGGGCTGAGCTGGCTTCAAAAAAGCAGTGTTCAGCTACTAACGCAGCCCCATTGTTTCCTATGGGGAAATAAAAGTTATGTCTGCACCTAACACCCTAACATGAACCCCGAGTCTAAACACCCCTAATCTTACACTTATTAAACCCTAATCTGTCGCCCCCGCTATTGCTGATACCTACATTATATTATTAACCCCTAATCTGCCGCTCCGGACACCGCCGCCACCTACATTATACTTATGAACCCCTAATCTACTGCCCCCAACATCGCCGACACCTACATTATAGTTATTAACCTATAATCTGTCCCCCCAACGTCGCCGCAACTATATTAAATTTATTAACCCCTAATCTGCCGCTGCCACTATAATAAATGTATTAACCCCTAAACCTAAGTCTAACCTTAACCCTAACAACCCCCTAACTTAAATATAATTTAAATACATCTAAATAAATTTACTACAATTAAATAAATTATTCCTATTTAAAACTAAATACTTACCTATAAAATAGTTACATTGTAGCTAGCTTAGGATTTATATTTATTTTACATGCAACTTTGTATTTATTTTAACTAAGTACAATAGTTGTTAAATATTTAATAACTTTCTAGTTAAAATAACTACAAATTTACCTGTAAAATAAACCCTAACCTAAGTTACAATTACACCTAACACTACACTATAATTAAACTAATTACCTAAACTACCTACAATTAATTACAATTAAATTAAATAAACTAAATTATGAAAAAAAATACTAAATTACAGAAAATAAAAAAAGAATTACAAGAATTTTAAACTAATTACACCTAATCTAACCCCCCCCCCCCACAAAAATAAAATTCCCTACCCTATACTAAATTACAAATAGCCCTTAAAAGGGCCTTTTGTGGGGCATTGCCCCAAAGTAATCAGCTCTTTCACCTGTAAAAAAATTACAATACCCCCCTAACATTAAAACCCACCACCCACACACCCAACCCTACTCTAAAACCCACCCAATCCCCCCTTAAAAAAACACTACCCCTTGAAGATCACTGGAAAGATCAATTGCAAGCAGCAATTGAGAGAATGTACATATTTAGCACTCAACAGCAAATATAGGAAAAATGGCCATGAATACCTGGGTAGAAGGTCCAAGAAAGGCAATTTAAAACTTAACTTTTATTAATTTATTCAAAATAAAAAGCAAGGGGGTGGGGTATTTTAAAATTCCAATCAATGTGAAGATCACCCTACCTTGAGACGTCTTCACCCAGCCGGGCACAAGTGGTCCTCCAGAGGGTCCGAAGTCTTCATCCTATCTGGCCAGAAGAGGACCTCCAGACCGGCAGAAGTCTTCATCCAGGCGGCATCTTCTATCTTCATCCTTCCGGAGCGGAGCGGGTCTATCTTCAAGACATCCGACGTGGAGCATTCTCTTCATCCGACAGCCGATGACTGGTCCTTTAAGTGACGTCATCCAAGATGGCATCCCTTGAATTCTGATTGACTGATAGAATCCTATCAGCCAATCGGAATTAAGGTAGGAAAAATCCTATTGGCTGATGCAATCAGCCAATAGGATTGACCTCGCATTCTATTGGCTGATTGGAACAGCCAATAGAATGCAAGCTCAATCCTATTGGCTGATTGGATCAGCCATTTGGATTGAACTTCAAGAGCTTTATGTTCCGACGTTAGCCCATAAAACTCTTAACTACTGACTTTTAAATGCGGTAGGAGTCTGGACAGGAGAGGGTCTATCGCTCACTTTTTCAGGCGATCGTAATACCGGCGTTAGGAAAATCCCATTAAAAAGATAGGATACGTAATTGACGTAAGGGGATTTGCGGTAAGCTAAAATCGCGGAAAAAAAGTGAGCGGTAGACCATCTACTGCCTGACTCGTAATACCAACGGGCGTTAAATAGCAGCGTTGGGACCCCTCAACGCTGCTTTTTAAGGCTACCGCAAGACTCGTAATCTAGCCGAAAGTGAAGCACAAATTTGCCACATATGGTGTAATATTTTTTAATAAAACCAATAGGCTAAAATTCCAGTGCGCTTACAGGAACTACCCTCAATCAAATATGCGCCAAGTACAGATGTCACAGTTCTGAATAATGTCCATGAACCGGGAGGCCCGCTGTCATCCTTAAGAAAACTACTTCTTCATGTGCGCTAACCAAACACTGCATTAGTTCTACAGCACAAAATCCAAAGCATATTACGCATATTTTACATTCACATAGAAAAAAAAAATCTTTTTTTATTTTAAATATATATATATATATATGATGATGTTAATGTAAAATATATATATTATCTATAATATGTATGCTTGTATATATGCTGGAATGTGAAATATTAATAACCCCTATCCGGTATAGCACTTAGGGTTTAATATGGCATCAGGTTAGCGTGCGAGCGATGTGTTTTTTTCTGCCCTCTCCATTGAAGTCTATGGGGAGAATAAGTTGACTTGGTCATGATATCCAAAGTCCTTTAGTTAACGCGTCAGGTTTCGCTTGCGTGCAAAATTTTTACTTTGAACTTGTAATATGAGTGCAAACCTGCACACTCAAAAACTTTACTTCTGGCGGTGTTATTGCTTGAGTGAAAGCACTAAATAGCACACCAACTATAATCTAGCCCTATAGGGCTTGATGCTTTAGCTTCTTGTCCACTAATGGATATCAGCTCCATATGAGGATCAACAACATTCCATATGGCACAGGAGAAGACTCCAACTGTTAAACTGTCTTCTGTTGTCCTTTCTCATAGCTGGGAATTTTAAAATGACTCAGTTTTCCAACCTGTTCTCTCATAAACAAAAATGTGTTGCACAGTATCATTTTAAAAATATCTAGATGTTAAGTCCCTGTTCTAATGCAATTACTGTACATACCACCCCCTCTTATCTTCCTTGATAGACTTGTGTGTGGGTGCACTAATAGGGGTCAACAGACTGCTCTTTTTTTATCTTTTCTAATTAATTATCTTGAATGCTGTTATTTTCATAACAGCTACAAAAAGACATCTAAAAAGCTATATTTTTTTAAACCAGTTATATGTGACTTTGATTGATCTGTGTGTTTCATGGTTATGAGTCTATGTTGTTAGCCCACGTGTGTGCGCATTATTGAAACAAAGGGCAATTTTTAATTATTTTTTATTGCTGCTTAAAAAATGAGAGGGATAAAAGTTAGTTTTGTGAAACTTGTGTGCAGCTCTAGTAAATGTTGGCTTCCCTTGAAAAATGACTGTCTCATATGTCTCAACATATCCTAGTGGCCTCATGAAGGTGAGGAGTACTTGTAAACAATAGCTCTCTGGGATACTGCAACCGCGTTAACTTCTTTTCCCCATAGACTTCAATGGAGCGCGCTGAAGGGAAAAAAACACTTATTGCTCGTGTGCTAACCCAACCATGTTAAACCAAGTGCGTTGAAGTGATATATTAGTGTATATATATATATATATATATATATATATATATATATATATATATATATATATATACAAGTATATTTATGTGTATATATATATATATATATATATATATATATAGATATATATATGTGTGTGTGTGTGTATACACATAAATAATACATACACACACATATATATATATATATATATATATATATATATATATATATATATATATATATATATATATATATATATATATATATATACATACACACACACAAAAAAAGTCCCAAGTGGATTTGCACTCTCACTTTCAAACATCAGGTATCAGGAAGCAAAAATAGATCTATCAATTAACAAAATTTGCACTCATTGGACTTGTGATACATGAGTTTTTATGTAGTGATGTTTCTTCAGGTCTGAAGAAGGTGATATTAGCTCCAAAACGTCACTACATAAAAACTCTTGTATCACAAGTCCAGTAAGTGCGGATTTTGTTATTTGAGATATATATATATATATATATATATATATATATATATATATATATATATATATATATATATGTATATATATATATATGTATATATGTATATATATATATATTTTATATATATATGTATGTATGTATGTATATATATATATATATATATATATATATATATATATATATAAAAATATATATATATATATATATATATATATATATATATATATATATATGTGTTGGCTTTAATTGGCACCTAGCTTAAAAAAAAAATAGATTATATATCTTACTTGAACACTGAGTCTTACTTAACCTACAAAATTGGGGTATTGTTTGGAAATGTTGGCAACCATAATATAATTGTTATTTTAAAATACTCTGAAGCTGTATTCATCAGACTTATATACTCTCAGTCACTATATAGTTACTAGCGGCTCCACCAAGCGCTCTAATCCCCCTTAATATCCAAACCCGTGAGTTAAGACCCAGTGCTCAGCACTTAGCCTTTTAAGCATTCTTTAAGCATAGATAGTCCTCATTCTATTGTATACATAAGGGCCTATGTCCTATCAGGTGTAAGAGAAGTGTGTGCCAACCAATATAAAATAGTGTGTTTTTTCTTTAACACATATTTATTTGTAACACTTTATTTTTCCTCTAGTAGATAAGTAGATGGTTTGATCACATCCCACGTTATACTTAGGGATTCACCTTTGATATAATAATTATGCTAATACCTTTTTAACCCTCCTAAGAGCTAATACTTGTTTTTCTTATGATCCTAACCAGGTTAAGCTAGCTTTCAATCTCATTGAGACTTAGTCTCTATTTGACCCCACATATTTGAAATAGACATATGAGCCTATATACCTCCAGACTTTATAGATAGGTTGTTATCTGAACTTGGGGTCATTTGCTGATTTAACTAGCTCACGTGACTTTGATTTAATATTGAATCGTCAGAATCTGTGTTTATTGGATAATCCTTAGATCTATGTGTGTTATAATTGTATTTGACCTATATCTAACCAACCTTTTTATAATTAAAACGAATAAAAGTTATATTTTAATTTGTACCAGTCCTGCGAGCTCACTCTAAATTAATTATTGTTTCTAGGCTCTTATCCCAAGTGTGCCACATAATACCTCTGTCTCGCCCCAAAAACCTCTTTCTGTAATTTTATCCAATCACTCTACGGGAGTGAGCACAATGTTATCTATATGGTACACATGAACTAGCACTGTCTAGCTGTGACAAATTGTCAAAATGCACTGAGATAAAAGGCGGCCTTCAAGGGCTTATACATCAACATATGAGCCTACCTAGGTTTAGCTTTCAACAAAGTTGTTTAAAATTGCATGTCCTATCTGAATCATGAAAGTTTTTAATTTTGACTTGACTGTCCCTTTAAGACCTTTCTAAAAAAATAAAAAAAATTAGGTCATCGCTTAAAAACGTAATAAAAAATTAGATCAATGGACAATAGTGGCTGCACTTATATGTCACATGTTATATGGCTCACCCATGTGCATTGCTGTTTCTCCAAATTATTTGTTTCATGATTCATATAGAGATTGTAATTTTAAACATCTTTCCAATAAACTTCTATTATCTAATTTGTTTCATTATATTGGTATCTTTTGTTGAAGAAACAACCTCTAATTAGCAGCCCCTGAGCCTACCTATGTATGCTTTTACACAAAGAATGCAAACAAAACAAAAAATATTAGACAACAAAAGTAAATTGGAAAGTTGTTTAAAACTGCATTCTCTATCTGAATCATGAAAGAAAAATAATTGTGTTTCATGTCCCTTTAAGCAAGATTGATATTGACTGCTTAATGATTAAATACATATTTCTTTCATGTAATTAGCAAGAGTCCATGAGCTAGTGACGTATGGGATATACATTCCTACCAGGAGGGGCAAAGTTTCCCAAACCTTAAATGCCTATAAATACACCCCTCACCACACCCACAATTCAGTTTTACAAACTTTGCCTCCCGTGGAGGTGTTGAAGTAAGTTTGTGCTAGATTCTGCGTTGATATGCGCTTCGCAGCAGGCTGGAGCCCGGTTTTCCTCTCAGTGTGCAGTGAATGTCAGAGGGATGTGAAGAGAGTATTGCCTATTTGAATTCAATGGTCTCCTTCTACGGGATCTATTTCATAGGTTCTCTGTTATCGGTCGTAGAGATTCATCTCTTACCTCCCTTTTCAGATCGACAATATACTCTTATATATACCATTACCTCTACTGATTCTCGTTTCAGTACTGGTTTGGCTTTCTACTTCATGTATATGAGTGTCCTGGGGTAAGTAAGTCTTATTTTGTGTGACACTCTAAGCTATGGTTGGGCACTTTTATATAAAGTTCTAAATAGATGTGTTTAAACATTTATTTGCCTTGATTCAGGATGATCAATATTCCTTATTTCAGACAGTCAGTTTCATTATTTGGGATAATGCATATGAATAATTAATTTTTTTTCTTTTTTTTTTTTTTCTTACCTTAAAAATTGATTTTTTTTTTCCTTTGGGCTGTTAGGCTCGTGGGGGCTGAAAATGCTTCATTTTATTGCGTCATTCTTGGCGCGGATTTTTTTGGCGTAAAAAAAAACATTTTCTTTGTCATTTCCGGCGTCGTACTTGTCGAAGGAAGTTGTTTGTGATTGCGTAATTTTTTTGACGTTTTGCGCCAAAAATGTCGGCGTCGCCGGATGTGGCGTCATTCTTGGCGCCAAAAGCATTTAGGCGCCTAATAATGTGGGCGTCTTTTTTGGTGCTAAAAAATATGGGCGTCATTATTGTCTCCACATTATTTAAGTCTCATTGTTTATTTGCTTCTGGTTGCTAGAAGCTTATTCATTGGCATTTTTTCCCATTCCTGAAACTCTCATTTAAGGAATTTGATAGATTTTGCTTTATATGTTGTTTTTTCTATTACATATTGCAAGATGTCTCAGATTGACCCTGGATCAGAAGCTACTTCTGGAAAAACGCTTGACTGAGTTCAGTCCTACCAAAGCTAAGTTCATTTATTTTAAATGTTATGAATGTTTATCTTTAGCTATGGTTTGTAATAGGTTATCATGATAAACTTTTACATGCAGAATCCATTAGTATTTATGCTTTATATATTGCCATTCTTTTTACATCTTATGTACAAGAAATATTTAGAAGATTTTTAAGAAATATTTTTCTGATTCTATGTTAAAGGCTTTGTCTGACTTTGTGCCTTCTAATAAAATTTTTAGGTCTTTTTCAAACTTCTTTTTTAATTATCGAAGTTTCAAATGACCAACAACAAACTGATTTATCCTTCTCTGATGATGTTTTTTCTCATTCAGAATTTTCTTCATCAGATATTGACACTAACAAATCTACTTTTTTATTAAAGTACATATGTTCTTTGTTGAAAAGGTGTTGATTATTTTACATTAAGGTAACTAGTTCTTTTTCAAGACTGCTAACACTATTTCTGCTTATTTATTCTTCTGTGTTTTCAGAGGGTTTTTTTTTCCAATTCCTTATACTAGGGAATGGAATAGGCTGAGAATTTTCTTTTATTACTTCAAAGGTTTTAAACTATACTCTTTGCCGGCAGTTTAATTCTCCAATTTATTGGGGCTATCTCTACTCCTACTAATTATGCTATTGTTTCTATAGCAAAATAGTATTTATTTTCCTTTAGATGGTTGTATCTTATTGATGGAAAATGATTTAGTTTCAGGTACTTTCCTTGGACCTATGATTTATTTGGATGTTGCAATTGCTTCATTTTTTCTGTTTACTTTAAGTTCAAGTATCAGATTATGATTTATTTTAGCATTGTTAAAGGGACAAAATTTACTAGACTATGTGCTGCTTTGTCTTGTTGTTTTGCATTTATTGATTATGCAAGTCCACTGTATTGTCTGGTCCTTTAACTGGACTATCATGCTAATAATTTCATTTGTGTCTTCATTTTATTGAATATTTTCGCAAATGAGGTTTAATCTATGTCTTTAGCTGTTTGAGCTAGAAGAATTTTGTGATTTCTAAAAATCCATATTTCTTTTGTTCTAAGATAATCAATTATTTGTTTTATAATTGGATTCAATTCTTATCTGTTACTCTGGGCTTCAAGATTGAGTTCTAAGACTAAAACTTTAAGCTTATACTAGTTTGGTTGTTCTTATTATGGAATGAATTCCTGAATTCTTTCCCAAGTAACGTTTTTAATTGGAAATTTTTTCCGTTCGAAATCAGCTCCCTTAAATTGCGATGTATGGCAAGGGGCAGGTTAAGACTTTTTTGAAATTTATTTGGTTCTATTCGGTCCAAATTTCTTTGATTTTATTCCAGTAAGGCTAACACTTTCTTTAAGTGTGTTTCGGTCCTATTTATTTTGGGTACTGTTGAAGCATGGCTGGTCACCCGTGGGGTTCAAGCGCTGCTCAGACCTGGAATCTTCTGGGTTATTTCTTCCAGTTCCATTTTTAGGAACTGGGTTTTGGAGTTTTTATTCAAACTATTCTGCCTTTTTTTTTGGTCAGTGATAGCATTATTTGTTTTCATTAGATACAATAAATGCATATTTTTTCTGTATTCATTCAGATTATTTTCTGAGGATGCGGAATCTCATATGATTCACTTTGTTCTTCAGGACATAGTTAGAGGATCTTTTTTTCAAAAGCTCTTGATTCCTCTCACAAGGGTCACCTTTTTTTGGGTTTCCAGATAGTTTGTGTCACTGTCTTTGTCTCTATCAGACAAGGGACAATTTTATTGGGTTCCGTCTGTCGGTACCTTTAGTCTCTATTATTTCCTTCAGTTGCTATATATGCATATAAGTTTTAGGTCTTATGGCCACAGCATTGGATTCAATTCCCTTTGCTCATTTTCAATAGAAAGAACCTTTCCAGTCTTTTATGCTGAATTATGGTGCAGGGATTCTAGGATTTCGCATTTTAAATCTTCAAATCCTAATATTTATCTCTCTTGATTTGGTGGTTAAGATCACCATCATTTAGTTCTACAGGTCTCTTCGTTTCTTTCAACCTGGACCATGATCTCTACAGATGTGAGTCTTTTTGGTTGGGAGGCTGTCTGAGGATCTCTGTCAGCACAAGGGGTTTGGAAAACTCAGGAGGCGAGATTACCATTTGATATTTTAGAACTCTGTGTTTTCTCAGAGTTTTTCAGTTAGTTTCTTTTTGAGGAAGAGACGTTTATTGTTTTTCAGACAATATCACAACTATGGTGTATGTCAATCATCAGGGTAGGACTATCAGTCCTTAGGCTGTGACAGAAGTGTCTCGGATATTAGCTTAGGCTAAATCCAGCTCCTATCTAAATTCTGTGTTTTTTTTCCCAGGTATAGATATTTGGGAAGCGGATTATCTCTGTTAATCAAGCTTTACATCCGGGAGAATGGTCTCTCATACCCAGATATGTTTTTCAATTTTTCAGATGTGAGCATTTCTAGAAATAGATCTGTTGGCATCTCATCTGAATAAAGAACTTCCCAGGGACCTATTCAGGTCCGGGGATCCTCAGGCGAAAGTAGTGTATGCATTGACATTTCTTTGGAAATTATCTTTTTGCCTATTTCTTTCCGCCTCTAGTTCTTCTTCCAAAGTGATTTCCAAAATTCTTATGGAGTATTTGTTTGTTATGCTGGTGGCTCCAGCATGGCCTCTCAGGTTTTGGTATGCGGATTTCATTCGGATGGCCAGTTGCCAACCTTGGACACTTCCGTTTAAACCAGACCTTCTTTCTCAAGGCCCATTTTTTTCCATCAGGATCTCAAATCATTAAATTTGAAGGGATGGAGATTGAACGCTTGGTTTCAGGCTCGTAAATCTGTCTCTAGAAAGATATATTATTGAGTCTGGAAGACCTACTTTTCTTGGCATTCTTTTAAAATTCATAGAATTTTATAATTTTTTTCAGGTTGGTTTGGATATGGTTTTGTCTGCAGTTCTTGTTAGGACAAATCTCTACTCTTTCTGTTCTTTTTTCACAGAAAGATTGCTAATCATCCTGATATTCATTGTTTTGTTCAGGCTTTGGTCCGTATCAAGCCTGTCATTAATTCAATCTCTCCTCTTTGGAGTCTCAATTTGGTGCTGAGGGCTTTACAGGCTCCTCCATTTTGAAACTATGCATTTTCTGAACATTAAATTACTTTCTTGGAAAAGTATTGTTCCTTTTGGTTATTTCTTCTGCTAGAAGAATTTTTGAGTTATCTGCTCTTTTTTGTGAATATCATTTTCATCATTTTTTTCAGGTTTTGATTCATATCAAACCTGTCATTAAGCCAATTTCTCCTCCTTGGAGTCTTAATTGGGTTCTGAAGGTTTTTCAGGCTCTTCTATTTGAGCATATGCTTGCTCTGGACATTAATTACTTTCATGGAAAGTATTGTTCTTTTTGGACATCTCTTCAGCTAGAACAGCTTTTGAATTATCTGTTCTTTCTTGTGAATCTCTTTTTTCTGATTTTTTTCATCAGGAAAAGGTGGTTTTTGCTGTCCTCATTTCAATTCTTACCTAAAGTTGTAAATTCTAACAAACATTAGGGAGGAATTATTCTTTTCCTAAGACTTCTTTGGTGAGATTCTTACTTTCTATGTTGAAGCTATTCAGATTTCAGGTAGACTTCTAGTCTATTTTTTATCTTTTCTGGTTTTAGGAAGGTCAAAAAGCTTCTGCCATTTATTTGGCATCTTGCTTAAACTTTTGATTCATCATGCTTATTTGGAGTCGGGTCGATTCCCGTCTCGGAGGATTACGGCTCATTCTACTAGGTAAGTTTCTACTTCCTGGGCTTTTTAAAGAATGAAGCTTCTGTTGATCAGATTTGCAAAGCAATGACTTGGTCTTCTTTGCATACTTTTACTATGTTCTACCATTTTGATGTTTTCTCTTCTTTAGAAGCAGTTTTTTTCAGGCAGCTGTCTCAGTTTGATTCTTCTGCTTATAATTTCAGTTTTTTTCATTATAAAAATTGAAACTTTTTTGATTTGGGTAGTGGATTCATTTTTCAGCGGAATTGGCTGTCTTTATTTTTTATCCCTCCCTCTCTAGTGACTCTTGCGTGGAAGTTCCACATCTTGGGTATTTATTATCCCATACGTCACTAGCTCATGGACTCTTGCTAATTACATGAAAGAAAACATAATTTATGTAAGAACTTACCTGATAAATTCATTTCTTTCATATTAGCAAGAGTCCATGAGGCCCACCCTTTTTGTGGTGGTTATGATTTTTTTGTATAAAGCACAATTATTCCAATTCCTTATTTTTTTGATGCTTTCGCTCCTTTCTTATCACCCCACTTCTTGGCTATTCGTTAAACTGAATTGTGGGTGTGGTGAGGGGTGTTTTTATAGGCATTTTAAGGTTTGGGAAACTTTGCCCCTCCTGGTAGGAATGTATATCCCATACGTCACTAGCTCATGGACTCTTGCTAATATGAAAGAAATGAATTTATCAGGTAAGTTCTTACATAAATTATGTTTTTGTTTCACTTAACCACTAATATTCATGTATGATATGCAGGTCATTAATAAATTGATATAATTTTGATAAATTTTATAATTAATATTTTTAAATCTCGACTTAAAGGGATACTGAACCCATTTTTTTGGTGATTCAGATAGAACATGCAATTTTAAGCAACTTTTCAATTTACTCCTATTATCAATTTTTCTTTGTTCTCTTGCTATCTTTATTTGAAAAAGAAGGCATCTAAGCTAAGGAGCCAGAAAATGTTTGGTTCAGGATCCTTTATAGCAATTGTTTATTGGTGGGTGAATGTATCCAACAATCAGCAACAACCCAGGCTGTTCACTAAAAATGGACGGGCATATAAACTTACATTCTTGCTTTTCAAATAAAGATACCAAGAGAATGAATACAATTTGATAATAGGAGTAAAATTTGAGTTCAGTGTCCCTTTAACGTTAGATGTTAGTATTTAATTTGTGTACAGATTTCTAGTTCAAAAGTGGGATTTGTAACATTTTATTGAACAAGAAAATTCACATGTAAACTGAAAAAAAATGTGCAAAAAAAGCAAAAAAAAACATTTTCAGTATATGTGGGGATGCAACTACAACAGGCAAAAACAGCTACTTTTCATTACAAAAGAACGGTAAAGGAGTTATCTGAAAATATTAAACAATTCAATACATTCTGGCAGGTAAAATGGATCATTGGGAAATTTTAAAGTTTAGCTCAGATTGTTAGTCATGACAAACGCTGAACATTTGTCATATGCTTATATTGTACACATAGGTTTATAGGGGCGTATCTATCAAGCTCTGGATAGAGCTTGAGGCCCCGTGTTTCTGGCGAGCCTACAGGCTCTCCAGAAACACCAGTTATGAAGCAGCGGTCTAAAGACCGCTGCTCCATAACCTGTCCGCCTGCTCTGAGCAGGCAGACAAAGATCTCCGCAATTCAACCCGATCGAGTACGATCGGGTTGATTGACACCTCCCTGCTGGTGGCCGCGAGTCAGCAGGGGGCAGCGTTGCACCAGCAGCTCTTGTGAGCTGCTGGTGCAATGCTAAATGCGGAGAGCGTATTGCTCTCCGTATTTAGCGAGGTCTTGCGGACCTGATTCGCACTGTCGGATCAGGTCCGCAAGACCTTTAATAAATAGGGGCCAATGGCTTAATTCATCAAGCTGTGAATACAACTTTAAGTTGTTAGACTGCAGCTTCCTAAATTCTACAATATTACTTGTGAGCTATCCCAATGCTGCTACCGCTGACTTAAATGTTTTTATTTACAATGTCAATCTCCATAATAAAAACAGGCTATGACTGTCTACAGGGCCGCCACTAGAAATTTTGGGGCCCCTGACTCAACCATTGATCAGGGCCCCCCCCCCCCTCCTTTGACATGTGCAATTCTTGACCAAGTGACTAAAATGTATATGCAGTTTATTCTTAATTGTCTATTTAAACTTGGAAATGTTGTAAAGGTAGTAATATACACACACACACAGACACACTCATACACTGAAACACACAAACACACTCACACATAAGGATTCACATATAGACACTCTAGCAGACACGCAAAGAAACACACTCAGACACAGAAACCCAAACAGACACTTAGCACTTGTTTACATTGACCTGACAAGTAATGAGGTAAACTACAGTTTTGTAAAAAAAAGAGATTTAGAAAACAAAATATGGAGTTCTGATTATCTTTTTGTAAAGGAAGATGACAACTAAATTATGACAACAGCATGCAGTGGCTGAAAGGAAGGGCCCTGAACTGCCTAAACAATAATTTAAAGGTTAAATGGTGGAGTGGTTACTTCTGGAAAGGTCTTGTTAGTCTCAAAGTCTGTAGAAAGATGTGAATAATTAGTAGTAAGGTCAAAATGTCCTAAAAAGGAACAGACAATGGACACACACACACAAACTCAAACTTGCACATACACCCAAGGAAACACCGACAGAGACAGCCTCAGAAAACACACAAAGACATATACACACATACACACACAGAGAGACAACCACATGAAAAACACAGAAAGATATACATACACACACCCTCACAGAGACACCCACAGAAAACACAGACATACATACACACAAACACCCTCACAGAAACACCCATAGAAAAAGCTCAAAGACATATGCACACACCCTCACAGACATCCACAGAAAATGCACAAAGACATACACACGGTAACACCCACCCTCACAGAGAGACCCACAGATAAAAAATACATACACATAGAGACACAAACCAAAGCACAAAGACATAAACACATACACCCACAGAAACACTCACAGGAGGAAACATTTATGCACCTTGCATCCCCTAAATCAACAGTGTGTGACATGCATGATAAAATAAAAATGCAGAAATTAAGAGATCACTTTTTAAAGAATCATATTTGTAAATGTGCAAACAAAAATAATTCTGTGAATTCAAAATTGTACATTAATGAGCTGGGTAGATGGCTAGATGAAGAAAAGTACCTTTAAAAGGTTGACAGACATATGTTTGTTTGTTTTTTTCCCATTTTCCCCAACCAAGAGCACCACTTCAAATATAGTGTACAAATTTTCCCATCTGTCAGCTGTACTTATGGATTTTGAAAATGCTGTACTCTATATGGTCTTGGTGGGACCATAAGCTGTGGTACTCATACCATTAGATCTGGTTAAATGCAGGATTTAGGCTTGTTGGTATGTATTTCAAAACTAAGTCAGCTGTAGTGTAAACTTAACAGTTTTAAGTTAACCTGTCTCATTTCAAACACTGAGCAATCTTAGTCTGAGAGTATAAAATTTTATGCAGATGTAAAATTTTTAGATAAAATGCCTCCTTGCATCTGGAAAGTCCTTGCATAAATGGGCAGTAAACTGGAATGTAGTATATATATATATATATATATATATATATATATATATATATATATATATATATATATATATATATATAGTAAAGCAAAGAAAAAATCCGGACAGGGAGCTCAAAGCAAAATGAAAGTTTATTAGCACTATATAAAAGCTTCTAAGATATATGTATCAGACAATGGCTATAATAATCAGCAAGAAAGGGGCTGGGGTGGGCGTCTGACGCGTTTCAGCTCCTTTAGAGCCTTAATCATAGACAGAATGCTGCCCTAATGCCCTATTCAAAATAATATAGACTATGCTATCTTGCTATTGGATGGCCTGACCCACCTGTGTTACTTGTGGGTGTATACCTATTAAGAAAAACTGCCTGTGTGTGGCTGAATACCTTGTAATATAAGAATATGATACTCTAGGTGTTGTTTATTTATTGTGATAAATCATGTATATGCTTATGTCTTTACTGCTGTCAGGGTATAATTCCCTGAAGCATATTTTTATATATTTGTTACTCAATTCTTATGTCAGTAATCCTGTTAGTGCCCTATTCACCAATGGACATAAGGTCCCCTTGGTTGGCAACTGAAAGCAAAACTAAAAAAGAAGAAAAAAGTAGTAACGTTTCAGCTAATTGAATAAGTAATTAAGTAAGTTACCAACTGCTTACTTTTAAGCTGATCGCATTGTGTGCTGAATGTATGCCAAATTTTACTTTAGGTCATACTTATTAACAGCTTATTATAGCGGTAACTGTATTCTACTGTTACTAATTCAAATTAAATGAATACGGGCTTTTTTTGTCCTCAATACATGTTAAGGTGTTTAAGTATTAGAGTAACTTAAAGGTGGGTTTGTGGTGGCCTCAAAATGAAGTTAAGTTGGTCAACAAGAGGGCATGTAACCATTGACAACAACACTCTTAATATTGGATTAATCCTTATATCTATATTAACTGTGTATCTTTACAAAACCAAATGTTGTTGTATAGCAATGGGACAATGCCCTCGTGTCGATCAACTTTGTTTGATTAGGAGAACAAATGTACGAGCAAATTGAAGAGAAGAGAAACAATATTTGTTTACTTACAAGAAAATTAGGTATTTACATTGATATGTTATAATACTTATGTACAGAACGAAACTTTTTGTCTCATTGACTTATTTCGATACTGTACTTTAATTTATTTGGAAGTGGATAAGGGGCAATCAATTACCAATGATTGATTAGATCCGTCTCAATATTTAGGCCAGTTGGTTGCCGACTACCTAGGGTGAAGATCCAGAACACTTCTTTAGCAAGGAGGTCCTTCAATCTATCTCCACCTCTTGGCTTCCTTTTTATCTGGTCAATCACAGTCCAGGTGAAAGTGCTTACTTCCTTGTTGTGCTCATCCACAAAGTGTTTAGAGGCTCCAGTGGGTGTTATCCCCCTTTCAATATCATTGAGGTGGGCACGGATCCTCTCCCTGGCTTCCCGGGAGGTACATCCTATGTATTGCTTCTTACAAGCACTACATGTAATCATGTAGATCACAAAGGTCGATCTACAGTTAGTGCATTGTGATAGTGAGTACACTTTTTGTGTGGCCAAGGATTGAAAATTTTTTCCCGTGATAACAAAGCCGCAGGCCTTGCAGGTACTGTTGCCACATTTATAGTGTCCCTTCTGTGAAAGCCAGGTACTTTGTGGTTTTGGTTTTTTGAGCATTGATGGCGAAATTTGGTTGCCGATAGTTATATTTCGTCTTGCTACACAAAAGCAGCCGTCTTTGATGTCATCCTTAAGGAAATCATCTCCCAACAGAATTGGCAAATTTTTGCGCAGTATTTTGCAGATTGAATAGTACTGCGGACTATAGGTAGTCACAAAGGTAGGCTTTTTTCTAGCTTCCTTTGTTACTTTTTTGGTCACAAGTAAGGAATTCCTGTCGAGATGTTTGACATCTTCGAGTGCTTTGTGCACCACTTTGATGTCGCAACCTCGCTCCAACAATCTCTGAGTTAGTTTTTCACTTTCTGCCAAAAAGCCATCATCCTCTGAGCAGTTACGCCGGATTCGCAAGAATTGTCCTTTAGCTATTCCATATATATATATATATATATATATATAAAATGCATATCTGCCAAAAGGGCATCTACCATTTGTGTATTGAGGAGGAAACATTTCTGCATGGTTTTAAATATAGAATTTCTACAGCATTGTCAAATAAGCATAAATACACTGCTGCTAAAAAAATGTGTTTTTATGGACCCCTAGCCCCACCATACAACTACTACCACACTGAAGTTACAATCCAAAATTGCACAAAGAAATAAAAAACATTTGCTAAGTAAGTCCTACCTCCTCTTCAAATGAAAGTGATCTGCCGTCTGACTCAGGCACACACTGTACAAAGTGCCAAGTCTGTCTCACACTGAGCATAGTGGTTTAGTGCACACTAAGAAATCCTCTCAAATGCTAATACTTTACTCCTTGTAATAACATTTCCCATGCTCAATTAGCACTCTGCTATAGTACCCACTGGTGGCTGCCTCATGGGGCCCCCCTGGCTCATTGGGCCCCTGACAGGAGTCACCCCTGTCACCCCCTGATGGCGGCCCTGACTGTCTATGCTTTGCTGATGCCATCACAAATGGTATGAATTATAAAAGGGAATTCAACACCACCATTTATGTTCTCAAACAACATAGGTTTGTTCATACAGATGTGCTCACTCTGCAGCACAAAATGAATACAATTCATATTCAGCTACCTTAAAGGGATATGAAATCCAAAATTTGTCTTTCATGATTCAGATAGAGCATGCAAATTTAAACAACATTCTAATTGAATCTTCTTATCCGTTCTTTTGGTATATTTTGCTGAAAAGCATGGATGTAAGCTCAGGAGCCTGCCCATGTCTGGAGCACTATAGGGCAGAAATCTTCCAATGATGTTGTTATCTATTTAAAAGAGCATTAGTGGGCAGCACTATTGTATGCCATGTAGTGTTCCAGATACCTACATAGGTAGCTCTTTAACAAAGAATATCATGGGAATGAAGCAAATTTAAATGTTAAAATTGTATGCTCTGTCTGAATTACAAAAGACAATTGTTGGGCTTCATATCCCTTTTAACTTCTCCCAGAGCTTTGTTGATAACTTTATAAGTGACATAAAATATTTATTTAAGGACACACAATTTTTCAGGTATTCCTATGTATGTGGGGCATGTCACTGTACACCAACAGAGCTATGGGAGTTTTCCTTATCGGCCAGTGAGCTTTAATCCCACAGAGCAGCTGTTTACAGAATATGCATTATTGGTTCAAAATCAAATTAAACAGCTTTAACTTTTTTTTAGCCTTTTTCTGTGATTTTTTTTTTTTAAATGGTGATCATTCCTATGCATTATGGGAATTTGTAGATTTTAATCTCCCTTTAAAAGCATCTAAACCAGTCAGTTCATTATTTTGCAGCCCAGGCTTGTAGACCTTGTAGAGCCTCTCCAGTATGGAAAGTCTGATCCCTTAGATACAAATTCACACCTACTCTGATCAAGTTAGAAATATGTTAAATGTTATAGGGCCAGGGTTCTGGATCCTGCTGTAGGCTTTCTGGCATCTCTGGGACAATGAAAAAAAAACAAGATTTAGTGTTAAAGGGACAGTGTACTGTAGAATTGATTTCCACTGACATGTTATACCAGTTGCAACGTATAAAATGTATGGGAAATTTATCCTTTTGGTTTATTTTCTTACATGAAAAAAAAACATTTAAAAATACATAGAGCATATTCTGTTTTGTGCAGAACATTGGAATTGTATGATATTTACAGTAAAAAGTATCACACTTTATTAAATATGAATATTGCATTAATATGTTTTTTTATGTTTTCATCTACTTGACTGCAAAGGGCTTCGATGCACTTATATATGGCTATGGGGCCAAATTCTCATTGGGTGGACGGACTTGATCCGCTGTAGCGGATCATGTCCGCCACACCTCGATAAATGCCGACAGCACATGCTGTCAGTATTTATCATTGCACAAGCATTCCTAGTGAATTCAAGGTCATTCTACCGTAATTCACAATTGCACTCACACGTTCACATTTACTTTTAACTTTTAATATGAGCAGAATTTAACTTGCGTGCAAACTAAGTATTTATTTTTGCTATCAACTTTTTTTCTAAAAATATCACCAAAATTCTAAATGACTGTAGTTATTACAAAAACCATCTTGCAAACTTGTATACCTCACAGCTAAAGCTATATAAATAGTTCAGTGTGTCTGCATTACACAAAAACAGATTAAGATTTCAAGTTCACGGTATGAATGAAAAAATAACTCTACTTTTTTTTCAGGTTTGTGTATCAGTAAAAATAGAATTTAGTAAATATTAAGCATAATTTGTGAATGCATGTATAAACTGATAACCTTCTGATAAAGGTATATTTATTATTTCTTGAAAAATAAGCCAATGGCAATGATTTTTTTTTTGTTACCTAGGTGCAAGTCTCCTTGACGATTTCAGTAAATATTTCTGGTTTCACCATTCTGAAGGAGACACAATGACAGTCCAGAATCCAGTTTGGATGAACCTCTGTGCTGCCATTTGGACTGTCGTCTCCTATGTAATTGCTGACTTGGAGGATATGTTGCCAAGGTAATGAAAAGCAGGAATGAAGACTCATTCTTCATTATGAAATGTGAAGACATACATTCATTTTTTTCTACTTTATCTATGAGATTTCTTCCTTTTGTATGAAATGTGTTTTTCTTTACAACTATCCAGTATAAAAATCATGAATTACATACAGTATATATTATTGTCCTGTGTTATTGTTCATGTTTCCTGTATTTGTTTAAAATCTTATTTTGTAATAAAGCTGACAGTTTCAAATAAATTCAACTTCATACTTTTTATTCTGTGTGGTTCATATTTTTGTGTGATTTTTTTCCCTATATATTTAGTACAGAATACAAATATCAATTTGTGCTTATAGATGTGAGATCTTGCAAAACAGTATGATCAAAGGAGTCCATCTGCATGAAAATACTTGTACATGATTTGTAATATTGTTATCACATATTGGGCTAGATGCTATGCAGGCCACTAAATATAGCTACTACAAAATAGCATAAGAAAGATTTTTCATAGTGGATCAGTTTTAGGGGCCAATTTAACATGCTGCGAACGCAGCAGTTTCAGCACAAGCAACGAGGCTCGCTGTAAACATAAATTAAGAAGCAGCAGTCTTAAGACCTCTGCTCCTTAACTCATCCGCCACCTCTGACATGGCGGACAGCAATCATCCCGATCAGATATGATTGGGATGATTGACACCCCCTGCTAGTGGCCGATTGGCCGCAAATGTGCAGGGGTGGCATTGCACAAGCATTTCACTAGAAATGCTTGTGCAATGTTAAATATTGACAGCGTATGCTGTTGGCATTTAGCAATGTCGGGCGGACATGATCCGCTATAGTGGATCATGTCCACCCACATCTAAATGAATTGGCCCCTTAGTACATGTATTGTACTGAACACTGATAATGGCATAATGCAGCTCCACATATCCATCATAGAGAGAGACTTGATGGTTTGCAGAAGGGAAAGATGAGCTTTAGCGTACATTGCATAGCAGCATTACAGCAGTCACTGCAAAAGCTCCCCATTTCTTGCCATGCAAGATATAGATGTGTTGGGATAAGTCCCAAGACTGACTTGAGCCATTTATCCAGAAATAAATTAATAATTTCTCCGGCTCCGGCTTCCTCCAATCACGGCATTGCATCAGGCAATGATTCCCCTGGGGGGTGAAAGCCGTGATTGGAGGATGCCATATTCGTCATTGCTGACGTAAGAAGAGACGAGCGGCAGGAGGGGGAATCGCTTCTCCGGCTTTAAGAAGAAAAAGATAAGTATTTTAACAAAATGGATGAAATGTAAACTTTCATGAATGAAAATAGTATTTTTAAAAACTGGGCACTCATTCTTGAAAGTTGACATACACTTTAATACTCTTTAACATTTCATAGAGTTTGTATTTTATAGTCACCAAAGGCATGCTGCTTACCACCAATACAACTTAAAGGACCAGTAAATGCAGTTGATTTGCATAATCAATAAATGCATGATAACAAGACAATGCAATAGCACTTAGGGGCCAATTTATCAATATCTGGTGGACATGATACGCTGTAGCGTATCATGTCTGCCAGTAGGGATGGGCGAATGTGTAAATTTTCGAATTTCGAATGTAGAACGAATGTTATTACCGAAATTCAAATTCTAAATTCGAATGTCGATAAGAATGAATATTCTTAAAAATTCGAAAATCAAATGTTATTTACAGTTTTCGAATGTCACTTTCGAATTCGAATGTTTATAATTATATCGAATGTCCACATTCGAAATTTCAAATTTAACATTCTATTTAACAAATACTATTCAGAAGTTCAATAGTTCATGTGGTAGGGTGGGAATTTAGTAAATTGATACATAGATACAAATATATCATTTCAAATGTTTCCATATAGAATATTGCATAATTCGAATATTACATTCAAAGAAAGCATTACAAATGCTATTACAAACATAAATTCGAATTTTTCGAATTCGAATATTGCATAATTCGAATATTACATTTAAAAGCATTAGAAATACTATTACAATCTAAATTCGAATTTTTCGAATTCGAATACACGTATTGCATAATTTGAATATTGCATTTAAAGAAAATGCATTACAAATACTATTACAATCTAAATTCAAATTTTTCGAATTCGAATATTGCATAATTTGAATATTACATTTAAAGAAAAAGCATTAGAAATACTATTACAATCTAAATTCGAATTTTTCGAATTCGAATATTTTCGAATGTAATTGTAAAATTCGAAACCGAACATTCGAAAATCGAATGTTAGAATGTTATGTAAACATTCGAAAACGAACGAATGCGTTAAAATTCGTGCCGTTTTTCGAATGTTGCAAAACATTCGCCCATCCCTATCTGTCAGACATTGCATGCTGTCGGCATTTAACATTGCACAAGCAGTTCTAGTGAACTGCTTGTGCAATGCTGCCCCCTGCAGATTCAGCCGCTAGCAGCGAGTGTCAATCAACCCGATCTTATGCGATCAGGCAGATTGATGTCCGCAGCCTCAGAGGCAGCGGACGAGTTAAGGAGCAGCGGTCCTAAGACTGCTGCTTTTTAACTGCTGTTTCCTGAAGGCTCGCACGGAAACATGGGCATCCGGGGCCATTCGGCCCTTGATAAATCAGCCCCTTAGTCTGAACTTCAAGTGAATAGTATTTTTTTCTGCCAAATTTCAAAGTTATGTCTATATCCACTCCCACTGCATCATGTGACAGCCATTAGCCAATCACAAATGCATATACGTATATTCTGTGAATTCTTGCTCATGCTCAGTAGGAGCTGGTGACTCAAAAAGTATAAATATAAAAAGTCTGTGCACATTTTGTCAATGAAGTAAATTGGAAAGTTATTTAAAATTGCATGCTGTATATGAATCATGAAAGTTTCATTTTGACTTCAGTGTTCCTTTAAGTGAGTGTTCTTATCAGCTAATGAACAATCTTTATGACCTTGCGCTGCCATTCAATTTTGTTTTCCTAAAGATTGAAATATTTGGAAAAAAAGGTCTAAGCCTTTAACAGTTGATATAATAACGTCATTAACAAATATGTATGGAATGTTTACATTTCTTTATTTTTCTCATTACAGGCAGGTTAAAAAAATCAAAACCAATGCCTTATTTTAAAATAAATGCAAAAATAAATATATTAATAAATAAATAAATACACATATACATAATTTTGACAGTTGTTTAGTTAAAATGTTGTATCCTTTCAATAAGGTGCTGAAATTCAATCTGCAGTTTATTGGAGTAAAATGTTCTTCTGTAGTTTTATACATATTTCATGTTCGTTTAATGGTAATTACGCTGCCACACTATTGGTATATATGACTGCTTCATTCATAAGTGATCCCTGAGCTGTTTCTGGAAATACAAAATTGTGTGCTTTTTGCATTCTAAACCTATTTAGGAATCCTCCAGTGGAAAATTACTTTATTTTCTGTTCTAGTGTGCTATGTAGGCTGATAAGATCATATTTGCATTTACATTGTTCTTTTTTTTTTGTTCAATTTATCTGAAAAGTTGGTTGACCTATGCTTTATTAATACATGAACTAAAGATCTTGATACCAATGAATATTAATGGAAGAATTACTTAACTACATACATACACATACATATATATATATATATATATATATATATACATATATATACTGTATATATATGTTGCGGGTAAAGTAAGAAATTGGGTAAGCATTACCCGGGTAAACCTGACATTACCCAAGCGACTGTGTTAAAGCCCGATGTAAACATGATAAATCTTCTCCGAATGCATTAAGTCCCTGCATCAAACGTGTACGATGCACTGTAATTTACACATCTTTACTATCTTTTTTGCCTCTGACTAGAGGGTTCACGGGGGGGGGCACCTTCCATGAACCCCCCAGGCAGTGGCAAAAAAAATTGTGTAGATGTGGGAATTACATTACATCGGGCTTTACCCACAGCCGCTTAGGTAATGTCAGGTTTACCCGGGTAATCCTAGGATTACCCGGATTTATATATATATATATACAGGGAGTGCAGAATTATTAGGCAAATGAGTATTTTGACCACATCATCCTCTTTATGCATGTTGTCTTACTCCAAGCTGTATAGGCTCGAAAGCCTACTACCAATTAAGCATATTAGGTGATGTGCATCTCTGTAATGAGAAGGGGTGTGGTCTAATGACATCAACACCCTATATCAGGTGTGCATAATTATTAGGCAACTTCCTTTCCTTTGGCAAAATGGGTCAAAAGAAGGACTTGACAGGCTCAGAAAAGTAAAAAATAGTGAGATATCTTGCAGAGGGATGCAGCACTCTTAAAATTGCAAAGCTTCTGAAGCGTGATCATCGAACAATCAAGCGTTTCATTCAAAATAGTCAACAGGGTCGCAAGAAGCGTGTGGAAAAACCAAGGCGCAAAATAACTGCCCATGAACTGAGAAAAGTCAAGCGTGCAGCTGCCAAGATGCCACTTGCCACCAGTTTGGCCATATTTCAGAGCTGCAACATCACTGGAGTGCCCAAAAGCACAAGGTGTGCAATACTCAGAGACATGGCCAAGGTAAGAAAGGCTGAAAGACGACCACCACTGAACAAGACACACAAGCTGAAACATCAAGACTGGGCCAAGAAATATCTCAAGACTGATTTTTCTAAGGTTTTTTGGACTGATGAAATGAGAGTGAGTCTTGATGGGCCAGATGGATGGGCCCGTGGCTGGATTGATAAAGGGCAGAGAGCTCCAGTCCGACTCAGATGCCAGCAAGGTGGAGGTGGAGTACTGGTTTGGGCTGGTATCATCAAAGATGAGCTTGTGGGGCCTTTTCGGGTTGAGGATGGAGTCAAGCTCAACTCCCAGTCCTACTGCCAGTTTCTGGAAGACACCTTCTTCAAGCAGTGGTACAGGAAGAAGTCTGCATCCTTCAAGAAAAACATGATTTTCATGCAGGACAATGCTCCATCACACGCGTCCAAGTACTCCACAGCATGGCTGGCAAGAAAGGGTATAAAAGAAGAAAATCTAATGACATGGCCTCCTTGTTCACCTGATCTGAACCCCATTGAGAACCTGTGGTCCATCATCAAATGTGAGATTTACAAGGAGGGAAAACAGTACACCTCTCTGAACAGTGTCTGGGAGGCTGCGGTTGCTACTGCACGCAATGTTGATGGTGAACAGATCAAAACACTGACAGAATCCATGGATGGCAGGCTTTTGAGTGTCCTTGCAAAGAAAGGTGGCTATATTGGTCACTGATTTGTTTTTGTTTTGTTTTTGAATGTCAGAAATGTATATTTGTGAATGTTGAGATGTTATATTGGTTTCCCTGGTAAAAATAAATAATTGAAATGGGTATATATTTGTTTTTTGTTAAGTTGCCTAATAATTATGCACAGTAATAGTCACCTGCACACACAGATATCCCCCTAAAATAGCTATAACTAAAAACAAACTAAAAACTACTTCCAAAACTATTCAGCTTTGATATTAATGAGTTTTTTGGGTTCATTGAGAACATGGTTGTTGTTCAATAATAAAATTAATCCTCAAAAATACAACTTGCCTAATAATTCTGCACTCCCTGTATATATATATATATATATATATATATATATATATATATATATATTAGTTATATACTTTCCACAAATAATTATATTACTGTAATCACTTCTGTTTCCATAATTTTCTGTTGCTACTTTCCCACATGTCTTTGGAAGAATCCAAAATCTATATTTCATCTGTTAGTCAATATCTATGCATCTGCCTATTGAAGTTTGCAGTACAACATTATTATTTTTTTTTATTAATATGTTGGCATTTGTAACTGTTTATAGTAGCCTCATTTATTCTCCTTTAGTGATGATATAATGCCAAGTACACTTTCAGACACACATCAAAACCTATTCAAGGAATGCTCCATCTGTTGCCAGGTCTCAGGAATCTTACTTTTCATTCATCAAATTCCTAATTTTCTACATTATTGTTTGTCAAAAAGTGAATTTACTGTCATTCCTTTTCTCTGCAGGGTCTAACAATTTCCATTATTTATTACTGAATAATTATATTATGGTTTATCATCTTAACGTCTCAAATATAGATACAAATTAATAAACAGAATCATAGTCTACAGAGTATACCTAATTAAAATAATTTAATAAGAATGCAAATTTGTTAATGAAATTACTGACATTATACAAACTGTTTTCAATTTATATAGCTGATAAATAAATCATTTGCTCATTTCATTAGTTAAAAGGAAACATTTTTTATTTTTTTTTCATTCTTTTTATTGAAGACACAAATGCAAAGAGACAATAATGTTACGTACGTGTTGTCAGTTGTGATGTATAGGAGCGCCAAAGGCTAAAATATTACACAGGTTTGAAAAGAGATGGTAATGCCAAATATGGACAAAATCTATGTGCCAATAAAATTGGATAAGCCAATAGACCAATATAACGATTATACTGGATCAATGAATCAAATACATATACAATTTAGAAATGTATTAAAAATACAATATATGGGAATAATTAAAAACAATTCATAAAGTTAAAATCAATACCAGAAATAAGAACAGAAATTATAAACTAAAAATCAATTTGTGAACAATGTGAAGGTATATATAAAACTAGTATAAGATAAACTATGTGGAATTTCTATGAGTTTGACTAGCTCCAATCACAATCTACAACTCTGGTTATAATGAATGGGCTTAGACCCCTTTTGAAGTGTAATATGTGTTAAACAAGTTAACAACCAGTTAAGTGTGCAATCATAAACAATTTAAACATATAATACAAACAGTAATAGAGTGCTTAAACACAAATTTCTTGAAAAAAGCCCTTGTAAAGGGCTGAAACGCATAGACGTTATTCCCGTAAGGGATTTGTGAGGCTATCTATCCTTCAGGATCATCTGTTTTGGGTGAGTCAAATACTTATAGAACTCCCTCGCAGACACATTTTGTATAGGTCTTTTTTTATTTATATTTTAGATGATCACTTCATTAAGGACTACTTTCTACATAGGATAATCTTGGAACAGGATCTTCTTCATCTCCATTTTATACATTGGGTCTCTGTTTCAAACATTGGGACTCCGTCATTTCTAACTTGATATTAGGATTTATCTTGTTGGCCCATGGATGTTTTTATATCATTGTAAATAGACTTTTTATCTGTTTAAGGTGTGCCGGCACTCTTGATTTATTCTGTAGCTATTTCTTTTCTTTTTTATTATCATGGTTTATGCTTTATAGTATCACACATAATTCACATTTTTCTTCGTGGTAACTTTTATATTTTTATATATGTTTTGTTTTTCTGTGTTCTAGCACTGGATTTTTGTTTTTAAGCACTCTATTACTGTTTGTATTATATGTTTAAATTGTTTATGATTGCACACTTAACTGGTTGTTAACTTGTTAAACACATATTACACTTCAAAAGGGGTCTAAGCCCATTCATTATAACCAGAATTGTAGACTGTGATTGGAGCTAGTCAAACTCATAGAAATTCCACATAGTTTATCTTATACTAGTTTTATATATACCTTCACATTGTTCACAAACTGATTTTTTAGTTCCTAATTTCTGTTCTTATTTCTGGTATTGATTTTAACTTTATGATTTTTTTTTAATTATTCTCATATATTGTATTTTTAATAAATTCCTAAATTGTATATGTTTTTGATTCATTGATCCAGTATAATCGTTATATTGGTCTATTGACTTATCCAATTTTATTCGCACACAGATTTTGTCCATATTTGGCATTACCATCTCTTTTCAATCCTGTGTAATACTTTAGCCTTTGGCGCTCCTATACATCACAACTATCATTTACTTAAAATCTGTTAGGGACTCTTTATAGTGAGCTTGTATTTTAGCTAAGCGCTAGTCACTATATCTTTTTAAGTGTTACATACGTATTGTCATAATGTTACGTAGATACAAAACATGCAAGAATATACATAATCAGGGCCAACCTTAACATTTGCGAGGTCCTGGGCAATAAAAATTTGTGGGGGCCCTCAGCACAGTGCACTTATTACCCTCTCCTTTAAGCCCTGCCCTTGTATGGACCACCCATGTGCCAACATTCAGTGATACCTATATAAAGTATAACACAAAATATACCTCATGACACTGTAAAAACGTCTCAAACTAAATACAACATGTCAAGTTAGGAAATGTCCAGAAGAAGACCCAAATGCTAGGGCGAACTTAAACAACACCCTTACACTCTGAGTTTAATCCAGGACGTGACCCCACGACAACCTCCAAAAAACAAAGTACTCACGATATGGAGCAGGGTTAGCCTGTGCCAAAGTAATTCAAGATATCAGCCAGATAGACTTCTGAATAAGGAACTGGTTTCAGGAATGTCTTCCACAGAATCAGGAGAGCAGGGATAGTCCACTTATACTCAGACAGAAGAAGGGTAAAACAGGAAACAGTTAATAATGCAGGAGTAGGTAATTTGTTATCAGGCAGTCTGAGGGTTAACACTGTGTAGACAGTCTTTGCAGAGTATGCAACAGGTAATCAGGCAGTTTGAGGGTTAACACTGAGTAGACAGTCTTTGCAGAGTATGCAACAGGTAATCAGGCAGTTTGAGGGTTAACACTGTGCAGAAAGTCTTTGCAGAGCATGCAACAGGTAATCAGGCAGTTTGAGGGTTAACACTGTGTAGTCAGAACTTGCAGAATTAACAACATGTAATCAGGTAGTTTGAAGGTTAACACTGTGTTGTCAGAACTTGCAGAGATAGCAACAGGTAATCTGGTAGTTTGAAGGTTAACACAGATTAATCAGTACTTGTTGAGATTAGCAACAGGATATCAAGCAGTTTGAAGGTTTACACTGAATAATTGTATTTGCAGAGTTTGGAAACAGGTAAACATGCAGATTGAAGGTTTCACAGAAATAACAGTATTTGAATAGTTTGGCAGTACACAGAGTAGTCAGAATTTGCAGCAGGTAAACAGGCAGTTTGAAAGTTTCACAAAACAAACAGTAATTGCATTGTTTGGAGACAAGTAATCAGGAGGTTGAAGGTTAATCCAGCATAGTAAATCCTTGAAGAGATTGGCAACAGAAAAGCAGCAGTTAGAGAGATTCCACAGCGAATTCCTAACAGAAGCCACAAAGTTAAACAAACAAACGGGCACTGGAGAAACAGAAAAGTCCGGAATAAAAAGCCTGTTTGTGACATCATCAGGAAGGGGTGGCTCAGACACCTGTCAATCAAGCACACAGAGAGGACTGCAGAGCTTCCCAGCAGCCGAGCGTGACACAACATATATATTGCACCATCTCATAACCTCACCGTTTACATTGCAGGGCCCCCCAAAGAGCAGGGCCCTGGGTGGGTGACCCTCTCGCCCTGCCCAAAGGTCAGACCTGTACATGATACAGATCTGTAAGCATTCACATGATACGCAGAGCATGTTATCATCACCAAACTCTTCATTTAAGAGATTTTTGAATTCCAAAATAAGTGAAATGTGAACATTAACTGTACCATGTATTTTACTGTATGAAAATTAAAAGCGATCTTTACGTGTCTCCATTGTGTATTTTAATTTTAAGTACTAGCTAAAAAAATAATAGAATGATACAGGAACAATAATTCCAAGCAATTTGTCTGGAAGTTGACAAACCTCTAGGGTCCAACAAAATTTCCAATTTTAAATTGAGCTAAACAAACAATACTATGAAACAATATTCTGTCTAAGTTCATCTTATTGAGCAGCTAGCCAGTCAGCTCTAATCGGGGTATAGTAAAACACTACATATATCTATTGACATTCAAAACCCTGCAATAAAGGAAAGTTAGTGAACCCAAAACATGTTGCACTCCTCGTAAAAAAGATACAGTAGTAGATTATGAGACCTACATTCACTCAGATCGGTAAAGAAATAAAGAAAGGAAAAGAGGGTGGAGGAGAGGAGAGGAGGGGAGAGAGAGGAATACAAATTACATCAGGGGAAAAAGAAAAACAGGTATAGATCTAGTGTCAGATTGTCGACCCTTAGCTGCTTTGCTCTTCTCTATGTAGCCATATTTCCTATATATTCCAGTAAAACTCTAGTTCATCTAAGCTCTGATAAAAGCTTCTTTCCATTTTGGCAAAGAAATCTACGGATCTGATTACACATTCTAGAGAGTAGGGATCTGTTTCCACACTCTAATCCCAATTCCCAGTTTGTTACACATCTCAAATACTTGTTCCCAACCTTTAGCTATCTTCGAGCAGCTCATCAGATATGTAAAACTGACCCTGTTTCTCCATATCTCCATCAGCACTTAGCAGAATGTGTTGGGGTTATTTGTGAGAGTCGTAGGGGTGTGAAATGCCATCTCAGTAATATTTTCACATAAAGCTTAAAATGTTTTTTTTTTTTAATAGATATAATTTCATATATGATTTTCCATTGTTTCCTACAATATGTATCAAATAACCGCAATAGACTTTTCCAGGTGCCTTAATAGCATTCAAAGTTTGCTCTAAAATTGATATTAAACTTTTAGATTACCTTGTTGAGTAAGTATTGCATTCAAATGTTTTATAATCACTTTATTAACACAATTTCTGTGTTTTACAAATCCAAAACAATTCAAGGATGTATTTCTTAAAAAGCCCAATGAGATCCGTATTCCTCATCTCGTTCCATATGGATAATTAGGTACAGATATAAATGAGCTCTGAGATAGCCAATCACAATGTAACATTATGGACTCAGGTAAATTTCACCTGTCTAGAGGGACTGGAACAAACAGGATTTTCAGTGGAATTTTACAGCAAAAGGAGGCAAACTATATAATAAATGTATAATGTATACATTGTATGTTCTTTTATTTTCTATAATTAAACATTTTACAAATAGATTAAGGACCATGTGATCAGAACTTCACTGGGCAAGACGTGAAAAACAATGTTAACACTCGCAGGAGCTGCTCTCATGAAATTATCTAAAAAAAGGTCTGGCCCTGTGAGTTGCAAGATGTCTCCCATAGAATATAATGGAGCTCGCTTTCACATATTAACAAGAGACACTGTTTTAAAGGTAAAAACTGCCTCTAGAGAATTAGAATTAGTACTGTTGAGATTCCTTAAACAATCTCACAAGGCCAGAGAGCTTTAGATCATCAGACTCTTTAAGTTAATATCAATATTTACATTCTTATAATTAACAACAACTGATAAAAAAAAACCAAAGGCCTGTGTATAAATATAAGACATTGGGTCCTGTCTTCTATGATCTATTGATACTAATAATCACAGCAGCATTATACAATAATATATAGGAAACAGTTAATAATGCAGGAGTAGGTAATTTGTTATCAGGCAGTCTGAGGGTTAACACTGTGTAGACAGTCTTTGCAGAGTATGCAACAGGTAATCAGGCAGTTTGAGGGTTAACACTGAGTAGACAGTCTTTGCAGAGTATGCAACAGGTAATCGGGCAGTTTGAGGGTTAACACTGTGCAGAAAGTCTTTGCAGAGCATGCAACAGGTAATCAGGCAGTTTGAGGGTTAACACTGTGTAGTCAGAACTTGCGCAGAATTAACAACATGTAATCAGGTAGTTTGAAGGTTAACACTGTGTTGTCAGAACTTGCAGAGATAGCAACAGGTAATCTGATAGTTTGAAGGTTAACACAGATTAATCAGTACTTGTTGAGATTAGCAACAGGATATCAAGCAGTTTGAAGGTTTACACTGAATAATTGTATTTGCAGAGTTTGGAAACAGGTAAACATGCAGATTGAAGGTTTCACAGAAATAACAGTATTTGAATAGTTTGGCAGTACACAGAGTAGTCAGAATTTGCAGCAGGTAAACAGGCAGTTTGAAAGTTTCACAAAACAAACAGTAATTGCATTGTTTGGAGACAAGTAATCAGGAGGTTGAAGGTTAATCCAGCATAGTAAATCCTTGAAGAGATTGGCAACAGAAAAGCAGCAGTTAGAGAGATTCCACAGCGAATTCCTAACAGAAGCCACAAAGTTAAACAAACAAACGGGCACTGGAGAAACAGAAAAGCCCGGAATAAAAAGCCTGTTTGTGACATCATCAGGAAGGGGTGGCTCAGACACCTGTCAATCAAGCACACAGAGAGGACTGCAGAGCTTCCCAGCAGCCGAGCGTGACACAACATATATATTGCACCATCTCATAACCTCACCGTTTACATTGCAGGGCCCCCCAAAGAGCAGGGCCCTGGGTGGGTGACCCTCTCGCCCTGCCCAAAGGTCAGACCTGTACATGATACAGATCTGTAAGCATTCACATGATACGCAGAGCATGTTATCATCACCCAAACTCTTCATTTAAGAGATTTTTGAATTCCAAAATAAGTGAAATGTGAACATTAACTGTACCATGTATTTTACTGTATGAAAATTAAAAGCGATCTTTACGTGTCTCCATTGTGTATTTTAATTTTAAGTACTAGCTAAAAAAATAAAAGAATGATACAGGAACAATAATTCCAAGCAATTTGTCTGGAAGTTGACAAACCTCTAGGGTCCAACAACATTTCCAATTTTAAATTGAGCTAAACAAACAATACTATGAAACAATATTCTGTCTAAGTTCATCTTATTGAGCAGCTAGCCAGTCAGCTCTAATCGGGGTATAGTAAAACACTACATATATCTATTGACATTCAAAACCCTGCAATAAAGGAAAGTTAGTGAACCCAAAACATGTTGCACTCCTCGTAAAAAAGATACAGTAGTAGATTATGAGACCTACATTCACTCAGATCGGTAAAGAAATAAAGAAAGGAAAAGAGGGTGGAGGAGAGGAGAGGAGGGGAGAGAGAGGAATACAAATTACATCAGGGGAAAAAGAAAAACAGGTATAGATCTAGTGTCAGATTGTCGACCCTTAGCTGCTTTGCTCTTCTCTATGTAGCCATATTTCCCATATATTCCAGTAAAACTCTAGTTCATCTAAGCTCTGATAAAAGCTTCTTTCCATTTTGGCAAAGAAATCTACGGATCTGATTACACATTCTAGAGAGTAGGGATCTGTTTCCACACTCTAATCCCAATTCCCAGTTTGTTACACATCTCAAATAATTGTTCCCAACCTTTAGCTATCTTCGAGCAGCTCATCAGATATGTAAAACTGACCCTGTTTCTCCATATCTCCATCAGCACTTAGCAGAATGTGTTGGGGTTATTTGTGAGAGTCGTAGCGGTGTGAAATGCCATCTCAGTA
The DNA here is from genome assembly GCF_027579735.1 of Bombina bombina. NCBI lineage: Eukaryota > Metazoa > Chordata > Amphibia > Anura > Bombinatoridae > Bombina > Bombina bombina. The sequence goes on from NC_069503.1 coordinate 997,995,494, forward strand.
ATATTTTCACATAAAGCTTAAAATGTTTTTTTTTTTTAATAGATATAATTTCATATATGATTTTCCATTGTTTCCTACAATATGTATCAAATAACCGCAATAGACTTTTCCAGGTGCCTTAATAGCATTCAAAGTTTGCTCTAAAATTGATATTAAACTTTTAGATTACCTTGTTGAGTAAGTATTGCATTCAAATGTTTTATAATCACTTTATTAACACAATTTCTGTGTTTTACAAATCCAAAACAATTCAAGGATGTATTTCTTAAAAAGCCCAATGAGATCCGTATTCCTCATCTCGTTCCATATGGATAATTAGGTACAGATATAAATGAGCTCTGAGATAGCCAATCACAATGTAACATTATGGACTCAGGTAAATTTCACCTGTCTAGAGGGACTGGAACAAACAGGATTTTCAGTGGAATTTTACAGCAAAAGGAGGCAAACTATATAATAAATGTATAATGTATACATTGTATGTTCTTTTATTTTCTATAATTAAACATTTTACAAATAGATTAAGGACCATGTGATCAGAACTTCACTGGGCAAGACGTGAAAAACAATGTTAACACTCGCAGGAGCTGCTCTCATGAAATTATCTAAAAAAAGGTCTGGCCCTGTGAGTTGCAAGATGTCTCCCATAGAATATAATGGAGCTCGCTTTCACATATTAACAAGAGACACTGTTTTAAAGGTAAAAACTGCCTCTAGAGAATTAGAATTAGTACTGTTGAGATTCCTTAAACAATCTCATAAGGCCAGAGAGCTTTAGATCATCAGACTCTTTAAGTTAATATCAATATTTACATTCTTATAATTAACAACAACTGATAAAAAAAAACAAAGGCCTGTGTATAAATATAAGACATTGGGTCCTGTCTTCTATGATCTATTGATACTAATAATCACAGCAGCATTATACAATAAGATAATATATATATATATATATATATATATATATATATATATATATATATATATATATATATATATATATTGTATATACATGTTTAATATAACCACAGCTCATATAGCTATAATACAGCTAGATTACAAGTATGGTATTTTCAGTGTTATTACAGCATCACAGCCATTACAAGTCTTGTCGGTATACAGAAGGTGTACCGCAAGCCTTTTAGCCTTTAACGCAATGTCAGTACCGCACTCGTAAAAATGACGTTTTTTTCATGGGATTCCCATAGTGCTGGTATTACGAGTTTTGCGGTGAGGCTAAAAAGCAAACGTTACAGCCTAAAACCACAAGATCTGGAATGCCATCTAAAGTCAGTAGTTATAAGTGTTACACTACAAAGCTGTAACATAAAACTCATAACTAATGTGTTACAAAGTTCACTAGAGCTGCTTAAATTCTATTGGCTGATTTGAACAGCCAAAATGATTTTAGCAGCTCTAATTCCTATTGGCTGATTCCAATTTTTCAGCCAATAGGAATGCAAGGGATGCCATCTTGGATCACGTACCTTGCATTGAAGCTTCAGTGTACAGCGGTGACCGTATAAAGAGGATGCTCCGCGCCAGATGTCTTCAGGATGGACCACCGGGATCAAGATAGAAGATGCCGTCTGGATGAAGATTGAAGAGGCCGTCTGGATGAAGACTTCTGGCCGCCTGGATGAGGACTTCTCCGCCAGGATGAAGATTAAAGAGGCCACCTGGATAAAGACTTCTTGCCGTCTGGATGAGGACTTCTCCGCCAGAATGAATATCGTTTAAGCGGGACTTTAAAAACTGTAAGTGGATCGTCTTGGGGTTAGTGTTAGTTTTTTTTTAAGGTTTTTTGGGTGGGTTTTATTTTTAGATTAGGGTTTGGGCAGTAAAAAGCTAAATGCCATTTTAAGGGCAATGCCCATCCAAATGCTCTTTTCAGGGCAATGAGTAGCTTAGGTTTTTTATATAGTTTTTTAATTTTGTGGGTTTGGGGGGGTGGGGGTTTGTAATGTTATTTGTATTCTTATTTCATAAACAAAGCTGATTTCTTTAGGGCAATGCCCTACAAAAGGCCCTTTTAAGGGCCATTGGTAGTTTATTCTAGATTAGGTTTTTTATTTTGGGGTGTTTTTTTTTTTAATGGGTATTAGAATAGGAATAATTTTTATTATTTTTGATAATTTATTATTTTGTGTAATGTATTTTTTTAGGGGTTGTCTTTCTTTTGTAGCAAAAGAGTGGATTAACTTAAGGCAATGCCCTACAAAAGGCCCATTTAAGGAACCTTGGTAGTTTTGGGGGTGGGGGGTTGTATACTGTTAGGGGGTGTTTGTTTGTTTTTGTAGCAAAAGAGCTGTTTACCTTAAGGCAATGCCCTACAAAAGGCCCTTTTAATGGGCCCCCAAAAGGCTCTTTTAAGGGCCCTTGGTAATTTTGGGGGTGGGGGGTTGTATATTGTTAGGGAGTGTTTGTTTTTTGTAGCAAAATAGCTGTTTAACTTAGGGAAATGCCCTACAAAAGGCCCTAGTATTAGAATAGGAATAATTTTTTTTTTTTTTTTCTAATGGTAGTTTTTTTTACTTTTTGTAATGGTAGTTTTTTTTTATTTTTTGTAATTTTAGGTTTTAGTGTAAGGTAGCTTAGGTTTTATTTGACAGGTAATTTTGTATTTATTTTAACTAGGTAGTTATTAAATAGGTAATAACTATTTACTAACTAGTCTACCTAGTTAAAATAAATACAAACTTACCTGTGAAATAAAATATAAAACCTAAGCTACCTTCAATATAACTATTAGTTATATAGTAGCTAGCTTAGGTTTCATTTTACAGGCAAGTATGTATTTAGTTTTAAATAGGTATTATTTAGTTAATAATTGTAACTTTAATTTGGCTATATTTTAATTATGTTAAAGTTAGGGGGTGTTAGGGTTAGGGTTAAGTTAGAGGTAGGTTTAGGGGTTAATATATATATATATATATATATATATTTTAATTTAGGTTGTTGTGATGTGGGGGGGGCTGGTGCTTTCGTGGTTAATAGGTTTATTTAGTTAATAATTGTAAGTTTAATTTAGCTCTATTTTAATTATGTTAAAGTTAGGGGGTATTAGGGTTAGGGTTACATTAGGGGTTAATAGTTTAATTTAGGTTGTTGCGATGTGGGGGGCTGGCGGTTTAGGGGTTAATAGGTTTATTTAGTGGTAGTTATGTGGGAGGCCAGAGGTTTAGGGGTTAATAGCTTTATTTAGTTGCGGCAATGTCGGGGAGTGGCAGAATAGGGGTTAATATATTTATTATAGTGTGGGCGATGTTGGGGTGCGGCGGAATAGGGGTTAATAACTTTAGTATAGTGGCCACGATATCGGGAGTGGCAGATTAGGGGTTAATACCTTTATTTAGGTGGTGGCGATATCGGGAGCGACAGATTAGGGGTTAATAACATTATGTAGGTGGCGGCGATGTTGAGGGCGGCAGATTAGGGGTGTTTAGACGTGGGGTTTATGTTAGGGTGTTAGGTTTAAACGTAACTTTTATTTTCCCCATAGACATCAATGGGGCTGCGTTACAGAGCTTTTCTTTCCGCGATCTCAGGTGTTAGCTTTTTTTTTCTGACCTGCTCTCCCCATTGATGTCAATGGGGAAAGCGTGCACGAGCACGTCAAATTGGCGCTTGTTTTTGGTGCGGTATGGAGCTTAAAAACCCCATATCGCACGCACAAGCCGGGTTTTTAAAACTTGTAATGGCAGCGCTATAGGGGGTTAAATAACACCACTTTGTTGCGTTCGTTAATTTCCCTATATCGCTCAAAACTCGTAATCTAGCTGATAGTAAGATTTTTTTTTAAATCTTTATTAACAATGGAGATTGCAGACATAACAAATATATAGATGTTCCCTGGGTGTTTCTTGGGTGCTCCATGGGAGTAACCTGTATTTTAATGGGGAAACATTGCAGTGACTTTCTAATTTTAAAAGCACTGTCTTACATCTTAGATTCACCTCTTAAGTCATATCAGTCTTGTCAGCTTTTCAGTGGCAAGATTTTCTATTGTGAGATATCTACTGAATGTACTGTGAAAATTAATTCACATATGTATTATTTGAACTGTTACTACACTGAAATCATCTTTTGTTTTAGTGAACACACAATTAGTTGTTTAAACATACTTTGAATACATGAACCCCTACTCCGAGATCCAAAATCACTGGCGATGTTGACAGACTTTTTCTAAAACTGCACTACCTATTATTTCTTGTAAAAGGCACATCATCCCTCATTAGAACAGAGAGGGTCAGCCCACTTCTTTTAAAATATCAGACCCATTATTTGGGAATTTGGTAAGCCCAAAAAGGCAATTTCTTATAGCTCTGTTGATGCTTTTATCTTCAGGGCCTATGTGACATAACTTAACTTATACTGTTTTGAAGATATTCTGCTTTTGTGTTTTATACATTATACATGTAGTTTATACACACATGTGCATGTGCACACACGCAAACAATAATAATAAATAATAATAAAGAGATTGGTTGCATAATTTTAAATGAGCAATTATTGTATAAATTATGTACTTATCATAGCAAAATACATAATGTAATCGAAAAAAGAAGTGCAGGCACTGCTCAGAGGGTAAAAATAAAATACATCCTTTATTAGCGACAAATTAAAAACAATGTCCATGGGGGCGTGTCCGGGCTATGGTCCATGATGGCCGCTAAACTAGGAGCTCTGTAATCCAGTGTTACATTCCGCCTGTAATCTGGAGATTAAAAAACCATCCAGCAAGAATTAATACCTTACAACTTCGGGGACACTCTGCTGCATGGAACTATACAAAGGGTTTTTGTTTGCAACGCAACAGGACTTCCTAGACTGGACCGCTGAGTGTCTCTGGTGGCCTCTAAGAAGAGAGAGCTCAGCCCCCCCCCCCCCAGGAAACCGAGTAAGCAGAGAATATTGAAATCCTCTGTCTAACAACTAGCAATATCTGTACATTTTTGGAAATCAGAGTAAGCCAAGAATCTCTGCACAGAACTTTCTTTTACCATGGAGGAAGAATTATATACTAAAATACAGGCTCTATTTGCTGAGTCTGAGAGCCAAATAAATATCAAATTTGATCACCTTATGGCAATGGTAGGAGCCCAATGTACCGAAGGGGTCTTCTCTGGGTCTGATGTGGCGAAGGAATTGAACAGCAAGACCCTATTGGGTGCTGGGGACATTTTCAGTAAATATGTCTCATCTGAAACGAGGCAACTGGAAGGCGGTGCCCCCGAGACAATCTTAGAAGACGCTTGTGGATTAATGGTCGTGCAGGTCCAGGAAGTACTGACACCTGAGAAACATACAGGCATTGGCGGAGGGCTCTTCGTCGATGCATGGGATATGGCAGACACTGCGGATATCTACTATGGTGGCGATTACTGGGCAGGCATTGTCAGTGGGGTCGCAGCAGGGAGAGCGGCCTGTTCCTAGATGCATGGCCCTGTTGATGCCCATGGGCTGCAGGCGGTCTGCAGATGTACTGATGTTTACACAGACTCAGCCACGAACTTTGCTCTAAAAGGCACTATCAGGTTTTCAGACTGCTCGCATTGCCACAGCACTCTTGCAAAAGTAGGTGTTGTGTGAAGTTTTAAGTATAGTGGGAATCCTGGACCTGCAGGCCCGGCATAGCATAGTATAGTAACCTGCTTTTGAACTGTAGGCCCTCCTAGGTTTGGGACTTGGGCACTTTATTAAAAATCGTAAGGTTTGAAGATGTGGCCTGCCATGCTATAATTTATGTTACTGGACTCCTAAAGCTTATGCCAGCTTGGCTGTAGTCATCCTCTTAACTGATGTATTATGTTCAATTTATATGTCACTGGGAATCATATTATATATGTGTATATATAGAAATATTAGCTATAGTTTGGCTGAGCATTTACATATAGTTTTCTCTATAAAATATGAATGAATGGCTAACAGTTATTATTGGTAACCTAGGCTATATAACCTCTGCTATCCAGACTAGGACTGGCAAATTATAGTACACCTTATATCATATGCCGCTTCTTATGAGCTTGCTGCAGGGTGAAGGGTTTTTCCTGTTATTTATTTCTAAAAGAGCGGATATGATATGAAATAAAAATGAATCCTTAAAATCCTTTGCCCCCAACCCTTGAGCCTAGTTATATATGCTGGGAGAGGGTTTGTGCCCTCAGGCTGGTTATCTTACATAGCTCTGTTTACAATGTTCCTTTATCTTCTATGTGTAATTGTGTGAAGGGAAGAGACTTCTCTCATTTCGTTTTCAAGCAAAGTGAATGAGGTTTGTCAGATATTTATGATTTCCAAAGTGTGCAGTGTAATATTTGTATACTATTTTGCTAAATAGATGCTTACTTTCCTCATATATAAACTCCATCACAACATACACTGGGTATTTTGCAGCAGATATCTGATGCCCATTAACCAAAAGATCTATAATTCTAGTTATCTATAAACAGTTTTCTGGTCACCAGAGGACCAGAAATAGCCTATGTAATCTAAAAATGTTCTTTAAGATGACAGCAGTCATAGAAGTTACATTTTGCCAGGACCCGTATTTGGCCCTATAAATAGTCCTCCCCCACAATGCCCCCCTACTAGTAAACTACTATATCTAGTAGTCCAAGAGAGGCTGATATTTCTCATTGGGAGGGTACATTTTTAGCATGCTTATATTATTTGAAAATGGGGGAAGCTTCCTTGGTTTTTTAAAAGACTGCTTCTAGAGCATGTGACAATTACTGCAACAGCATATATGGTGATATTTTATATTTTCTAGTGGTCCAAAAGGGGCCTATATATAACTTAACAGTGTTTTTTACATTCATAGCAGCTTTCGTATCTTACTATAGGCACAAAGGTGGCCTAAGCAATATTCCCCCCCTACTAATATGTTCCGAAGTCCTGGAGTGGCTTCTCGCTGTCTGGGGATATGTATTTTCTCCTGTGCTACATTGTTTAGTTACGTATGTTAAAAGAGGTGCCGCTCATGGCCGGGTATATTCCCTTGTTGTTTAGTGATTCATTTTGTTCTAGGACATACCTTCTGTATTAGATGCATAAGTACTGACATATGGTGATGGGTGTGTTGCCATGATAATGGTAAAACTTTTGTTTTGTATGTCATTGCTACCTCAATAAAAATTATTTAAAAAAAACAAACAAAAAAAACAATGTCGATAGCAAAACAAACAGACACCGAAGTGTGAAAAGTGACGGCCTTGAAGCAGATGGGCTACAGCAGCAGAAGACCACACCAGGTGCCACTCCTGTCAGCTTAGAACAGGAAACTGAGGCTACAATTCGCATAGGCTCACCAAAATTGGACAATAGAAGATTGGAAAAAATGTTGCCTGGTCTGATGAGTCTCTATTTCAACTGTGACATTGAGATGGTAGGGTCAGAATTTGGCGTAAACAACATGAAAGCATGGATCCATCCTGCCTTGTATAAATGGTTCAGGCTGGTAGTGGTTGTCTAATGGTGTGGGGTATATGCATGGCACACTTTGGGCTCCTAGGTACCAATTGAGCATCATTTGAAGCCATGGCCTACCTGAGTATTGTTGCTGACCATGTCCATCCCTTTATGACTACAGTGTACCCATCTTCTGATGGTTACTTCCAGCAGGAAAATGCACCATGTCACAAGGCTCAAATAATCTGAAACTGGTTTCTTGAGCATGACGATAAGTTCACTGTACTCCAATGGCCTCCACAGTCACCAGATCTCAATCCAATAGAGCACCTTTGGGATGTGGTTGAACGGAAGATTTGCATAATGGATTTGCAGCCGACAAATCTGCAGCAACTGCGTGATGCTATCATGTGAAAAGGAACTGTAAAAGTCAGTAACACAAAAAAAGGTATTTCAGCCAATCGCATATGATAAATAAATATATAAATATATATATATATATATATATATATATATATATATATATATATATATATATATATATATATATATATATATATATATATATATATATTAACAGCTATATATATAATACGGATTGAAGACAACTCAGTAAAGATTAAAAATAACAATTTTTAATACAATGGTGATTAGACATTAAACATATGATTGTAAGTAATTAAATCTAGTAAATAGCATCTAAATACAATACAATGAAAAACATTATGTTACTTAGCTTCGATTGAGTTCAGCAGCTTACACCAGGTAGCAGGAAACAGACAAACACACATGTGAGGGGGACTCCGTACCGCATCTTGGGCCCTCAGTTCTTTAGCTTTTCTGGTAGGACTTGGCATCTGCACGATCCAAGAAGAAGTCTCCAGAGTTCTCAGTGTCCTGGCCTTTTACCCAAAAGGGGGGGATTAGGATATTGTTAACACCCACTAGGGAGGAACCAGATGGAATGGCCAATAGACTTACTAGGGAGTAAGTTGTCTGGGGGGGTGGCTGTACACAGGATGCCTAGACTGATGTCACTTCCTGCTAAAAGCACATGGCATTTTTCCAACAATCTCCATTTTGGAAAATGTACAGCTCATCCTTTGTTCAGTAGGGACACCTAGTGGTGGGACATAATATTGCATGCTATAAAGGGAGCAATGGATTTTCTAATGGCAATACAAACCACCTGTTGGTCCCATTATATATATACATGCAATCTCTATAAATCATAAACCTCTCTTATGGGCCTAGCCCTATGTGTCATCTGTTTCCCGATACATGTTACCCACTTAACAAAAACATACAAAATTACACAAATAACAACAATCAATATTACTCCTTGAATAAATGTAGCCCCTAGATTCCCCAACCACCCAAAAATCCCTATATTTGGTGGTTCTTGGAGCTTCTTTTTAATGTCCGTTATCTTGGACAAGTCATGAGAAATGTCTCCAGCATTGTTCACAATGTATGTGCAGCACTCAGTTCCTATCAAGGCACACAACCCTCCTTTTGCAGCTAGAATATAATCCAGCGCTAGTCTGTTCTGTAATGCAATGCCCTAATCTGCACCTGTTCTTGGGTTAGCTTATTGATTGAGTCCACTGAGGCATCCAGAGCATCTTCAAACAATTTAACGAGTGCCTCAATTCTGTTGAATGCCCAATATACCCCCCAGCTTGGAAATACCACACCTGAGTTGGCTTCATGGGTTCCTATGAATTCACTCCATCTTTTATTTCTGATAAGGCCTTCTGGAGGGTGATCTCTTTTCCTTATTGCTGGGATGATAGATCCAATGTAGCACTCCCCCTCCCATTGGCGTGGTAACCACCTGTAGGCCCAAGATCCACATAGAAAGTATACGCCTCGGGGAAGGATACTATAGCTATTATCAGGGGGCCCACTAAAACAAGTGTCCATGATGGTGGCTATAAAAGGAAAGTTCATGCGTTTAATGGCACCATGGGGAGTGAAAGTTACAATTTTGATTACAGGGGAAGACTCATTCACTGACATTCCCCAATGTTGGTCATTACCATAGCCTTTTACCCAAGCAGATGTGCAATTAGAATATCCCAACCTAGTGGCATTAAGTCCATTTTTATGGGAGCTGATGCAAACAGCACCTTCCTGTGGGATATTTATGATGTGGAGTCTTCCTTCCGAGTGTGGCTCCCCAACTTCTCTGTACCAGCCAAATCCTGTTGCATTATAGTGCTTTAATTCCTCCAATGACCATGGCACTCTAATGAAAGGGTATCCACTCTCCTCACTGAATGAGATGGCCCCACATATCCAGCAGTCAGTGCTGTTCGACACCTTTGAGTATCTCGCAAGCAGGTTCAAGAATGAGTTGGAGGACCATGAATCTGACCGGTCTATATTGCCACTAACCTGTTGGAAGGATAAAAGACAGGGTGAGTACCTCCACTTAACAATACCACTTTAGTATCCCCAGGCCCATCTGATAAAACTTCTCCTTTCTGCCTGACCTGTTCACCCGCACGGGGTAATACCCACACTTTGGATCCTGACTGCACAGTGCTGCCTTGTTCCCAAGTCACAAGGATTGGTTGGGGTATCCAGATAGATACCAGACCCAGAACAGTGCCTGGTGTGATCTGCCCTGGTGACCCCCTGGACAAAAAGATTTCCCACAGATTTTCTGCTACACTAATAGTCCCTGGGGTCAACCATTCATTATCTCTTAAATCATCAGCTAATGTAAATGTTACCTCAGCTTCCTCCGGTAGGGTACCTCCCATGGGAAGGGTGTGCTTGCCCCCTCCACCCCCCTCTGCAACCTCTAATAAATGTTGGTTGACTATTTTGAATTTGTTCTTCCCCACTTGTTGGGGAGATGTTCCATGGAACCACAGTCGCAAATTCACAGTCAGTGTCTCCATCTGTCCAGTCAGTCTCTCGTATGGGGAGAACCTCCCTATCGGCCTGTTATTAAGCATCATAACTGCCTGTGTAAAGACCCTATCCCACCCCCTTAATGTCCTACTTGGGGATAGCTTCCGAATTTGATCTTTTAAAAGCCCATTGCACCTTTCAATCAACCCCGAGGCTTGAGGGTGATAGGGGATGTGAAAGATCCATTTAATGCCTGAGTCATGTGACCACTGCTGCACAAGTTGTCCAGTGAAATGGGTTCCATTATCTGTCTGGATTTCGGATCGTAGTCCATAGGCAGCTACTAGAGTCTGAAGCATTTGAAGGGTTGAGGCTTGATTTGCATGCTTGCAGGGTAGTACTCTCAATATCCCAGAGAATGTGTCCACAGCAGTACAACAATACATTAAACCTCCTCTGCCCTTTGGTAATGGGCCAATGTAGTCCATTTGCCAGATCTGCCCAGCTTTGGTTCCTCTGTTCAAATGTCCACGGGCATGTTTAGTGAGTGGCCAATTCTTGATCTCATTACATGTCTCACATGCTATTTGTGCTTGCACAACCATTGGGAGAGTAATGGGTAGTCCTCTGGCTCGTGCCCACTCTAGTGTTGCTGTATTTCCCCTGTGACCTGATGTTTCATGAGCCCACTCTGCCATCCGAAGCAATACTGGATCCACTGGATCAATATTTTTCACTGCTCTTATTATGGTTAATTCATCTGCAGTCTTGTTGGGGTTCTCTTCTCCAATGCTGTCTTTCATATGAGCGTCCACATGTCCAATGTGGATTAGTCGTAAATGGGCTGTTTTCCAAATCTTCTCCCATAAGTCTTCACCTCCCCAAACTGGTTTTCCATGAATTAACCACCTGTTGTTCTTCCAATTGGGCATCCATGTTGTACATGCTTTGTATACTGCCCAACTGTCAGTGTAGATGTAAATTTCTGGATCTGTAGTCTCTTCCATCAGTATGGCTATGGCATTCAGTTCAGCATACTGTCTGGAACCTCCTGTCCCTTTTTCTTGAATTACAATCTGTTGGCATGGATTGTATGCTACCGCAGTCCAATGTCTGCCTTTGTGGGTCACAATAGCTGAACCATCAGTGAACCAGGCATTCATCTTCTGTTCTTTGCCAAGCTCTTCAAATGGAGGGGCAGTCTTGATTGGAGATGGCTCCAGGAGAGGTACTTCATGTACATTAGGATTGGACAGGGTCTCATATGTCACTAAACCATTGAGAAGCTTAGTCAGTTCTTTTATCTCACCGGCTTGTATACCTCCTCTCTCTTGCAGATACCATTTCCACTTCAGTAACGTTTGACTTTGTGCTACAGCTGTCTTAATAGGTAGTCCTTCATCTCTCACCCATCCTGCAATAGGTAAATCAGTCTTCACAGACACTGGACTTTGTCCTGTCATTGCTTCCACATGCTGCAATGCCATGTATGCTGCTAGAAGATTCTTTTCCAGTGGTGTATATCTTTGCTGAGCTCCAGTCAATTGCTTAGACCAGAACTCAATTGGCACTGCCCTTTTCCCTTTATCTTCATTTGGCTGCCATAGCCCCCATGATGCCACATTGTCAGTGACCATTACATCTAAATGGAAAGGAGCTCCTTCACGGACCGGCCCCAGCCCCTGATGCTGTAATACTGCTTCTTTAGCTGCTGAGAAGGCTGTAACTTGTTCTGTTCCCCATACAAAGTTTGATTTCTTCCGGGTAACATTGTATATGGGGCGCAACAAAAGTCCTAGATGTGGTATAAAAGCTCTCCAGTACCCCAAGGCCCCAAGAAATTTCTGGGCCTCCTTCAAAGTCTTTGGCTCAGGTGTATTCTGGATAGTGTCAAGAACAGGCTGAGGTATTTTCCGGATGGGGCCAGCCCATACCATTCCTAGGAACTTCACTTCCTGAGTAGGGCCTTGGATTTTTTCTTTGTTAATGGCCCATCCTCTACTGGTTATGTGGTTGACAAGAATAGGAAGCGCCTCTTCTACTTCTTCTTTAGATCCCGTGATCATGATGTCATCAATATAATGAAAAACTGGGGTCTTCAGAGTGAGGTTGCTTAGGTCTCGGGCAACTAATCCATGGCAAATTGTAGCAGAATGCACATAGCCTTGAGGGACCACTTGGAATGTGTATTGGCATGCTCCCCAGGTAAAAGCAAACTGGTCTTGTGACTCAGGTGCAATGGGGATTGAAAAGAACGCATTCGCTAAATCGATCACTGCGTGCCACGCCCCCGCCTGTATAGCAATATTTTCAATTATGGTGATGATATCGGGGACTGCAGCACTCAATGGTGGTGCTACTCTATTGAGTCCCCTGTAATCTATCGTCATTCACCAGGAACCATCTGGTTTCTTAACAGGGAACACGGGTGCGTTAAAAGGGCTAACCGCAGGATGAACTACACCTGACTGTAACAGCTTTTCAATGGTCTCGCTGATTTCTTTCTGTCCCCCGGGCAAGCGGTATTGCTTTAGCCTTACCGGGTTACTCGGGGGAGGAATAACAACGGGTGTCCAATTTGCATTCCCCCGCACAATGTCTTTTACTGGGCGAAGGTAGTAGGGCTTGTGCGGGAATCCAAAAGTGAACACCCCCCACTGCGTCTCAATACTCTGCCCTAGCAAAACATCTATCCCCAAGATATTATCTGGTAATTCTGAAATTAACACCTTTGCCTTAAATCGTGGTCCCTTGTTTATTGACAATGTAACGGTTGTCTGTACTGCCTTAGTAATCTGTCCCCCTAAACCCTCTATACTCACATTTGGTCCTGACAACTTTGAAGGGCTACCATGTAGTACCGTCACTTCTGCCCCAGTGTCTACTAACGCCAAAATCCTAGTTGGCTGTTGTCTTGCCCCCCACCAAATAGTCAAAGGTACATGAGGGCGTCGGTTTCTAGCAGTCAGTGGGGACATGTGCACTACTGAAGGCCCACCGGTGAGTCATTGGAGTGAAACCTCATCCCAGTTTGTCAGTTTATGAGTAAGCAAATCCTCTGCTGGATACAGGGACTTCCCTTGTAGAGCATTCTCAGGGGGTGTAGGTGTTGTAATGGGTGTGGCCTTAGGGAACAAGCTGATGCGATCTGTTGTAGTGGATGGGGGGGATCCAGTTAGTGTAGGAAAGGTTGTTGGGTGCATGGCTGTGGAAAGGTTAGTAGTGGCAGTCACTAGAGAGTGGGTGTCAGATGGTGTGTCCAGAAAACAAGCTAGGGACTGAGAATTGTCAACTGGATCCCTGTATACAGCATATACTTGTACTTTCTGTTTAGATCTCCTAACAACCTCTGTCCATTTCTGGAACATATCAGCAGTTGAAATGCCATTTATGCTATCTCTAGGTACACTCGCTTTTATTAAATCCATCCACATCTGTCTACGTGAAACATTAATCCTATTTCTGTTCCTATGCTTTCCCTGTTTCTCCATTCCCATTAAATCTACCTCCCCCTCTCTGTTAGTGACAGACATGCCTTTCCTGGGTTTAGATTCTTGTTCTAATTCCCCAATCTCAGCTAACAAAGCTGTAAGTTGGTGTATTTTTCCTCCATTCCCCAACCCGCCTAGTAAAGATAGTAATGAGGCTCTCATGGACAGCGGCGCTGCTTTCAAAAACCACGAGCGCATGCTGGCTGTGAATTCCTCCATATCTGGCCCTTCCCAATTGTCCTTATTCAATCCTGCTACACAATAATCCTAACACGCGTTACAGCGTCCCTTAATTTTAGCCAGGGGTTTGTAGGTTCAATGTCTCCACTAGATGGGAAAACTATTTGGATAGCATGGCGTATCAAATCCAGCAATTGGAAATTGTTTCTAACCTCCCTTACTCTCCGCAAAACCTGCCTGACCTGGGGGTCTGTGGTTAACTGTCCCATGCCTATTGCTTCATTTGCATTCAGTATCACACTGTCAGCACCTGAATCCCACAAACGCAAAAACCACTCCCCCATATTCTCATCCATCTGTTGTTTAAATGTTTTTGCTAAATCGGTAAGCTCAGTCTGGGTGTAACCTCGCACCACTTCATTCACCTCATCACGTGTACCATCTCTCACACTATTTGCCCCCCCATGAGCTCTGAGCAGCCTCCTTTTTCGTTGCTCAGTAATAATAGAGCGGGCCTTACATGCCTTGGATTCATTCCCACTATCAGAAAAGGATATGTATTCATCCTCCTCGTCTGAGGATTGGAGCAGAGCTTCACAATCCCATGCGGGTCCTGTAATCATTGCTCGCACTTTATTCACTGGCACTGGCTTTCTACCTTGCTGGGATCGTTTGCAGTTAATCTTACTAACTACAAGATTAGTACATTGCTCTTCTAATTCTACAGCATGACTAGCATTGCTACGCATACATTCTTTTGTAATTACTAACAGGTCCTGCACTTCTTGTAATTCTTTTTTAAGTGACTCACATCTCTGTGCTTCACGCTGTAGCACTTGCAGCAGAATCCATCCTGTAGTTGCAGCAGCTTTTCGCTCTTTTTTTGGGTATACCCCTAAATCTAACCTTAAAGCTTGTGCACCAAGCTCTGCTCCAGCCTCAGGGTATACTGGAGCTGCATATTTAATTAGCTCCATTGCTATAGGCTTCCAACTCCCTGAGTCAGCCCATACTGGAATTGAACCATATTTGGAAGGTACCTTCCCTCCCCCATTCTTACTTTTCCTAAACAAAGCATGCATTCTATTCTTAAAAATAAATAAAGTCAGGGGAAAAAGCAAGACAAAAATACAACTGCTATCTCTACTTATCAAAGCAGCACTGTTTCAGTTTTTTAACTTTGTATTTGCTAAATGGCTAAACGTTCACGGTCTAGGCACAAGTTAAATAAATATAAATAATGTTAATAAATGTAAATTATACACCAAAATTTCAGAATTTTTGCTCTCCACTCACGTATTAATATCTAGCGATCAGGTGAAATCCTGCCAGACTACGCCAATTGTAAAAGTCAGTAACACAAAAAAAGGTATTTCAGCCAATCGCATATGATAAATAAATAAATATATATATATATATATATATATATATATATATATATTAACAGCTATATATATAATACGGATTGAAGACAACTCAGTAAAGATTAAAAATAACAATTTTTAATAAAATGGTGATTAGACATTAAACATATGATTGTAAGTAATTAAATCTAGTAAATAGCATCTAAATACAATACAATGAAAAACATTAAGTTACTTAGCTTCGATTGAGTTCAGCAGCTTACACCAGGTAGCAGGAAACAGACAAACACACATGTGAGGGGGACTCCGTACCGCATCTTGGGCCCTCAGTTCTTTAGCTTTTCTGGTAGGACTTAGCATCTGCACGATCCAAAAAGAAGTCTCCAGAGTTCTCAGTGTCCTGGCCTTTTACCCAAAAGGGAGGGATTAGGATATTGTTAACACCCACTAGGGAGGAACCAGATGGAATGGCCAATAGACTTACTAGGGAGTAAGTTGTCTGGGGGGGTGGCTGTACACAGGATGCCTAGACTGATGTCACTTCCTGCTAAAAGCACATGGCATTTTTCCAACAATCTCCATTTTGGAAAATGTACAGCTCATCCTTTGTTCAGTAGGGACACCTAGTGGTGGGACATAATATTGCATGCTATAAAGGGAGCAATGGATTTTCTAATGGCAATACAGGAACCAAAATGTATGAGGAATGTTTCCAACACCTTGTTCAATCTATGACACGAGAGAATTAAGGCAGTTCTGAATGCAAAAAGGGGGCCCAACCAGGTACTAGCAAGGTGTACCTAATAAAATTGCTGGTGAGTGTATATATACTTATTAACAGTAATATATATGTTTGTTTATTAAAATAAATGTATAAAAAGGGCTTTAACGGAATATGGTATATGTTAAGGTGTTTGACTGGGAAGGGTACAAAGGTGTTTATATATGCAATATTATTACTATTGACAATCATGTTTTTAGGAACTATAGGTTGCAAGTAGCAAAATCACTGGTAAAAATATAAAAAACCAAACCCCTAAGTGACTGATCACAGGAAAAGGCATTTTGTGATTTCATCACAATAATATCACATTGCTATTATTATGCCTGTGAAAACGCATTCTAATTTAGGGTGAGGATGGGGCCCTACACTATGGAAAAAGATCAACTAGAAGGGGGGACCCTACACTACAGATAAAAGGAATCGCTTGGAGGAGAGTTGAGGGGATCCCTATACTACAGAAAAATATATAAAAATTATATTTAAACAAAATACAATTTAAAAAAATCATAATTTTTACTGGCAGACTGGCTATACTACATTCCTACAATACAGAAATTGAAAAATAAATATATTAAAAATAAAAAGCCCTAAACTGAATACTGGTAGACCTAAGAGGATGGTGACTAGTGGGAGGTGAGGAAGGGAAGAAAGCTGTTTGGGAGGGATCAGGTGAGAGAGTAATCCCTACAGTACATCAAACATTAAACTTACAAGCTAACTGATTTACCCCTTTACTGCCAGGAATTTAAAAAGTGTGGTCCGCAGATGCGATTAGCGGCCTTCTAATTACCAAAGCCATGCATCTCTGCTATTTCTAAACAAAGGGCACACTATAGAACTTTTACAACCATTTGTCTTATGACTGTAAATAATTTCAGTGAGAAACCAAAAGTTTGGGAAAAAGTTAACAATTATTTTATATTATCATATTTGGCGGCCAAATAGTGGCATCAAATATACCAAAATGGGTCGAGATCAATTTAAAATATATAAATACAGTTTTCATAGGTAAACCAAAAAGCAAAGACTCTATTTCTGTTTAATCTGAGTGATAGCAAAAATTCTAAACATTCTCTGGTACTTTGGGCAAGTTTTTCTCTGAAATTCACGGTAGGGGTAAAGGAGTAAATGCATTTAGATGTTTGTATACATCAGTGTATTTAGGGATGTGATATTACAAAATCTGATTATACTTAGGAAGTTTTTGTGTAACATTAACACATTTTATATATTTCTGTATATATTTTACAGATTACATTTCACTTTGTATTTGTGTATGTAAAATAAGCTGACAGTTTCAGAAAGTGTGAGGGACAATGAAGTTCCCAGGGTCCGTCTAAATCTCTCTCACAATTCTCTTTATATGCTCTAAGCATTAAACACTTTCAGTTCTCACTAACTTTAACTGTTAAGTTATGTATACTAAACTAGAGGGAAATGCAGGTCAAATTGCAGTGAAAGCATATCAGCTTAATTTGTATTTGCTGTAAACTAAGACAGAGATATATCAGTGTCAGGTGCTCCACTGTTAACTTTTCTCTCTCATGTACGATTTTCTATACCAAAGAGCTTCATTACTTTCTATGGGAGCCTGCTCTTATCTGTCTGGGGCTTCCAAGTTATGCCCCTTTTCTTATAGAATTTGTTGAGTTCTGCCCCTGTGAAGTCTGCACTATAATTTTCCTTCAAACTGGAGAGTTTTTGATCATCAAGCCCTATGAGTTCCTCAGGTAACTTACTCCAATCAAGCAACTGCAAGAAAATTTTGAAACTTGTATAAAAATACTTAAATATCTTTATTATAAAATAAAAATTATGAAATGAGTATATAATAATTTCATATACACATGATAGATCTAAGACCATTTCCTCAAGCTTATTAAAACGTGCTTTACAAATTGCAGCTTTTTATAGTACATTCAAATTAGAATTGATGGCCAATAGCATGATAAATACATTTATTACAAAATGGCAATTTATTCCAAAGCAAGTGTAAAAGGCAGCATAATAAATTAATAAAAAGAGTAAAATACCAAAGGAATAAATTTGCAACCCATCTGTTAAACACTGGTGGTTAGTTTCAATAGATTGTATATCAGTGAACTTTACTATGAACTAAAAAAGATTCTCAAACCAACTTTATTAAAGATTTTAGACTAATGCAGCCATTAAATAATATCTTATAAAATAGGTCAAACCCAACAATACTGATCATTTAGCAAGATAAAGTAAAAACTTGCATATGGTGTAAAAATGTAATGTAAAAATGTAATTTAAACGTTGATCAAAAAAATTATAATAAAATAATGAACTGCACTAAACTCAATAACAATACCGTGTGTGAGTTTATGTGAAATGTATATTAACAGATGCAACTTAAGTAATTAAATAAAATATGTGCCATACAATCTAAATAATAACATATTTGTTATTAAAAAACTAAACATAATAAAAGTGAGTGTGTGATAATGTCAGCTGCACATTTCTCAGATCTCAGGCAATTTCCTGGTGGAGAATAAAACAGAACATACAAGTTGTAGCTTCAATAGGGTCTTTAAATTAGAATTGTAGACCAAAAACAGGATACATTTGGCTAATACAAAATTATTTGTTCCCAAGCAGGTGTTAAAGGGAACGCACTTCTTGTCTGATAAATAGCCAATAATGGCTGTGAATGTTGTCATGACATTTCTCACTGAGTATATATCCAAGATGGGAGTTAAAGGGACATGAAACCCAAAAAAATTCTTTCATGATTTAGGTAGAACATAAAATTTTAAACAACTTTCCAATTTACTTCTATTATCAAATTAGTTTAATTCTCTTGATAACATTTGTTGAAGGAGCAGCAATGCACTACTGGTTTCTAACTGAACACATGGGTGAGCCAATGACAATCAATATATGTATGCAGCCACCAATCAGTAGCTAGAACTTAGGTTATTTCCTGCTCCTAAACTTTCCTAGATAAACCTTTCAGCAAAGGATAACAAGAGTAAGGAGCAAATTAAATAATAGAAGTAAATTGGAAAGTTGTTTAAAATTATAAGCTCCATCTAAATCATAAATGTCTAATTATGACTTTACTGCCCCTTTAATTCCCCATTGTGTTGTGTTTTAGTGAAATTTACTATCAACATTAAAACAAAATCTTGAACACCAACGTCCTTAAACATTCTAGATAGACATCATATTCAGCAATTTATCTTATCACCCGTGCAATGTTAAATATGGGGAACAAATGCGCATCACAATCTGCAATCAAATGTGGACAGGTTCACAACATATGAATCCTGTCCACTCGCAAATTGATAAATCTTGCTCTACACGTTATTTAAAACAAATTGTAACATTTTGCAAAGGAAGCTAAAGCACTACAAAGATATGAAGGAAAACATGATTCTTATAAATAACAGAAAACTAAATGTGAGAGGCCCATACCATGAAATATAGGTTACCTTCACTAATGCCCATGCAAATCCATTGCTCAACATGTAAAGATCCCTTATTAAGGGCACTGAAATGATTAACGTTCTTAATTAACGTGATAGCATATTAATATATAAATAACATCAATTTAATATGCCATGCAATGAAAAAAACCTAACATATTAATATTGATTTTTGTATTTAAGTATGTAAGAGCCACCAACTAATATTTGCAATCTGATTGTTTTGTTTTTTTCTATTTAAAAATTAGAATCACATTTTTCGATACAAATTATAGCAATATTTATCTTTTTTCACTCGTCAAACTGCATGCAGTGAAGGAGTAGTATGTACGACCAAATCAAGACAAAACTGAATAATTTACAATTCACAATAACAGTAAAAGAAATATAACTGATAACACAAAAACTGTACAATAACTGAGATGAAGTCACTATTGCTATACTGAATGTTTATGCATTTATCAGATATTTTCAGATTAGTGCTGTTCAATTCCATTCGCCCTATAGCTATACACTGGTAAAGGCACTTAGAAACAATTCTTATGAAAAAAGGGAGTTTGAAGGGATACTTAAAGGGACACTGAACCCAAATTTTTTCTTTCGGGATTCAGATAAAGCATGCAATTTTATTACAAGACCAGAGACTCATATTTTGCTTTCTTTCCTTTACTACTTAAATGGCAGTCATTAAAAGCACATATAATAATACAAGAAAACTGTCATATTTAAAAAGAGACAGTTAATACAGAGAAAAAAATCAGTGACCAATAACAATGTAGAACTGATTAGACCAAAACAAAGTAACCAATCAGATTCAAAATATAACCTATAAACTGTCCAACATATGCTAATACATCCTCTTTCTTTTACTGCTTCAGTTCAAGATAAGTATTGTATTTTTAGTCTTATAAAAATTTTAGTATATAACTTGTGTTGTATTGCAGACTTCAGTTTATTTCTATATTTGTTTCATTTTTCATATAAAAAATTCTACTTTGTTTTTATTCTTGCAAAACATTTTCTTGTTTGTATTTACCTATTTTATTTTCACTCTATTCCGTTTTTACCCCTTTATTGTTTTTCTATTAAACTCCGTTTTTACCTGTGTAATTTTCGCTTTCGTCTTTGTCCCCTTTGTTTCTTTTATTTGATTGCCTTGCTCTCTATTTGGCTTTCCGTTTCGAGCCGTGTTCACTGCTCGCTCCATCCTCCATCTTACTTTTATCTCCTTGTTCCCTCTGCGCATGCGCGCGGCGTAGTCATCTTTACTACGCACTTACGTTTTTTCCCGCCGTTTGTCTTCTTCTGTTGTTCGGCTGAGTTTCTTTGCGGACATAGTCGCAACTTTGTTGCGATCATTTAAGAAAAGTTACAAGCACAGTCAATTACTTTCTCTAGTGATAAATAGAGTTTTATCTCCATCTACTGTTTAGTTTTGGGATTGGTTTTGTTCACATAACTGTTGGATTTTTCATTATATACATTTTATTATTCTTCCTTGTTCTGTTATCACATTCTTTGGGGCAATTCGTTTATTTTCTGTCAGGGAAAAAATTATTTATTAAGATTTTAAAAATTTCATATTAATTTTATTATTAAGTTTTTTGTTTATATATATATATATATATTCATATAAAATTTGATAATGTCTCAATCTTCTGATTTGAATCCTTCTCTCACTACTGAAGGGATTCAAAAGATGATTGACACTTCTATGGATGCCATGTTTGAAAAAATTTCTTTTTTGATTAATAAATCAAATGTTAAAAAAGCTATTAAAAGAAAAATAACTATTTCCAGTGCAATTAAGACTAGCAAGAAGCTTGTAAAAAAGTCTAGGCAACTTGCCTCAAATGTGTCTGTTCTCCGAGCAGGCTGGGAAAGGTAGAGGCCGCTTTCCCGGCCGTGCTTCATACCCCAACAGGTCTCACTTCTCCCAACAGTTCCAGCAACAAAGACCATACGAAAATCCAGTTTCCTCAGGTTTTTTCCCATCAAGAGGAAGATATTGGAACCCCAGGATCCAGCGTTCCAGACAAAGATCCCGTGCTCCACAAGGTAAACATTTCTTTTCCCCCTTCTCATGTTTTTTCCCAAAACATAATAGGAGGCAGATTATCTCTCTTTGCTCACAATTGGAACCTGATTACTACAGATCAATGGGTTCTTCACACCGTTTCAGGTCTTTTTATAGATTTTATTTCTCCTCCTGTTCAGATTTCTCTTCCCATTCCAATAAAATTTTCAAATTCAGACAGAATTTTGATTCAAACCGAAATCTCAAATCTTTTATCAAAACAAGCGATAGAACCTGTTTCAAACCCTCAAAATTGTTTTCTCAGCAATCTTTTTCTTGTAAAAAAGAAAAACGGACAATTTCGTCCAGTCATAAATTTAAGAACTCTTAATTCTTTCGTTGTTTATCAACATTTCAAAATGGAAGGTATTCATCTTCTTAGAGATTGTCTTTTAGACAACGATTATCTTATCAGACTGGATTTGACAGATGCTTACTTGACAGTTCCTGTAACTCAAAAACACAGGAAATTTCTAACTTTTGTTTGGGAAGGAAAAACTTGGAGTTTCACTTGTATGCCTTTCGGCTTATCTTCAGCTCCTTGGATATTCACCAAACTAATGAAACCTATCATCACTTGGCTTCGTCTCCGAGGAGTCCGTCTTATAATTTATTTAGACGATATTTTGATTATGAATCAGAATTCGGTCATTTTAAAATCTCAACTCCATCTCACTTTATATATTTTGGAAAATTTGGGTTTCTTAGTCAACAAAGAGAAATCGGTTCTTTCTCCAACCAAATCTTTAACCTTTCTAGGTTTTCAGATAGATACTTTGAAGTCTACTCTCAGTCTTCCCAGGGACAAAATTATGAATATCAAGAAAGAAATTTCAAAAACTCTTTCTTTATCTTTGGTTCCCATCAGGACTATAGCCAGAATAGTTGGGTTACTCTCATCCTCTATTCAGGCTATTTTCCCTGCTCCACTTCATTACAGGGAACTTCAACGTTTAAAAATTTCTCATCTTCAGAAAGGACTTTCCTATTCCCATTTAATTCCTCTTTCTTTAGAGGCCAAAGAAGAGTTATCTTGGTGGCTTACCCATATAGAAGCTTGGAACGGGAGAGCCATTTTTGGGAAAACTCCAGATCTTGTGATAGAATCCGATGCCAGTCAATCGGGCTGGGGAGCTCGGTGTGGTCCCTCTATCACGGGAGGAAAGTGGTCTTCAGAAGAAAAGCGTTTTCATATCAACTGCTTAGAACTTTTGGCAGGCTCTTTTGCAGTCAAGAGTTTTGTCAAAGGTTCTTTTCCTGTGTCCATCTTACTCAAAATGGACAATATTTCTGCAGTTCGATATTTAAATCGTCTCGGTGGTACAAAATCGAGAGATTTATCTATTATTACGAAAGATTTCATTCACCTTTGCTTGGACAGAAATATTTCTGTCAAAGCGGAATATATTCCAGGTTTAACCAACGTAACAGCGGATTGGGGTTCCCGGTATCTGACAGATTCCAGCGATTGGAAACTTCATCATCAAGTTTTTCGGTCATTACAATCTGTCAGGGGTCCCTTCTCAATGGATCTGTTTGCCTCGAGACTGAATTTTCAAATTCATCCATATTTCAGTTGGCGTCCAGATCCGGATGCGCTGGCGATCGATGCATTTCTCCACCCTTGGCCACTTCAAACAGCTTATGCGTTCCCTCCGTTTTCCATGATTCAGAGAACCATTTCGGTAGTTCGTCGAGATCTTCTTTCAATTCTCCTAATCACTCCCCTTTGGCCATCTCAAGCTTGGTACCCGTCTCTTCTAGAATTGTCTGTCAACCATCCTGTTCTTCTTCCTCTTTTTCCTCTTCTATTGTCAGATCCAGAAGGTCATCCTCACAATCTTATTGTTCAAGGTTCTCTTCGCCTCATAGCATGGTCAATTTCAGGCAAGCTTCATCTCTCCAAGGCTTATCACAACGGGCTAAGGACCTCCTTCAAGACTCTTTGGCCCCCGGGAACAAAAAATGCTATTTTTCCGCATGGTCCAGATGGTCTAGCTGGTGCATGGAAAGACATTTGGATCCCTTTTCAGTTGATATAACTTTTATTATTAACTTCCTTACTTCTCTCTTTGATTCAGGTTTAGCGTATAGAACGATCAATGTTTCTAGATCTGCTATTTCTGCTAAACATTCTTTTGTTAATAACATTCCTGTAGGTCAACACCCCTTAATTTGCAAGTTATTGAAAGCAATTAAATTAAAGAGACCTCCGGTTCCTAAATATTCTTCCTTTTGGGATGTTGATCTTATATTTGCTCTTTTTAAGTCTTGGCCTTCTAATGAATTTTTAAATTTGAAACAACTTTCTACTAAGTTAGCTAATCTTTTATGTTTAATTTCTTTTCGTAGGGTCTCTGATGTCAGAGCTTTAGATTATAATTCTAAACATTTTACTCCTGAAGGTGTTACTTTCTTTATTTCTAAAAGAACTAAATCTTTTTCAACATCTATATTCTATCCTTATTTACCTTCTGAACCTCTCCTTTGTGTGGTTTTATGTCTTAAAGAGTATGAACGTAGAACTATTTATTTTCGTTCTCCTTCTTCTAATCAACTTTTACTATCTTTTGTTCACCCTCATGATCCTATCTGTTCTACATCTATAGCTAGGTGGGTTAAATGGGTTATGAGTGAGGAAGGTATTAATTGTTCTTTTTCTGCTCACTCTGTTAGAGGATCAGCTGCTTCTAAAGCATTTTTGAAAGCTGCTACTCTTCAACAAATTTTGGCTGCAGCTGACTGGTCTTCTGATTCTATTTTTAAACAATTCTATTTTAAACCCATTGAACACGCCTCGCTTAGATTATTTTGTTAGTTGCTTTAAACTAGCAAAATATGAGTCTCTGGTCTTGTAATAAAATTCGGATTATCCTAATTTATGAAGGTATAATCTAGATTTTATTAAAGACACAGAGACGAGTATTTTCCCTCCTCTATATGGAATGTTCATATTGTTCCCTCCCTTAATTTATTATGTTGTTATTAATCCTTTTTACATTTGTTTTAGTTATCAATCAATAATATGGATATTCTGCTGGATGGTTTTGCTCCCTCTCATCTATGTGATGAATCAATTCTTCAAGCAAATTTTCTTCAAAGATTACAGAGTTCCAGTAGATCTTCAAATTCTTCATTCAAGTTGATTATTCCTGCATGGATGTGTTTCCTCTTCAAGTTCCTGCTCTTCAGTCTTCTGGTTTGCCTTTTCGGATGGATCTATTGTGTTTGGATGGACTTTATGTTTTCTTCATCAGTCGACAAGAAAGAGGATGTATTAGCATATGTTGGACAGTTTATAGGTTATATTTTGAATCTGATTGATTACTTTGTTTTGGTCTAATCAGTTCTACATTGTTATTGGTCACTGATTTTTTCTCTGTATTAACTGTCTCTTTTTAAATATGACAGTTTTCTTGTATTATTATATGTGCTTTTAATGACTGCCATTTAAGTAGTAAAGGAAAGAAAGCAAAATACTCGTCTCTGTGTCTTTAACAAAATCTAGATTATACCTTCATAACTTAGGATAATATGAATTTTAAGCAACTTTCTAATTTATTCCTATTATCAAATTTTCTTCATTCTCTTGGAATCTTTATTTGAAATGCAAGAATGCAAGTTTAGATGCCGGGCCATTTTTGGTGACAACCTGGGTTGTTCTTGCTGATTGGTGGATAAATTCACCCACCAATAAAAAAGTGCTGATAATAGGAGTAAATTAGAAAGTTGCTTAAAATTGCATGCTCTATCTGAATCATGAAAGAAAAAAATTAGGTTCAGTGTCCCTTTAACCCAAATTCTTTCTTTCACGATTCAGATAGAGCATGCAATTTTAAGCAACTTTCTTATTTACTCCTATTATCAGTTTTTCTTCGTTCTCTTGCTGTCTTTATTTGAAAAGCAAGAATGCGAATTTAGGAGTCGGCCCATTTTTGTTTCAGAACCTGGGTTGCGCTAAATGTACTCACCAATCATCAAGCTCTATCCAGGGTTCTGAACCAAAAATGGGCGTTGGTTTCTTAGCTTTGATTCTTGCTTTTTCAAAAGAAGATAACAAGAAAACAAAGAAAAATTGATAATAGGAGTAAATTAAAAAGTTGCTTAAAATTGCATGCTCTATCTGAATCAAGAAATAAAAAAATGTGGGTTTAGTATGGTATCCCTTTAACTGGGGAAATATGCATGTGGCCTATATGTGCTGCTTTTGTTTTATTCTTTAACTAGGCGATAAGCCTGCCCAGAGGGCAGTCTATTTAAAAAAAAAAAAACTACAACTCGCAAATCTAAAATGACAAAAAATAAAAAATGTTAAATTATAGAAAAAATAAACAAAGCTATCCAAAATAAAAAATGTAAACCTAAACTAATAACCCTATAAAAATAAAAAATCCCCCCCAAAATAAACACACCCCCTAATCTAATAGTAAACTACCAATAGCCCCTAAAAGGGCTTTTGTAAAGCATTGCCCTAAGTTAAACAGCTTGTTTACTTAAACAAATGACCAATTACCCCCTAACAGTAAAAAAAAACACCCACCAAACCCCCCAAAATAAAAAAAACTAACACTAAAAAAACCTAAACTACCCATTGCCCCTAAAGAGGCATTTGTATGGGCATTGCCCTTAAAAGAGCATTCAGCTCTTTTACTGCCCTTAAAAGGGCAATTAGTTCTTTTCCAGCCCATTAAATCCCTAATCTTAAAAATAAACCCCCCAAAAAATAAATCCTAACACTATGCCCCCAAATAGGTACTCACCGTTCCTGAAGTCCGGCAGAAAAGGTCTTCTTCCAGGCGGCTCCATTATCTTCTATCTTAATCTGGAGAAAAGGCAGCGGGGAGCAAAGGTGCAGAGCTGTGGATGCTCATCGGCGGTCCTCACCGATGGCGCGGAGTGGAGGTGCGGAGCTGTCTTCACCAATGCGTGGATCCTCAGCGGCGGTCCTCAATGGCGGAAGTGGCAGCATGGAGGCTCCACTTCATCCGATGTTCATCGTACACTAAAGATTGAATGCAAGGTACCGCAATCAATTTGGGGTACCCTGCATTCCTATTGGCTGAAATTTTAAAATCAGCCAATAGAATTAGAGCTACTGAAATCCTATTGGCTGTTCAAATCAGCCAATAAAATTTCAGTATCTCTCATCCTATTGGCTGATTTCAAAATTTCAGCCTATAGGAATGCAAGATACCCCAATAAATATGGGGTACCTAGCATTCAATCTTCAGTGTGCAATGGACGATCGCATGAAGTGGAACCTCCACGCCACTGAGGACCACCGCCTCCGAGGACCGCTGCTGAGGATCCAGGCATCGGGAAGACCGCTCCGCACCTCTGCGCCGCCTTCACTCTGGATTGATTAATATAGAAGATGGAGCCGACTGAAAGAAGACCTTCTCAGCCGGACTTCAGGAACAGCGAATACCTGTTTGGGACTTTTTTTTATTTTAATTTTTTGGGTGTTTTTTTCTTTAAGGGCAATGCCCATACCAATGCCCCTTTAGGGGCAATGGGTAGCTTAGTTTTTTTTTATTTTGAGGGGTTGGTTGGGTGGTGGGTTTTACTGTTGGGGGGGACATAGTATTTTTTAGAGATAAAAGAGCTGTTTAACTTAGGGCACTTCCCTACAAAAGGCCCTTTTAAAGGCTATTGCTAGTTTAGATTAGGGGTTGTTTTTTATTTTGGGAGGGCTTTTTATTTTCATAGGGATTAGGTATATTTTTTTATTTTTGATAATTTTGTTTATTTTTTTCTGTAATGTTAGGCATTTTTATTTTTTGTAATTTAATGTTAGTTTTTTTAATTCAAATTGAAATTTGTAGTATTTGGGGTTAATTTAGGGGGTGTTTGGTTAGGGGTCTTATTAATTAAATTAGTTATTTGCGTTGTGGAGGTTTGGCAGTTTAGAGGTTAATAGTTTAATTAGGTTGATTGTGATGTCGGTGTTTGGCGGTTTAGAGGTTAATAGGTTAATTTCGATGTGGGGGGTTGGCAGTTTAAGAGTTAATAGGTTTATTGCGATGTGGGGGTTTTGCGGTTTAGGGGTTAATAGGTTAATTAGGTTTATTGTGATGTGGGTGGTTGACGATTAAGGGGTTAAAATTTTAATTATGTTATATGCAGATTAATAGGTTTATTGCGATGTGGGGGGTTTTCGGTTTAGGGGTTAATAGGTTAATTAGGTTTATTGCGATGTGGGTGGTTGACGTTTAAGGGGTTAAAATTTGAATTATGTTATATGCAGATTAAAGGTTAATTACTTTATTGTTTTGCGATGTGGGGGTTTGCGGTTTAGCTGTTTTTTAATACTTTGTGCAGGAGGTTATTTTTTTTTTGTTATACTTTGTGCAGGCGGTTACGTGTTTTTATTTTTATTTCTTGCAGGCGGTTACGTGTTTTTTAGTTATTTTGTGTGGGCGGTTGCATGTTTTTTTTTAAGGCTTCGGGTTTGCCTACACTGCATGCAGGTGGATTCCGAAAATGGCAGGGTGGATTCTTTCACCACCCTCCCATTTTCGGAATCCATCAGGATGCAGCTTTGCTGCATCCAGGTTGATTCTTTTGGCTGCACGCACAGTCAACATTCTTTTGGCTGCCTTGCACAGCCAACATTCCTTTGAGGATTCATGAGCAACTGGCGACACCAACGACATGTTACAAACGCGATTATAGTATAGATTGTTGCTTTATTGTTTATTGCTTTGTGAAGCCAACATCATTATATACCTAAGTGGGTCATTGCCTATTTGCTTAATCCCTTAAGCAATACAAACATTGCAGGCTTTAAATCATCAGCACACCTCATTTTTACATTAGACTTTGCATTTATGTTATGAACAGTTTCAAAACAGATATTTTGCATTTAATATGTTTTTTATATACAAAAAACACATTTATAATCATAAGTGAAGCTTTACAAAGAACTGTTGACTCTAAAGGCCCCATGTACTAAAGGGCAGACAGACAAGAACTTCCTTGTACAATGCCGTGTATTTGGGGTGTTTTATCTCCGCCACATTAGAACCTGCCCCTAAAGGGCTCACAAGCAGCATATAATCGGCTTTGTACATTGAGCCCTAAATATAAAACTGAGCTGATTTCTACAAGATGTATTACAATATCACTAAGAGTCGGCTAGATTACAAGTTTTGTGTTATGAGTGAAAAAGCCTAATAACGCTGCTTTTTTACTACCGCTGGTATTACGAGTTTCCGTAACGCCACAAATATCACCATCTATACTCAAATCCATAACGTAAACCCAGACCCAGCAGTTAATGATATATCGCTAACAAAAACATCCACGAATCACTTCAAAAACATTAGACAAAGTACACCTACACTCATATAAACACTCAACAATATTTATTTTTCATATAATTTTTTTTCATGTCAAAACAGAACGGATCAAAGTTACGAGATCTCGGGTGTTTGAAAAAAAATGCACACAAACCCATTTTATATTGACTTACATAGACAGACGGGAACATACCCTCATCTAGCTACATCTAACTACAAATAGTATCACATACATACACAAATCGATAGATACAAACAATATACAGCACATTACCTACACAAAACAGATTTTTATTATGAAATTAACATGATTTAGCTACTTTTCACAGAAGGACATGACGTCACTCACTTTGCACTCAACACAAGTGTTGGATTTTATTTCTCTGGAAATTTCTCTCCTCCATTGACTTCTATGGGGAAGACGTACTTGTGCACGAGACCGGCAGATTTACCTAACGCACGCAAAATGCAAACTCGTAATACCAGCGTTAGAATTGTGGCGCTAATTCATTCATTCTTGTGTTAGTCCCGCTATGACAAATAGATCAAGAAATTACTATTTCCCTATGGAGTTATGGCTTTTACTTGTGTGAACATCACTACAACATCACATTCTTAAAGGAAATTACATTACATCAACTAGAAATGACCATCAATTCGATCATCACCAATATGAAATTGGTTTGAAAAATTAAATCAGATTTAAAACGGACAGAAAATTATTTTATACATTTCAGTATTCACAAACAGTAGCCAATTGTAAACACGTCTCATTTACTTCTATTAAAACATTTCATTTATTCAACTCATATGCTTGGATGAGCAGCATATCTACATAGGCTCACCAGATGTTGATTGATGGATGCACATACATGACTTTTGGCATTGACTCATACATGTGCATTGATATTCAGGCAAAAAAAACCCATATAAACAATGAACACATTTACATAACACAACTACATTGGAAGGTTGGTTAACATTGAATTCTCTCTCGGAATCACAAAACAGAAATTATGGCTTTAGTGTCCCTTTAACGTCACGATTCACTCATAATATACCATTAGGAATTACATACAATAATAACATATCATTCGAAAATATTAGAGCTATCACTTTTTTGGAAGGAACAACAATGCTATACTGCTTTATATAAATCAGCATATGTGGGAGAGAATCACAATACATACATAGATGTACATAACACACATCACACAACAACAAAGAACACATTTATCTTTTTAATTAGCACACAAGAAAAATGTTGCAAAATACAACAACACAACGAAGATTTGCTAACTAGACAGGCAGGTTGCTAATATGATGACGTCATTCTAAGCTTCAACCATACTGATTACAGCATTAGGACTGTACCGCCCCTTTCAGCAGTTTCTCACTCAATACTACAATACTACATATACGTAAACAAGAGGGTTGGAAGATCTTCATTATTATTGTGATTACAATGGGACGCGTAAAGTATTGACATCTCGCAAATCACATGTATAGAATATTACATATATAGAATATTATAGATGTCAGCTGTTACTTTATTGTTTTGAACCAATATTGCAGCAACATTGATCGATCAGATTCTATGCACATTATACACAACTATGCACTTTCATTCATGTTAGCGTGGACGTGTGCTTTTTACTATAACATCACATTTAAGTATTTATTACGTATATGAACAATCATTACGAAGGTGCACTGTGTATGTTACATTTTACACTTTCACATTACGATTCATTGGAGGGGAAATAAATTTCATCAAACACAAGAAAATCCGCCCACTTTGAAAGCATTTGCGCCGCTCAGATACAATCAAGTGTATACAATCAGCAATCATTACGAACACGCTACCATTGGATATATTGCACTATAAATCCCCCAAACAACATGGCCAAAGCGTCCCTTGTGATCGACATTGTATCAAATCGCTTATGTGTGTTTGCATACCTTGTTACTCCTTGTGTGTTTGCTCTGCTGTTTGGCTTTGTGCTGCTTAGCTTGGCAAATATGGATGATCCGCAGTTAGTTGGTGCTGTTGCACGAATTGTGTATAACCGAATCAGGCGTGCTCGGCGTCTCCAAGAAAGACAAAGGGCTCATCTGGTTAGAGGTCCTCGTGTTAAAAGTGTGAGGCCCACCTTGGATAACATGAGTGACTTTGAGGTTTATGACAAGTATAGGCTCAATCGCTATCAGCTCATTAGCCTTTACGATGTACTTAAACCTTATATGGAGCCACGTAGACGTGTGTGGACTGCAATCCCTGATATGACCAAAATGCTAAGTTGCATACACGTCGTGGCCTCCGGAAGTTTTCAATCCAGAGAGAGGTACATGCATGGGCTGTTTCAGGGTACCTTCTCTGTGGTTTTTGAGGGCAGACAGTTTCCCCATGGGTGGCTCGTTGGTGAGTACTTGTGCAGAGCATGGTTAATTAGTTAGACAATTGCCACTGTAGTCTTCAAAAACAGTTGTGTTTGTGTAATGTGCAAGATGTGCAGATATAGGATGTGCTTTAAAGGGACACTAAACCCAAATTTTTTCATTCGTGATTCAGATAGAGCATGCAATTTTAAGCAACTTTCTAATTTATTCCTATTATCACATTTTCTTCATTCTCTTGGAATCTTTATTTGAAATGCAAGAATGTAAGTTTAGATGTCGTCCCATTTTTGGTGACAACCTGGGTTGTTCTTGCTGATTGGTGGATAAATTCACCCACCAATAAACATGTGCTGTCCATGGTACTGAACAAAAAAAATAGCATAGATGCCTTCTTTTTCAAATAAAGATAGCAAGAGAATGAAGAAAAATTGATAATAGGAGTAAATTAGAAAGTTGCTTAACATTGCATGCTCTATCTGAATCATGAAAGAAAAAAATTGGGTTCAGTGTCCCTTTAACCATTTAATTGTCTCTTTCAGAAAATGTCTAGTTTTAGCTCCAAACAGATATGTTACATGTCCTAGCTTAAATGTGCAGCTATAGAATGCGCTTTAACCATGTAATTGTCTCTTTTAGCAAATGTCTAGTATTAGCTCCAAAGAGATATGTAGCATATCCTAGCTTAAATATGCAGCTATAGGATGTGCTTTAACCATTTAATTGTCTCTTTCAGCAAATGTCTAGTTTGAGCTCCAAACAGATATGTTGCATGTCCTAGCTTAAATGTGCAGCTATAGGATGCGCTTTAACAATTTAATTGTCTCTTTCAGCAAATGTCTAGTTTTAGCTCCAGACAGATATGTAGCATGTCCTAGCTTAAATATGCAGCTATAGGATGCGCTTTAACCATGTAATTGTCTCTTTTAGCAAAAGTCTAGTTTTAGCTCCAAACAGATATGTAGCATGTCCAAGCAAATGTCTCGTTTATGCGAAAAACGCATATGTAGCATGTCCTAGCTTAAATGTGCAGCTCTAGGATGCAATTTAACCATTTATTTCTCTTTTAGCAAATGTCTCATTTATGCGAAATACGCATATGTAGCATGTTCTAGCTTAAATGTGCAGATATAGGATGCAATTTAACCATTTCTTTCTCTTTTAGCAAATGTCTCGTTTATGCGATTTTCGTGTACACAAATGCATTGTATCTTATAAAAAGGTATTTTAATATAATTTTTTTTATATATATTTGACATTTTGTTATGTTCATTATTTATAGGTGATTCGGGTTACATGAGCTGGCCTTGGCTCATTACGCCATTGCGTAACCCCACAGACGAAGCCCAGGAGCGCTACAATCAGGCGCACAAGCGGACTAGGGCTGTAGTGGAGAGGATGTTTGGGCTCCTCAAAATGCAGTTATGATGCCTGGACAGGTCTGGAGGAGCCCTCTAATACAGCCCTAGTAATGTAGCAAAGATCTTATAGCCTGCAGGGTCCTGCATAACATTGCTCAGCGGGCTGGGATGCTGCAGGCCGTCCAGGTGCCCTGATACCTCCTCCAAGATGAGGAGGACGACCCAGTGCTAGAGGGGCCATTCTGGTACTAGGGGCTTAATGTCAGAGACAACATCATCAACCGCCACTTCAGACGGTAAATACTAGAAGTTATATAGGAGCATTGCGAATATGTGTGAATTTTAGGGAAATGAGAAGTAGAGAATTGTGCAAACATGTTAGGATTGTTCAACAAATGATTAGATCAAAATATAATTTAATATTATTCTTATCATAGGTAATTTATAAATCAGATGATTCTGGTATTGGCTCCTGTAATGACTTCCCACCTGATTTTCAAAGACAACATCAGATGGTAAGTATCTACAATGTATGGACTGGGGGGGGGGGGTATTTTGCACAATGATCCATCATATGGCATACAATTTAAAAATGTAGTATTTAGTTTACACATTACTAGATTTGTAGATAGTCAGAAAGGGATACTCTAACAATACTATGTGATTCTAAGGCATACATCAGAGGTTAGGTCTGCACAATGTATGATTCAGCTTCACACTTGATTTGATAGAACATAACACAAGATGCTACACATGCTTAGTAAGCTATTGATCTAAATAGTTTCAGAAATGGTTGGGGGGGGATGCAGAACCAAGTCACACACTTTTATTAATGATTTTATTTACACTTTTTCTTCCATTAGGGAGATGGCTTCATCTACAGACTGAAAGTGAAGAATTCAAGACTGAAAGTGAAGAATACCAATGTGAGCATGTCTGTGGCATTGTCTTTCAACTGTGCTGACTTTGAAAACCATACAAAGACACATTCATATGGTAAGTGTCCACAATTCTATGGAACAAGACTGGGGATGCAGGATGCATCCTATGGTAGACACTTAGGCCTAGATTTGGAGTTTTGTCGGTAATGACCCGCGTAGCTAACGCCGGCTTTTTTCTGGCCGCACCATAAAAATAACTCTGGTATTGAGAGTCCACATAAAGGCTGTGTTAGGCTCAAAAAAAGGAGCGTAGAGCATTTTTAACGCAGCTTCAACTCTCGATACCATAGTTGCTTACGCAAGTGGCCAGCCTCAAAAACGTGCTCGTGCACGATTCTCCCATAGAAAACAATGGGGCTGTTTGAGCTGAAAAAAAACCTAACACCTGCAAAAAAGCCGCGTTCAGCTCCTAACGCAGCCCCATTGTTTGCTATGGGGAAACACTTCCTACGTCTGCACCTAACACCCCTAACATGTACCCCGAGTCTAAACACCCCTAACCTTACACTTATTAACCCCTAATCTGCCGCCCCCCGCTATCGCTGACCCCTGCATATTATTATTAACCCCTAATCTGCCGCTCCGTAAACCGCCGCTACTTACATTATCCCTATGTACCCCTAATCTGCTGCCCTAACATCGCCGACCCCTATATTATATTTATTAACCCCTAATCTGCCCCCCACAACGTCGCCTCCACCTGCCTACACTTATTAACCCCTAATCTGCAGACCGGACCTGAGCGCTACTATAATAAAGTTATTAACCCCTAATCCGCCTCACTAACCCTATAATAAATAGTATTAACCCCTAATCTGCCCTCCCTAACATCGCCGACACCTAACTTCAATTATTAACCCCTAATCTGCCGACTGGAGCTCACCGCTATTCTAATAAATGGATTAACCCCTAAAGCTAAATCTAACCCTAACACTAACACCCCCCTAAATTAAATATAATTTACATCTAACAAAATTAATTATCTCTTATTAAATAAATTATTCCTATTTAAAGCTAAATACTTACCTGTAAAATAAATCCTAATATTGCTACAATATAAATTATAATTATATTATAGCTATTTTAGGATTAATATTTATTTGACAGGCAACTTTGTAATTATTTTAACCAGGTACAATAGCTATTAAATAGTTAAGAACTATTTAATAGCTACCTAGTTAAAATAATTACAAAATTACCTGTAAATAAATCCTAACCTAAGTTACAATTAAACCTAACACTATACTATCATTAAATTAATTAAATAAAATACCTACAAATAACTACAATGAAATAAACTAACTAAAGTACAAAAAATAAAAAAGAACTAAGTTACAAAAAATAAAAAAATATTTACAAACATAAGAAAAATATTACAACAATTTTAAACTAATTACACCTACTCTAAGCCCCCTAATAAAATAACAAAGACCCCCAAAATAAAAAATGCCCTACCCTATTCTAAATTACTAAAGTTCAAAGCTCTTTTACCTTACCAGCCCTGAACAGGGCCCTTTGCGGGGCATGCCCCAAGAAGTTCAGCTCTTTTGCCTGTAAAAAAAAAAAACATACAATACCCCCCCCCCAACATTACAACCCGTCACCCACATACCCCTAATCTAACCCAAACCCCCCTTAAATAAACCTAACACTAAGCCCCTGAAGATCTTCCTACCTTATCTTCACCATACCAGGTTCACCGATCCGTCCTGAAGAGCTCCTCCGATGTCCTGATCCAAGCCCAAGCGGGGGGCTGAAGAGGTCCATGATCCGGCTGAAGTCTTCATCCAAGCGGGAGCTGAAGAGGTCCATGATCCGGATGAAGTCTTCATCCAAGCGGGAGCTGAAGAGGTCCATGATCCGGATGAAGTCTTCTATCAACGGCATCTTCAATCTTCTTTCTTCGGGAGCCATCATCTTCCATCCGACGCGGAACATCCTCTTCTCCCGACGCCTACTAGCCGAATGACGGTTCCTTTAAATGACGTCATCCAAGATGGCGTCCCTCGAATTCCGATTGGCTGATAGGATTCTATCAGCCAATCGGAATTAAGGTAGGAATATTCTGATTGGCTGATGGAATCAGCCAATCAGATTTAGCTCACATTCTATTGGCTGATCGGAACAGCCAATAGAATGCGAGCTCAATCTGATTGGCTGATTGGATCAGCCAATCGGATTGAACTTGATTCTGATTGGCTGATTCCATCAGCCAATCAAAATATTCCTACCTTAATTCCGATTGGCTGATAGAATCCTATCAGCCAATCGGAATTCGAGGGACGCCATCTTGGATGACGTCCCTTAAAGGAACCGTCATTCGGCTAGTAGGCGTCGGGAGAAGAGGATGTTCCGCGTTGGATGGAAGATGATGGCTCCCGAAGAAAGAAGATTGAAGATGCCGTTGATAGAAGACTTCATCCGGATCATGGACCTCTTCAGCTCCCGCTTGGATGAAGACTTCATCCGGATCATGGACCTCTTCATTTCCCGCTTGGATGAAGACTTCAGCCGGATCATGGACCTCTTCAGCCCCCCGCTTGGGCTTGGATCAGGACATCGGAGGAGCTCTTCAGGACGGATCGGTGAACCTGGTATGGTGAAGATAAGGTAGGAAGATCTTCAGGGGCTTAGTGTTAGGTTTATTTAAGGGGGGTTTGGGTTAGATTAGGGGTATGTGGGTGGTGGGTTGTAATGTTGGGGGGGGGTATTGTATGTTTTTTTTTACAGGCAAAAGAGCTGAACTTCTTGGGGCATGCCCCGCAAAGGGCCCTGTTCAGGGCTGGTAAGGTAAAAGAGCTTTGAACTTTAGTAATTTAGAATAGGGTAGGGCATTTTTTATTTTGGGGGTCTTTGTTATTTTATTAGGGGGCTTAGAGTAGGTGTAATTAGTTTAAAATTGTTGTAATATTTTTCTTATGTTTGTAAATATTTTTTTATTTTTTGTAACTTAGTTCTTTTTTATTTTTTGTACTTTAGTTAGTTTATTTCATTGTAGTTATTTGTAGATATTGTATTTAATTAATTTATTGATAGTGTAGTGTTAGGTTTAATTGTAGGTAATTGTAGGTATTTTATTTAATTAATTTAATGATAGTTTAGTGTTAGGTTTAATTGTAACTTAGGTTAGGATTTATTTTACAGGTAATTTTGTAATTATTTTAACTAGGTAGCTATTGTACCTGGTTAAAATAATTACAAAGTTGCCTGTCAAATAAATATTAATCCTAAAATAGCTACAATGTAATTATAATTTATATTGTAGCTATATTAGGATTTATTTTACAGGTAAGTATTTAGCTTTAAATAGGAATAATTTATTTAATAAGAGTTAATTAATTTCGTTAGATTAAAATTATATTTAATTTAGGGGGGTGTTAGTGTTAGGGTTAAACTTAGCTTTAGGGGTTAATACATTTATTAGAATAGCGGTGAGCTCCGGTTGGCAGATTAGGGGTTAATAATTGAAGTTAGGTGTCGGCGATGTTAGGGAGGGCAGATTAGGGGTTAATACTATTTATTATAGGGTTAGTGAGGCGGATTAGGGGTTAATAACTTTATTATAGTAGCGCTCAGGTCCGGTCGGCAGATTAGGGGTTAATAAGTGTAGGCAGGTGGAGGCGACGTTGTGGGGGGCAGATTAGGGTTTAATAAATATAATATAGGGGTCGGCGGTGTTAGGGGCAGCAGATTAGGGGTACATAAGGATAACGTAGGTGGCGGCGCTTTGCGGTCGGCAGATTAGGGGTTAATAAGTGTAGGTAGCTGGCGGCGACGTTGTGGGGGGCAGGTTAGGGGTTACTAAATATAATATAGGGGTCGGCGGTGTTAGGGGCAGCAGATTAGGGGTACATAAGGATAACGTAGGTGGCGGTCGGCAGATTAGGGGTTAAAAAAATGTAATCGAGTGGCGGCGATGTGGGGGGACCTCGGTTTAGGGGTACATAGGTAGTTTATGGGTGTTAGTGTACTTTAGAGCACAGTAGTCAAGAGCTTTATAAACCGGCGTTAGCCCAGAAAGCTCTTAACTACTGACTTTTTTCCTGCGGCTGGAGTTTTGTCGTTAGATGTCTAATGCTCACTTCAGACACGACTCTAAATACCGGAGTTAGAAAGATCCCATTGAAAAGATAGGATACGCAATTTACGTAAGGGGATCTGCGGTATGGAAAAGTCGCGGCTGAAAAGTGAGCGTTAGACCCTATTTTGAGTGACTCCAAATACCGGAGGTAGCCTAAAACCAGCGTTAGGAGCCTCTAACGCTGGTTTTCACGGCTAACGCCAAACTCCAAATCTAGGCCTTAGGGTTCATTTTATTTTTGTTTTTTAGATGGCATTTCACAATCCTCTATTTTGAAATTGATGAGTAGGACACCTTATTAAAATAAACTGATATTTTGAAGAGCATTGCCTTTCAAAGACCATACATCCAGGTTAGTTTGCACAATACATGCTATTTAAGAATCATAGGAGGAATAATGTTCAAAGAATTAGGAATATATACATGTCCTAGTTTAGAATGTTTATTTTATATACATTACCCCTACTTTGTGCTAGAGAGGACTCAGATTCTGATCAATAAGACAAAGGGATACATTTCATAGTTGACATTTAGGTATATTATTATTTGAAGGGACATGAAATATTACATTCAATTATGTCCCTTATACAATAGATTATTTTTATTTTCCAAAATATGATATGCATAATGTTGTCTAATTTTAAATGCTAATATGTGTAATTCATATATTGATTAGACAATGTAATGTGATTAATTTAAAATATGGATAGATATAGATTTCCAGTATGAGCCTGTTTTTAATATCAAGACAAACCATACATGTTAGAACATAGACAGAAGATGATTTGTAAATTATTAGATTTACTGAATATTTTTAGACATGTGTTCATTAAATAACCTAATTGGCTAATGTTTTTAATATTTCTTTTCTTTCTTTTTCAGATTTTCTTTTTTGATGAATTCCAAAATCTTATTTTTTAAATAAATATATTTATATTCTATATCCTTCACATTTGATACATCTCTATCACAGTAAGCTAATAAGAAATACATCCATCTAATATTCTGACATGTAAACAAAATATTAGTCCCCCAGTATCTATTTTAAAAGCACATGCCTGATATCAAATATACTAATTTAGAATAATTTATTGAATGAAACAATATCAACACAGATTAAGCATATAATTTTAAAGTCAAATATTTTACCAAATTTAAGGTGGAGTTAGATACAGTCATCTATGATTTGATTGTGTGATTTATAGATGTCAAAATCCGAAAATGTTTATGACGAGGATATGTAGTATAAATTATACATAACAACTTTGCTCATTTCACTTTTAAGAAATGAAAGTGTTTAACTTCTTACATTAAAGTGACAGTGTAGTTTAATGTTAGATTTGCATTCTAATCAATATAATCTTTCTTAGATATCCATATTTTTAAAAAATAAATATAGGTTATTTATTCTGCTTTAATTCTTTCCAAGG
Source organism: Bombina bombina (assembly GCF_027579735.1). Taxonomy (NCBI): domain Eukaryota; kingdom Metazoa; phylum Chordata; class Amphibia; order Anura; family Bombinatoridae; genus Bombina; species Bombina bombina. Next base: position 998,034,628 of record NC_069503.1, read on the forward strand.
TAATATAGTTTAATTTTTTTTTAATCGAACGTAATTTAATTTCACATTTATACCAAGCTATTTATTGTATGACATATTGATGACTTTTTACTATAGTGGAGTCATTTGAAGGGTCATTTTACTATAGATATATCAAAATATAATTAAGGGATAAACCTCCTATTACGTCCTACGTTTTCAATAAAAACACAACACAACTACTTTGGGGAAAAGACCGGTCACGGTCGCGTTTATTAAACAAATTGAATTCTGCCTAATCTAGCCAATAATTAGGCAGCTAAAATCAACCAATCCCTGAACTTGTAGCAAGTTCATTCCAGTTGGTGGCGGCATCTTCTTCTAGCTAACTAACCCCTACTTATTGACGGACAAGGCCCCTCCGATGTCTGCAGCGTGGCACAGGGGTTGCGCACGCTCATTGGCACAGTGAGAGAGATTTTGTTATGTAGAGCTCTTCGGCCTGCAGCTCTTTAAAAGGGGGGGAGAGGAACCCCTAAGCCGGCACTTAGTGGGCGACACCTCTCCCTGTGTTCGGGCCGTCACTCTGCTCACACTGCGCCCGCTCCCAGGGCCTTGCCCGACCGCCAGCTAGGGCACAATTTCACCAACCCAGTAAGGCATCCTCTCCAAACGAATCGTCCAACACGTATGAGAGAGGTGGATGACTAAATTACAACCTCGGGCTTATGGGGCTGGTTCAACTAAACCTACCCCCGCCGAGGACTGACTTACCCTTAACCTAACTTGCCGCCACATACCTTCATCCAGGGACGGGCGGGCGGGGAAAGTTCTCCTCGAAGTCTGGAGGCAGGAAGAGGCCGAATCCACTGGAACAGGACCCTATAAAGGCAAGAGGTACACCCTCCCACACATTTGCAACATTGTAGCATACACACACTTCTAGAATCCTCCAGACTTCAAGTCAGCTATCCCTTAATTTTGCTACAGGCCCACTAGAGGGCCCTCCACTTCCATAAGGGATAAACCTCCTATTACGTCCTACGTTTTCAATAAAAACACAACACAACTACTTTGGGGAAAAGACCGGTCACGGTCGCGTTTATTAAACAAATTGAATTCTGCCTAATCTAGCCAATAATTAGGCAGCTAAAATCAACCAATCCCTGAACTTGTAGCAAGTTCATTCCAGTTGGTGGCGGCATCTTCTTCTAGCTAACTAACCCCTACTTATTGACGGACAAGGCCCCTCCGATGTCTGCAGCGTGGCACAGGGGTTGCGCACGCTCATTGGCACAGTGAGAGAGATTTTGTTATGTAGAGCTCTTCGGCCTGCAGCTCTTTAAAAGGGGGGGAGAGGAACCCCTAAGCCGGCACTTAGTGGGCGACACCTCTCCCTGTGTTCGGGCCGTCACTCTGCTCACACTGCGCCCGCTCCCAGGGCCTTGCCCGACCGCCACAAAAGACGCCTCTTGCCGCCACACTTAACCAACATAGCCCTTAAATAACAGTATAACAATATAACATACAACCAAATTCAACTTTTTTTTTTTTTTTTTTTTTATATATAAATAACGCTGTGTTAACAACGGTCGGATGCCAACCATAGCACAGAACTTTGAAACTAACTAATGCCCTAATAAATGTTCATTTTAAACAACCGATGCGATGGCTGTCTTAAGGTTAGCCAGGAAAATGTCCAACCCGACGTCCGCCAGGTGAACCCCATCCGGTCGGTAAAGGGCCTTCTTGTCGGCCGTAATAGTGTCATGCCTAATGACGAAACCTCCCACGGCCGTGACCGCTCTCCCCACTTCCCTATTAACTTTCTTGCGGACATTGTACGCTGCCCTCTGTGTCACAATGTGACGCCAACGCAGCCGTGCAACCACGTTAGACCAACCTATCCGCACATCCTGAAGCCATGTGCACACCCACTTAATGTCCGCAACCATAATCCGTATTAAATCCAACACGGGAATGGATCCCAAGTCATTTCCGCCCAGATGCACAACAATCACTTGAGGCTTTCCCCACCTCCTATGTGCATCCTGTAACAGAGCGGGAAGATCCCTCCAATTAAGACCCCTGCGCCCGAGCCAGCGAATGTTAGCCCTGGATGCTGCCAATCCTAGCTGCTGCCCTCCCGGGGAATGATGCGCCCTGATAGCCGCCCAGTGGATAAAGGAGTGCCCAATAATCCACACTCGCACCGGGGTCTTTCCTGTACCTATAACAACATGGATGGGGACAATGAAATGGTGACAAACCACTGGCAATACCCCTTTCTCACCCCCCCCACTCCCCACCAAGTCGGGAAGGAATCAAGAGGTTACACACCTTACAGACCCTCATCACTAAGCATGCAATGGGCGAATATAGCCCCTATATCGCTCAGACTTCCAACGCCCCATTTTCTTAATGACCGCCTGCGACGACCCCAAGGCCGCAGCACTAGTCGCTGCCCCGATGCGGAATGAATGCGGCGCAATCTTAGATGGATCCAATCCCGCTGCCGCTGCCACTTTGGCAAGCACTTTGCGGAACTGGAAAGCTGAAAGTGAACTACCGTCCTCGTGCACGAGAAACTGTAGTCCTCCGACCGGCCGTACATGGCAATAATCCGCCACGCTCGATACCGGGCAGCACTCTGTGTATTCGTGTCTGGCTAAAGGCAACCAGGCCCCTTTCCCAGCCTGATCAGTTTTGGATCTGGGAATGAGCAAGAGCACGCAATCGTCCGTGGTCCTTACGTGCCCCACTTTAATACCGCCTACCTCCCCTCTTGTGGAGGAGGCGACCACTTCGCCTATCCTCAGCGCCCCCGCAAATGCCAGCGCGAAAGCAGCCCGAAACAAGACCGCCTCGTAGGCTGAACTGCACACTGCCCCCAGATTTACCCCCAACGAGCGCAATCTTTCCGTCGTGATTGGCTCCCTCCGATCCTTTGCGGGTGGGGCCAACCGGCCCCATCCCTTCAAGATCTGCCTTACTAGAAAAGTACCTGTATAATCCCTGAAACCTAAGGCTTTATTGAAAAAGGACAATGCCGCTAACCTGCTCAAAGCTGACAATCTGGACATACCCTCAAGCTTCAAGCACGCAAGCCATTCTAGAACGTGTACCTGAGACGCCTGACACAACAAGAAGCCCTTCTGCAAGCTGAAACGCTCCCATGCCCTCCAATGCGCCGAATACGCAGCCCACGTCTTAGGAGCCAGCGATGCCCTGATCATGGGGAGGATGGACTCCCAACCCCCGCCAGCTGCCAAAGGAAAAGAGGGCACGTTAGACCCTCAGCTGCCGCCCTCGGGGCTACCCTTCTAAACTGATCCCATTGAAATCTGGAAAGGGCATCTGCTATCACATTGCTCACCCCTGGGACGTGCCGTGCTGTGAAGCGAACATTAAGCTGCAAACACCGCAAGACGAGGTGCCGTAGGTAGGTCACCACCACCGGTGAGGTTGCTGACAACCTGTTTATGGCGTATACCACGCTCATATTGTCTGACCAGAAGATTACTGACCGATTTGACAGCCTCTCTCCCCATAGTTCTATTGCTACCACAATAGGGAAGAGTTCTAGCATCGTAAGGTTACGCGTGAGACCCGCGGCAGCCCAGCCCTCTGGCCATGGCTCCGCACTCCAGTCTCCGTCTAAATAGGCTCCATAGCCAAACCCGCCCGCGGCATCCGTGAACAGATGCAAGGCTTGATTGGAAATGGGCCCGTCTCTCCAAAGGCAGACCCCGTTAAAATGAACAAGGAACCTCTCCCAAACTCTCAGGTCGTCCCTCATCTCCTCTGTCACCCGACGCTTGTGGCTAAGCGTCCGAGGCCCCTTCAATTGAGCTTCTAACCTGCGGTTGAAGACCCTCCCCATGGGGATCGCCCTCCCCGCAAAGTTAAGCAATCCCAGAAGGGATTGCAGCTCAGTAATGGAGATATGCTCCGCGCGACATGCTGATTGAACCGCCCCAAGTAGGCGGTCGACTTTATCTTTTGGGAGCCGGCATAGGGAGGCAACAGTGTCGATCTCTATGCCTAGGAACGTCAGGCAGGTACATGGTCCCTGCGTTTTTTCGTGCGCGAGCGGCACTCCAAACTCTGCTGTAATATCCCGCATCACCCGCATCAATGCCGCACATTCGTCAGTATCTGGACCCCCTACCAGCAGGAAATCATCCAGGTAGTGAGCCACGGCCCCGCCCCCAGACGCCCTCTGCACTACCCAGTGCAGGAAGGAGCTGAAGCATTCAAAAAGGGCACATGACAAGGAGCAGCCCATGGGCAAACACCTGTCAACCAAAAAATTCACCCTCGAACTTCATCCCCATCAGCCGGAATGAGGAAGGATGAAGTGGGAGCAAGCGGAAGGCGGACTCAATGTCCAGCTTGGCCATCAAGGCCCCGCGACCCCGAGAGCGAACCACCTCCAGTGCCTCGTCAAAGGACTGATAATGCACAGAACTGAGGTCCGGATCTATCGCATCGTTCACTGACGCCCCCTTGGGATAAGACAAGTGGTGAATGAGCCTGTACTTCCCCTTCTCCCGCTTGGGAACTACCCCCAGTGGAGAGACTACTAGATCCGCGATTGGTCGTTCCCGAAATGGGCCGACCACCCTCCCCAGCCTCAGTTCCTTATCCAGCTTCTCCCTCACTACGTGCGGGAACTCATAAGCTGACTTTAGGTTACGGTGGACGGAGGACCCAGTTACTTGCGATGTAATCGGTATCCTAAACCCCACCCTCAATCCCGACGACAGGACTGCCGCTGCCTCGCCGTCAGGATACAGCGCCAGCCACGGCGCCATCCTCTCGTACCTAAGTGGAGTTGGGGCCCTTGCCCCCAGGTCCCCCTCTACTAATCGGGGAGGGTGCACCAGCTCCCCTTCTATTCGCGCATTCTGCCCCCGGGTGGGGTCCGCTGCAAAACTTGCAGATGTGCCGAAAGGAGCAATTTGCTCCCCTGTCACACTGCTTGTCCTGGAATTTCCAGCACTCCCTCCCCCGCCTCTTCGGGCGCGGAAAGGACCGCTGCGTCCCAGGCTTCGCCGCCCCGGTTGGCGAGGTAGACCTCTCGCGCCCCAACTTAGACCACAGGTGCATATCTTGCGTCCCGAAGTGTAAGATGTGGTTACCCACCATTTTCTTGCGAAACGCCACATCGTAGTCCCGCCAAGCACCTTCCCTGAACCTTTTGTAAATATCACCAATAGTGTCTTGATATTTAAAAAGGTTATGCCCCTGAGTCGGCCACCTATCAACATAGCAGGACGCCAACACCCTATATCCAGCCTGCCATTCCTCATAAGTTTCCTGGCGCCTAACTTTCTTGGGGCCCGAGCCCTCGGCCGCCCTCTCCTTGGCTCTACAGGCTTCCGGAGTGAGTTCGTAGATATTCACATATCTACCCTCTTGGATCTTTTTAATCACTTTAGCCTTCAAATGGCCGTAAAGTGAGTGGACTAGGCATGGGTAGGAATCCCCATGCACCGCCACTTTTCTTGATGCCACCTGCCCCGCCGGCGCAACTCCCGCTTGCGCTAAGGAATTGTTCTCCACGACGCCCTGCGTGCCTGCCTTCGCCTGCACCTGCGCTGCCACTAATTTTTTAATCATTCTAAACATTTGTTGTTGGCCCTTTCCCACTAAACCCAGCCCTGCCTCGCTATCAGAACCTGAGTCACTAGAGGAAGACCCCATGTTAGTGTGTGTAATATCAGTGATTGTGCACTCACCAGCTTGAGACAGCTGCTGCGACACTCCTTCCGATGGCTGTGGTTGTCCGCCTTCTGAAATGCTAGCAAGTCCCACAGCTCCTCCATTTGCCATGCAATGGCCGCTTGTACCAGCCTCCATTCTGCGTTCAGCACCTGATGACACCTGAGGAGACAAAACAGACTGGGGAGTACTCTGAGTGACGAAGAGGGCCCCAGATGGGGCCGCACCCTCCTTTTCGACACCCCTAGCCCTCTCTTGCACCCCAAGTGCTGCAGCCACCGCCCTTCTAATCAAATCCTCCTGAACACCCAATGCCTGACTAACGCATTCTCTCACCTCGCGCTGTACCTCAGCAGCGATCTGCGCACTGTCCACACGTGCATTCACACCCCTCAACTGGCCCTGCCTAGAAGCATCTACATTACCTATAGTACCTGACCTAAGAGTCACATTTTCATTGCCTTGTCTATTAGCTATCTGCTCCCTCTGCTGCTCAGGGGCCTGTTGCGGACGTACCGCTTCTTGAAAGTAGGGGGCATCATTTGCACTTAAACTTTGTCCCCTGCAAACTCTCACACTTTGCTCCTGACTCTGTGGCTGATCTCTCATGATAAGATCCCTGTTCATACCGGCAACAGCACCATTCGAGCCACTACCCCTCAGCCCCACAACCTCCGCTTCTATTGGAGGTATAACCTGCTGCCTGTGACCCATGGGGTCCCCATCTGCCGTGATGGCGTCATCTGCGCCTCTAACACATGAGTCTCTCACCTGCCGCCTATGCTCCTCGCCTGCAGCCACACTCACCACCTGCCCGGTACCCGCCCCCCTGCCCCCTGCGGCCGTCGTCGCCACCCGGAGTCTCCCCAACTTACTAGGGGCTGCTCCGGAAGGCTCCTCCGGCTGGTCAGCAGGGCGGCGTTGTGTGCGCGTGCGACCGCGCTCCTCCCCAGAAGAAGATCCGTCAGAGGGGGAGGAGACGCGACGCACGTTACGTGCGGGGGCGTGGCCACGCCCCACGCTGCTAGAAGGCCTCAAGCCCGCCCGGCCGCGGCAGCCACCGGCAATAACCCCAGACCCTCCGGCACCATCCAGGCCCTGCACTATGCCGCCCGACCCCCGGCCAGAGGCCAGAGACTGGGCAAGGGCCAAGACAGTGGCCAGAGCGCCCGGCGGAAGCGCCGGGAGCTGCCGCATAAGGGCCCCAATGTCTGCTCCATGCTCCCCAGCTCCCCCTACCTCAGGCCCAGTCCTAGCAGAAACCTGGGCAGCATCAACACTGGGAACCGCTCTCCCTGCTCCTCTTCCCCTAGCCCTGGTGCTTGCCCCGGCCCCCGCCCTGCTAGAAGGGGTGTAACTGAGCTCCCTCCTAACCCTCTGTCTAGTAGCAATGGAGGGCCTACTGGGAACCCTAACTTGGGGGGTAGGGGGTACCACATCATCCAGGTCTGACTCCTCATTTTCTCCTGCAGGTCTCTTTCTTCTTGAAGGCTCCACCACCGCATCCCTGTACCTCCTGGGAGGCAAAGAAGTACGCCTGGCACGCTTCATGATCCCTGGGGCCTAAAGTTCAAGATATCCAGCACAGAAGAAAGTTCTCCTCGAAGTCTGGAGGCAGGAAGAGGCCGAATCCACTGGAACAGGACCCTATAAAGGCAAGAGGTACACCCTCCCACACATTTGCAACATTGTAGCATACACACACTTCTAGAATCCTCCAGACTTCAAGTCAGCTATCCCTTAATTTTGCTACAGGCCCACTAGAGGGCCCTCCACTTCCATTCTCACAATTATACTCTTTTCCTGTTGGAGTGTATCACATTTCTATAGGTATTTCCATTACCCTTTATTTTAATTTAGTTTATTTATACATTGTCAACTATACCTATTCCTAATGGTTTTGTTCTTAAAGGGACATTAAACACATAATTAGAATTTATGATTCAGACAGATAATACAATTTTAAACAAAATTCAAAATTACTTCTATTATCTAATTTGAATCATTCTTTAGATATCCTTTGTTAAATAAAGAGCAATGCACATGGATTAGTCAATTACACAAGGCATCTTTATGCAGCCACCAATCAGCAGCACCTGAGCCTATCTAGATATGCTTTTCAGGAAAGAATATCAAGCGATAAAAGCAAATGAGATAATATAAATGTATTATTAATTTGTTTAACATTGTATTATCCATCTAAATCAGGAAAGAAAATATTCTTGTTTAATGCCCATTTAAGGCAAATATTTATAAATACAGCCATTGTAAGATATTTCACTCACAGTGGGGCATACAATACATAAGGTAATAAAATGTTATATATTGATTGTTTGGCACATATAAGAAGTATGTATATGTCTAAACATGGGATTAAGTTAGGAGATCAGACTATCTATCCAAGAAAATACACATATTTGTGGTTTTAAATTCCCAATAATAATTCATAGACCAACATGAATCATATTTCATGCATTATATACTCTGCTGATAATAAAATAATGATTTTTAAACACATTACTTTGTCAAAATCTTCTAGTATATTGTCCCTTTAAGAGTCTGCTTTGAATCATTTAAAAGCTCTATGAAAGGATGGAGATAAGTGGACATTTTACAAACAAGGTTCTCACACAGGTCAAACGTATATTCATATAACGGGATCGAATATGCAATAATTTTTATTGTATAAAAATAAATATTTTCTTGGTTTACTGTCCCTTGTATGTGTATCTAAAATAATATATTTAAATATATTTTTCATATTCACATATGACTACATAATTATTACAAAATACTTTGTTTTAGTTTAGAGCTTGTGATGGATATTTCATTTTTATTGAAAGTGAAATGACAAAATAAGCTAATCTTCCATGATTCAGACAGAGTAAATTAGAATCTAAAATAAAAATGGACTTTAATAATAACATATGGTTTATTCTCATGTTATCCTAAATTTGCACAAACGAGATGCATAGGTTTATGATCAGCAAAGCATTACTGAGAAATATCTACTTATTTGTAGGTGGGCTACAATGCATATTTACAATGTTTAGACAGATGCCTTTATATACGTTTAAATATTGCATATCAGATCATTAAAGGGACAGTAATTAAAAAGCGTTTCTTTCATGATTCCTAAATAAAATTGAATTTTAACCATTAAAATGTACTTCTATTATCTAATTTGCTTCATTCTTTTGATATACTTTCCTTTACAACCATATCTAGATATAATCATTATCTGAATATTGGTGGATTCACAGAGATGCCTTTTGTGATTGGCTCAACCATGTGCATTGCTATTTCTTCTGTAAAGGATATCTAAAGAATAAGCTAAATAGATTGAGTTACATTTTAATGTTTAAAAATGTATTCTCTATCCGGATCATGAAAGAAAATATTTGGGTGTAATGTCCCTTTAAAAAAAAAAAAATACGCCGTTGCCCAACAAAATATATGTGAGCATTTCCGACCAATACAAGCTCAATGTTTATTTAATATTAATGAATAAACGTGGAAATAAAAAAAAAGAATTTAGGCAAGTTATGTCCATTATAAATACAAATTACACATTTCAGAAATATAGCGTGGTAAACGTATCTTGCAACACGAGATTCACAACTTTTAAATTTCGATTCTAATGTCACGCACTAGCACACAATTGATGTGCATTGTTGGTATTATAAATACATTTAATAGAGCAATGTCAATACTTCACAATGAGTCACAATATTTCTTTAATAAACTATGAAGACATACAATGTTTAGGTTTTACAATAAAATATATTCATATTAAATAACATGATCAATATTAAACATAGAAATGTGACTGGATTATATTTACTATCGTGAGTAAAAATCAAAGTGAGATCAAATGTAAACAATATATTAATATTTAACGGATCACGTATATTAAATCTGCATCACACATATATACGCATAAAAGTATCATAAATTACAAATAAGTCTACATGCCAAATGTAGTAACAGCACCCCCCTGGATGTATATGTATGGAAGTTACAAAGATATGAAACATTAATGATTGGCCAATCAGAGTTCATCACACAAACATAACTTGAGTCAGTATAGTCTCACAAACATGATAACAAACTTTAAAAATGTTAGCCAATCAGATGAACAGATACCATGTCCTATGGTATAGCTCATGTTTACTTCACCATATAAAAGTCCATTACACGTTGCCATTTTTGTCAGTTCTGTAATGCCTGCTGGCAGCTATATATATTTTATATATCAGAAATATATACCCAACTCGGCAGGCATGACGTCTCCCAGGTTCACATGGGAGGAAGGTGCGGCACTGGTCAACGCGATCGAGGACTTTTATCCGCAGCTGTTTGGGAACAAGAAGAAGTCGACAAAGCTTAAAATTAGGAAGACCCTCTGGTTGTCTATCACCCATGATGTTAATGTGGTGTGTCACATCCAGAGAACCCTGGATCAAATCATGCGGAGATTCTGGGATATGAGGTTGCGGCTCCGCAAAAAAGTCCACCTCATGAGGGAGTGGGTAAAAACCCGTCGGAGGGATGGAAAGCAGGATCCACCCCCACGTACACTATACCTGCAAACTTATGATGAGACTTTATGCACCCTCCTCAATCTCTGTTTCCCCCGCAGATTTGCATCCAGTCGCTCGATGATTTCTTCTCCTTCCCCAGCTGCTGGCTCTGAAAGTCCAGACCCGGAGCCCAGTGCAGCAGCTTCTCCGATCGGTGACCTGGGAGAAGGAGTTAGAGAAGCTGAACCAGGTAAATATCCTAATTCATATAATATATTATGATTTGAGTAGCTATTTAAGAAATGTGTATATAGTCATATTTTCAACCTATACAGATCTCACAACACATGCTACATATGATGTTTAGATATCTGAATTTAGATTTGTCACACATGAAATAGGAATGATGTTTTTTGCGCTCTCCAGAATATGCATCACAGAGCTAAAATGAAATTGCGCATCCGTAAAATCCCTATCATCCGCCATTTCATACATTGAATATCTAATCATACAAAAGTTATAAATATTAATTGTTAGCATTCAAACTTTCAAAAAATCTGATTTGAATCTCGTAATACACCCAATTGCAAATATATTTGAAGTCTTTAGAAATTATACTCATCACACTACTATATCCAAATCAATTCTAAATCACATATGTGCAATTGCTCTTTGAATAATTGCGCAATGATCATGAAAGATATAATTGCGCACACACGTGAACATGTGTTTGCTGTAACAGTGTCATTACTTTAGACATGTTGGTCAAATCACGGATGCGCAATTATGCTTTGAATCATTGCGCAATGATCACAAAAGATATAATTGCGCACACATGTGAACATGTGTTTGCTGTAACAGTGGCATTGCTTTACACATGTCGGTCAAATGTATACGTTAATTAGTATATACATATGTGAAGAATACAGTATCCTTATTTACAATCTTCTACATTATCTACTAGCAAGATCAAAATAATAATTGAACAATGTCTAACAATTGATGACAATGCAATAAGAAAATAATTACTTAAAGTGACAGTCAACAACTTAAAAGATTGTAAATAAGAATACATGATCTCTTTATTTATTAATTAATTTAGAAAACAATGAACTCATGTGAATACAAATAGAATTTTACTTTGTCAATTAAAAGAAAAATATCTGATTGTTCATGTCCATGGCCTGATTTGTATTAATGATATCCAATCCTGATTGAATCTTTTACAGATATGGATGTTGGTGCTGGAACTTCGAGCCCGTGTTCGTCACAGTGTAGTATGTCTCATTTTTATTTACCTTTGTCTTACAAACTTGGACATAACATTACATAACCCAATCACATTGTTCTTCATTAATATGGATACTCTAAATCTAATTTGTTGTTATTTTAAACTAAGAATCACAAATCAGAGTTTGGATTCCATTATAATAAACATCTCAATTTATGAGTATTTCAATATATTACTTCAATTCTTGATATCTTCATTTTAAAGGGACAATAAACCCAATTTCTTTCTTTCATGATTCAGATAGAACATGCGATTTTAAGCAACTTTCCTATTATCATTTTTTCTTTGTTCTATTGCTATCTTTCTTTAAAAAGTAGGAATGTGATGCATAGGAGCCGGCCCTTTTTTTTCTTTTTATCCTGGGTTATGCTTGCTTATTGTTGTTTAAATGTAAGCCTCCATGTATTAGTGTCCTCCTTGTTGTATAACTGTTACCACGTGTTCTCAGTGGCTCTGTTACCATATTCCTGTATAAGTCTCAATACATTTTTTTTTTTTTTTACTTAAATGTAAGCTTCTAATAAGCAAGCGCAAGCTTCTAATAAGCAAGAAAACGAAGATAAATTGAGAATATGAGTAAAATGCTCTTTCTGAATCATGAAAGCAAATATTTGGTTTAGTGTCCCTTTAATGCAATCTTATGGTCATGGCCATTTTGTATTCTGCCCTGGGTAGTGCTTGACAGTTTTTGGCTACATTTAGACCACTCTAACACATTTTTACATATGTGCAGATTATATAAATATACATCTCATATGCTTTGATATTTTCTTATTATCATTAAAGGGACATGAAACACAACATTTTTCTTTTATGATTTAGACACAACATGTGATTTTAAACAACTTTCCAATTCAATTCTATTATCTAAATTGCTTCAGTCTTTTGGTATCCTTAGTTGAAAAGCATATCTAGGTGGGCTCAGGAGCAGCAATCTATTACTGTGAATAACCTGCTGATTGGTTGATGTACAAAATTGCCTATTTTCATTGGTTCAAAAGATGTCTTCAGATAACTCCCAGTAGTGCATAATTGATCCTTTAAAAAAAGATTAAAAGACAATTATGCAAATTAGATAAACTAAGTATATTTGAAAGCATTTTTGAAATCACAGGCTGGATTTGAATCAGGAAGATTAATACAATTACACATTTTGAGTTTCATGTCCCTTGAAGAGAGAAGGATAATTAAATATTATTGATGATTGCATGACATTATATATTTGGTTGGAATTGCATGCTCGATACCATTCATTACATCACCATATGGACTCGACAATTCATTAACAGTGGCATTGTCAAATAAAGAAATTTTAATTTTGAATATTAATACTAAATATCTTAATTAATCCAAACACTGTTTTGATTAAACAATATTGATATATAAATCACATCTTTCACTCTTGGACAATCTTTATATATCCAAGCATATTCTAGCAGCACCATGATGACATATTTTAGAATATATCTTATGTTTTGCACTGTGATCAATATGTGTTGTGTCCTAAAACAGATTACTGTACATTGCACAAATGGATTTATGTGCCACATGGATTAGGTTCTACTTGTCAACAGTTGTTATTCAAAGACATAATTTTCTTTACAATCACCTTGATTATCCCATAAATTTATTGTTCATATTAGTGCTCTATTCTTCACATTTCTAAGTATATTATTTGGAATATTCTATACTAATGTGATTTAGTTATGTCCAAACTGTGTTCACTAATATATTTTAATATCATTAATAGATGTAGTTGTTGTGGCGAGCACAGAGGGATCCAGCAGCAATGGTGACCTGCCTTTGCAGGATTCTGGTAAGTCCACTGACTCATTCATATGTCATTGAAGGTGTATTTTTAAAAAATATTATGATCATGATTCTGATGAAGCATTCCATTTGAATAAAACATATAATTTACTCATCTGATTTTATATATATATATTTATTTATTTTAAGATTAAGCTTCTTAGTCTACACCTTTGTGATTCAGAACATGGCTAGCATATGTTTCTTTTCAGTATAAATTTAGACAACAATCATCAAGTGATACACACATGAGAACTCTTAAATGTTCCATGTACTCAGCTTTTAAGAATATTTTAAAAATACAGACACTAAAATGTAATTATTACTCATCGATAATTACAAATCTTATTTCATTTGCATGCTCCATCAAAATGATGTAATTCATAACTTTGGTTCAGTATCTCTTTTATGCAACATTGATGTGTGTCCTTGAGCAACAGTAACATATGTTAGAATATTGGATTTTAACGTGTACACAACATATTATGTTTTACAGAGATCGATGTAACATGTGTGATGGAGGAGGAAGTGGCTCCCTCGGAGTCTGATGGTACATCAAATATATATACATGTATCGAACATGTATTATTGTTTAAAAATCATTCTCTTGAAGAAAAAGAAAGTCTACAGCTTTGTCGCTTTACAATTTATTATTCCATTATTTTTACAATACACTACTGCCCCCCTTTCTATATCATGCAGCATTAACATATGTTTTTAATTTTATTAAATTTATGTATGATTTGTCATTAATGACATTGTGATGTCACATGCATATTCCATGCAAAACCCCAATAATCATCTTCTGATTGTACAGACAGTCATTGCTATTCATCTGAGTGCTTAGATGCAGACCATATCCTTATGTCATCATTGTTTAGAACTTCTAAACTACTTCTAAGTATACATAAAACATAATCATGTTGAAATTCCTTGATTTAATTTCATGATGTATGATATGTAAATGGATTTTAAAAATATTTATGTGTAGACTGTCCATTTCAATCCAACAAACATTAATATTCCACAAAATTAAAGCATGCATTTCTGAATGTGTCTATTAATATTGGGATGACATACATTTAATCCTAATGTAAAGGAGATATTCAAAAAATTAAACTGAAAATTTAATCTGATAGAGAAGATTATATTATTAATACTGTAGATAGTATGAACGGTAGTATCTACTGTGTATATATTCTGAAGAGTAATTGATTGAAGCATCAAGCTTTAAATTAGCCATTTTAAGATTACAAAGGCAATCACCGAAATATATATGTAAATCAGTGTTTACCTAGTTTCAAAGGCTAGGTAGAGTGGCCATTTCAATTTAATAATATTACACACTCCCATATTATTCAATTGTTTGATTTTCCATGGGCATGTGTCTAAAAGAACTCTATTGCATTTCAATCTCAAATGCATATATGCATACCAAAATATTATGCAAAATATAAATATATTATTAAATCATAAATATTAGCACATAATGTTGACTTTGATACATATGATTTGTAATGTATTTATATAATGTTACATGAAAAATAACAGTGAACATTCAGAGTTTAAAGGATCAATTAAATCTTTTTAGTAATTATATTTGATTCACATCAATCAATAACTTAAAACATAGTCATTATTGTGACTTTGTATCAATATTTTATGGGAACAATAATCCAGACTTTATCTAATGTTGAATCTTGATTTCTTTAAAGATAATAATATTTTTAATATCATATATGTCTATATATTTTTGTTATATATTTCAGATGGACTTTCCACTTCTGGGCATAAGCCTCCCACCCCTCCCCAGCCAGAACCCACTCCCACCCCTCCCCAGCCAGAACCCACTCCCGGCCCTTACCATTCTTCCTCCTGTCCTGTCCCTCCCAAAAAACTTTCCTTGCTCCCCTTGCCACTCTTCCCGTATTGCCGCCCATAAAGCTCCCCCACCTGCCCAGACACCAACTCCCCAGGCCCCTAACTCCCCAGTTGTTCAGGCTACCCCAGAGCGGCAGCACAATCCCATCCCTCCCCCCTTCCCTCCCCCTCAAGACTTTTACCCAAGTCCCCACCTTCATTGTCCTGGGTGTCGGATTGTCCTTCCCAGCCACAGATGTATGTATCATTACAAATCCATATTATAACATAATTTCTTAAAGGGACATTATAGTGATCTAATTAGACATAAATTTAATTTTATTTTTGATAATCCTTTTCTTTATTTGATTAATCTAAATATTTCTGATCTTCAGTTTTGGGAAATCAACATCCACAATTGAAAAATTAATTGCCAATGATTCTAAGTCTAACCCTAAAAGGTTCTTTAAGTACATAAATAGCAAAAAATCTAAGAAGGATAATATAGGTACATTAAAATACGTGGAGGGTAGCATGATAAATAATGACAGGGAGAAGGCTAAGGTACTAAACCAGTTTTTTTCTTCAGTATACACAAGAGAGGAACCATTGAATGATACTTTGGAACAGAATAGAACATGCCAGTCCATACCACTAAATGGGTTTTGTTTAGAGGATATCAGGAAAAAAATGGAAAATATTAAGGTAAATAAAACTCCAGGCCCAGATGGAATACACCCAAGGGTGTTAAGTGAATTTAGCACTGTTATAGACAAACCTTTACTCTTAATTTTTCAAGACTCATTATCCTCAGGCATGGTACCCCAGGATTGGCGTAAAGCTGATGTGGTGCCACTCTTCAAAAAGGGAAGCAGGGATGATCCAGGAAGCTATTGACCAGTTAGTCTGACATCAATAGTGGGGAAGATATTTGAAGGGATTATAAGGGATTATATTGATGATCATATTCGTGTAAACAAGATTATGAGTTCTAATCAGCATGGCTTTAGGAGAAATAGATCATGTCAAACTAATCTAATTAGATTCTACGAGGAAGTAAGTAAAAATATAGATAAAGGGGAATCAGTTAATGTGATATACTTAGATTTTGCAAAGGCATTTGATACAGTGACACATGAGAGATTAATGCACAAAATTAAGGGACTGGGAATAGATGAAAATGTTAACTCATGGATAAATACCTGGATAAAAGATAGGGAGCAAGGAGTAGTAGTAAATGGATCATACTCAGATTGGAAAAAGGTAATCAGGGGCGTCCCCCAGGGATCAGTACTGGGCCCTGTTCTTTTTAATATTTTTATAAATGACTTGGAGCAAGGATTAAATAGCGACATCTCTATTTTTGCAGATGATAATAAGTTAAGTAAGGTCATTAGGTCAGAGCAGGACGAACTCTCTTTACAAAGGGATTTGCTAAAATTTGAACTATTGGCAAGTGAATGGAAAATGAGATTTAATACAGAAAAATGCAAGGTTCTACATTTTGGAAGTAAAAATAAGCAGGCTTCATATTTTTTAAATGGAACAAGACTTAGCCAAACACAGGAGGAAAGGGATTTGGGAGTAGTAATAGATAACAAGCTAAAGATGGGTGCACAATGCAGGGCAGCGGCTTCAAAGGCTAATAAGATACTAGCATGTATTAAAAGAGGCATTGATTCAAGGGAGGAAAGCATAATTCTGTCATTATATAAAGCCCTGGTAAGACCACACCTTGAATTTGGAGTGCAGTTCTGGGGACTGATTGCTAAAAAAGATATTGCAGAACTAGAAAAAGTTCAGAGAAGGGCCACAAAGCTAATAAGGGGATTGGAGAAATTAACCTATAAGGAGAGGCTAGCCAAACTGGGTCTGTTTTCTTTAGAAAAAGGCACTTGAGAGGTGACATGATTACTTTATATAAATATATTCAAGGCCCATATACAGGGAGTGCAGAATTATTAGGCAAATTAGTATTTTGACCACATCATCCTCTTTATGATTGTTGTCTTACTCCAAGCTGTATAGGCTCGAAAGCCTACTACCAATTAAGTATATTAGGTGATATGCATCTCTGTAATGAGAAGGGGTGTGGTCTAATGACATCAACACCCTATATCAGGTGTGCATAATTATTAGGCAACTTCCTTTCCTTTGGCAAAATGGGTCAAAAGAAGGACTTGACAGGCTCAGAAAAGTCAAAAATAGTGAGATGTCTTGCAGAGGGATGCAGCACTCTTAAAATTGCAAAGCTTCTGAAGCGTGATCATCGAACAATCAAGCGTTTCATTCAAAATAGTCAACAGGGTTGCAAGAAGCGTGTGGAAAAACCAAGGCGCAAAATAACTGCCCATGAACTGAGAAAAGTCAAGCGTGCAGCTGCCAAGATGCCACTTGCCACCAGTTTGGCCATATTTCAGAGCTGCAACATCACTGGAGTGCCCAAAAGCACAAGGTGTGCAATACTCAGAGACATGGCCAAGGTAAGAAATGCTGAAAGACGACCACCACTGAACAAGACACACAAGCTGAAACGTCAAGACTGGGCCAAGAAATATCTCAAGACTGATTTTTCTAAGGTTTTATGGACTGATGAAATGAGAGTGAGTCTTGATGGGCCAGATGGATGGGCCCGTGGCTGGATTGGTAAAGGGCAGAGAGCTCCAGTCCGACTCAGACGCCAGCAAGGTGGAGGTGGAGTACTGGTTTGGGCTGGTATCATCAAAGATGAGCTTGTGGGGCCTTTTCGGGTTGAGGATGGAGTCAAGCTCAACTCCCAGTCCTACTGCCAGTTTCTGGAAGACACCTTCTTCAAGCAGTGGTACAGGAAGAAGTCTGCATCCTTCAAGAAAAACATGATTTTCATGCAGGACAATGCTCCATCATACGCATCCAAGTACTCCACAGCGTGGCTGGCAAGAAAGGGTATAAAAGAAGAAAATCTAATGACATGGCCTCCTTGTTCACCTGATCTGAACCCCATTGAGAACCTGTGGTCCATCATCAAATGTGAGATTTACAAGGAGGGAAAACAGTACACCTCTCTGAACAGTGTCTGGGAGGCTGTGGTTGCTGCTGCACGCAATGTTGATGGTGAACAGATCAACACACTGACAGAATCCATGGATGGCAGGCTTTTGAGTTTCCTTGCAAAGAAAGGTGGCTATATTGGTCACTGATTTGTTTTTGTTTTGTTTTTGAATGTCAGAAATGTATATTTGTGAATGTTGAGATGTTATATTGGTTTCACTGGTAAAAATAAATAATTGAAATGGGTATATATTTGTTTTTTGTTAAGTTGCCTAATAATTATGCACAGTAATAGTCACCTGCACACACAGATATCCCCCTAAAATAGCTAAAACTAAAAACAAACTAAAAACTACTTCCAAAAATATTCAGCTTTGATATTAATGAGTTTTTTGGGTTCATTGAGAACATGGTTGTTGTTCAATAATAAAATTAATCCTCAAAAATACAACTTGCCTAATAATTCTGCACTCCCTGTACAGAGATGGCAGAAGCTCTGTTTATTCCAAGAAAATTGTTTCTGACAAGAGGTCATAATTTAAGTTTGGAGGAAAGGAGATTTAATCTCCTGCAACGGAAACGTTTTTTCACTGTAAGAGCAATAAAATTGTGGAATTCATTACCAAATGAGGTAGTGAATGCCAATACCATAGACACATTTAAAAATAGTCTGGATAAATTTCTGTATATAAACAAAATTCATGGATATGATTGCTAGTATTAAATGGGTCACATTTTAATGGGGTTATTTAAGCTTAACTGGAGCTTTTTGTAAGTATTTTAGATTTGTATAGGTTGAACTGGATGGACTTCAGTCTTTTTTCAACCTTATCTACTATGTTACTATGTTACATTTTCTAATATCTAAATGATATTGCCTAGATGTTGGATATCTATTATGTATATATGACAATATTTTGTATTTGGTATCACTGCCCTTTTCACAGTGTGTCATAAACCAAAGAAATATATTTTTCAAGATTGATGGGGTTTTGATTTGTCTTAATATCTTAAAGGGACAGTATACTATAAAATAGTTTTTCCCTTAATGTGTTTCCAATTACTTTTTTTACCAGCTGCAGAGTATAAAATGGATGAGATTTTCTTTTTAAGGCTTATTTGTGTATATGAATTAGCAGATTTTGTGTTTTGAAGCCACAACCTAATAAAATGGGTTGAACTTGTAGGTATTATCAGATCTCATTACTTTATCACACAAAATGCAAATATACCTGCTTCTTTATCTTATATCTGTCCATATACCAATCACCAATACTTGGAGAGAACAATGGAAAATTAACATTGTATTACCTTATCTCTTCTATAACCCACTGGGAGTGTAATTTCTTCTGCTTGCTGGGTTTACACAGCTTGGCCTCGAGGCCAAAAACTTTAAGGATAGGTGTGGATACCACAGGCTAAATAAACTATTTCAAATGCCAATGTAAGGACAATGGAAATACTTATAAACAATTTAATACACTCAAGCAGGTAAAGTGAATCATTGGGAACAAATTAAAGGGGAGAACATTTTTGAGTAAACTGTCCGTTTAATGGTTTATCTATGAAGAACATATATAATGTGTAAATCTTCTATATAGAATATTTAATTATAATAATGATTTGTATTTTTATTATTACAATGTATCTTTGTTCTCTTTTTATTATGTTCTGTAATTATCAATAATTTTCATATTTTTTTGTTTAGGTTGTGACTCAGGCCCCCCCCCCCCCCTTTGACATGTGCAATTTTTGACCAAGTGACTAAAACGTATATGCACTTTATTCTTAAGTGTCTATTTAAACTTGGAAATGTTGTAAAGGTAGTAACATACACACACACAGACACACTCATACACAAACACACACACACACACTGACACATAAGGATTCACAAATAGACACTCTAGCAGACACGCAAAGAAACACACTCAGACACAGACACCAAAACAGACACTCAGCACTTGTTTACATTGACCTGACAAGTAATGAGGTAAACTACAGTTTTGTAAAAAAAAAAGGAGATTTAGAAAACAAAATATGGAGTTTTGATTATCTTTTTGTAAAGGAAGATGCCAACTAAATGATGACAACACCATGAAGTTACTGAAAGGAAGGGCCCTGAACTGCCTAAACAATAATTTAAAGGTTAAATGGTGGATTGGTGACTTCCGGAAAGGTCTTGTTAGTCTCAAACTCTGTAGAAAGATGTGAATAATCAGTAGTAAGGTCAAAATGTCCTAAAAAGCAACAGCCAATGGACACACACACACAAACTCAAGCTTGCACATATACATCCAAGGAAACACCAACAGAGACAGCCTCAGAAAACACACAAATACATACACACACAGACAACCACATAAAACACACAAAGACATACATACACACACCCTCACTGAGACATCCACAGAAAACACACAAAGACATATACACACCCTCACAGAGACACCCACATACACACACACACACCCTCACAGAGACATCCACAGAAAACACAGACATACACACACACCCTCACAGAGGCATCCAGAGAAAATAAACAAAGACAAACATACACACACCCTCACAGAGAAACCCATAGAAAAAGCTCAAAGACATATGCACACACCCTTACAGACATCCACAAAAAATGCACAAAGACATACACACCCACCCTCACAGAGAGACCCACAGAAAAAAAATTACATACACACTCATAGAGAAACAAACCAAATCACAAAGATATAAACACAGACACCCACTGAAACACTCACAGGAGGAAACATGTATGCACCTTGCATCCCCTAAATCAACAGTGTGTGACATGCATGATTAAAAAAAATGCAGAAATTAAGAGATCACTTTTTAGAGAATCATATTTGTAAATGTGCAAACAAAGATAATTCTGTGAATTCAAAATTGTACATTAATGATCTGGGTAGATGGCTAGATGAAGAAAAGTACTTTTAAAAGGTTTACATATGTTTGTTTGTTTTTTTCCCCAACCAAGAGCACCACTTCAAATATAGTGTACAAATGTTCCCATCTGTCAGCTGTACTTATGGATTTTGAAAATGCTGTATTCTATATGGTCTTGGTGGAACCATAATCTGTTGTACTCATACCATTAGATCTGGTTAAATGCAGGATTTAGGCTTGTTGGTATGTATTTCAAAATTATGTCAGCTGTAGTGTAAACTGAACAGTTTTACGTTAACCTGTCTCATTTCAAACACTGAGCAATCTTAGTCTGAGAGTATAAAATTTTATGCAGATGTAAAAATCTTAGATAAAATGCCTCCTTGCATCTGGAAAGTCCTTGCATAAAGGGGCAGTAAACTGCAATGTAATTCATAAATATATATATATATATATATATATACATACAAAGTGCACTCCAGATCCTCCTAGTACAGCTGCTTCGGGTGCTAACAAAAACACGATATATCCAATAACAGAAAGCACTCCAGAAGTCTTGTTAATATATCACCTTTAATCGTGAACGTTTTCGGGCTACAAACAGCCCGTCCTCAAACTTACAAGGTTAGTCACCTTGTAAGTTTGAGGACGGGCTGTTTGTAGCCCGAAAACGTTCACGATTAAAGGTGATATATTAACAAGACTTCTGGAGTGCTTTCTGTTATTGGATATATATATATATATATATATATATATATATATATATATATATATATATATATATATAAATAAATATATAAATATAAATAAAAAATAGAATTTCTACAGCATTGTCAAATAATGATAAATGCTAAAAAAATGTGTTTTTATGGACCGCTGGCCCCACCATACAACTAATACCACACTGAAGTTACAATCCGAAATTGCACAAAGAAATAAAAAAACATTTGCTAAGTAAGTCCTACCTCCTCTGCAAATGAAGTGATCTGCCATCTGACTCTGGCACACACTGTACAAACAAAGTGCCAAGTCTCACACTGTGCATAGTGGTTTAGTGCACACTCAGAAATCCTCTCAAATGCTAATACTTTACTCCTTGTAATAACATTTACCATGCTCAATTAGCACTCTGCTGTAGTACCCACTGGTGGCTGCCAAAATGTAAAAAAAAAAAAAGCTTGACTCTAGAACGCATGATGCGGTTAGAGTTAATGCATGAATCCACAGCTGGAAATGCACAGGACGATGAGGGTGATGCTGATGCCCCATAAGTGGAGGATCTGGAGATGGTCCTAGGGCGCAGATATGAATCTTCCATCCACATGTTATTTTTCTTTTTGATGTTTATTGCTGCCATTTGGCCAGTTTAATCTTTGTTGTTGTGCCTGTTGTCAGATTTATACTAAGGGCTGTGTTGGCCTTTGCCTTTGTCAACTCACTCCAAGGACTGTTATGCACTATGGCACCTTGTCAGATGGCTCCAATGGGGCTGTGTTGGCCTTTGTTTGTCTTGACAAATCCCTCCAAGGACTGTGATGCACTATGCAACCTTGTCAGATGGCCCTATCAACTCCCTCCAAGGACTGTGATGCACTATGTCACCTTGTCGGATGGCTCCAATGGGGCTGTGTTTTCCCTGTCAACTCCCTCCAAGGACTGTGATGCACTATGTCACCTTGTCAGATGGCTCCAATGGGACTGTGTTTGCCCTGTCAACTCCCTCCAAGGACTGTGATGCACTATGTCACCTTGTCAGGTGGCTCCAATGGGTCTGTGTTTGGCCTGTCAACTCCCTCCAAGGACTGTGATGCACTATGGCACCTTGTCAGATGGCTCCAATGGGGCTGTGTTGGCCTTTGTTTGCCCTGTCAACTCCCACCAAGGACTGTGATGCATTATAGCACCTTGTCAGATGGCTCCCATGGGGCTGTGTTGGCCTTTGTTTGCCTTGTCAACTCCCTCCAAGGACTGTGATGTACTATGTCACCTTGTCAGATGGCTCCAATGGGGCTGTGTTTGCCCTGTCAACTCCCTCCAAGGACTGTAATGCACTATGTCACCTTGTCAGATGGCTCCAATGGGGCTGTGTTTGCCCTGTCAACTCCCTCCAAGGACTGTGATGCACTATGTCACCTTGTCAGATAGCTCCAATGGGGCTGATTTATCATTCTGACTTTTTTGTCACTTATATTATTTATTTAACTTTTCAGACATCATAATAAAATTTCATTTATTAATATGTTATTTTTCATCTTTATTCCTGTCATTTTTTATAAAATATATGTTATGTTGTTAATCCTTAAAGGGACATTGAAACAATAAATGTCTTTGATCCAATGAGGCCTAGTTATCAACGTGTCAACTCACCTGCCTTTGCTGGCCCAATACGCCCGCCTAAGCTCGCCTACCATCGCCGCCGTGGACCTGCAAAATTTCGCCAGAGTTATCAAAAAAGCTGTCAAAAAGCTGCGCAACCAAGTACGGGGCGATGAGCAGCGGACTGTGAGAGTTATCACTCATCCAATCTCGCTGCTCTTCGGCTTTTTGACAGCTTTCTTGCTAGCCTGTCACTAAGCACCCACACTAAACTACACTGTTCTACCCCCTATACCGGTGCCCCCGGAGCCCCCTGCAACTAAATAAAGTTATTAACCCCTAAACCGCCGCTCCTAGACCCTGCCGCAACTCTTATAAATGTATTAACCCCTAAACCGTCTCTCCCGGACCCCGCCGCAACCTATATTAAACTTATTAACCACTAATCTGCCCCCCTACACCGTCGCCACCTATAATACATTTATTAACCCCTATCCTGCCCCCCTACACCGTCGCCACCTATAAAAAATTTATTAACCCCTATCCTGCCCCTCCTACACCGCCGCTACTGTAATAATATTATTAACCCCTAAACCTAAGTCTAACACTAACCCTAACACCCCCCTAACTTAAATATTAATTAAATAAATCTAAATAATATTTATATTATTAACTACATTAATCCTATTTAAAACTAAATACTTACCTTTAAAATAAACCCTAATATAGCTACAATATAAATAATAATTATATTGTAGCTATCTTAGGATTTATATTTATTTTACAGGCAGATTTCAATTTATTTCAGTTATTAATGTATTATTCAATGTATATTCAGTTATTAACTATTTAATAGCTACCTAGCTAAAATAAAGAGAAAATTACATGTAAAATAAAAACTAACCTAAGTTACAATTACACCTAACACTACACTATCATTAAATAAATTATTCCTATTTAAAACTAAATACTTACCTATAAAATAAACCCTAAGATAGCTACAATGTAATTAATAATTACATTGTAGCTATTTTAGGATTTATATTTATTTTACAGGTAACTTGGTATTTATTTTAGCTAGTTAGAATAGTTATTAAATAGTTATTAACTATTTAATAACTACCTAGCTAAAAGAAATACAAAATTACCTGTAAAATAAATCCTAACCTAAATTACAATTAAACCTAACACTACACTATCATTACATTAATTAAATAAATTAACTACAAATAACTAAAATTAAATACAATTACATAAACCAACTAAAGTACAAAAAATAAAAAAAGCTAAGTTACAAAAAATAAAAAAAATAAGCTACAAACATTGAAAAAAATTTACAACAATTTTAAGCTAATTAACCTAATCTAAGCCCCCTAATAAAATAACAAAACCCCCCAAAATAAAAAATGCCCTACCCTATTCTAAATTAAAAAAGTTCAAAGCTCTTTTACCTTACCAGCCCTTAAAAGGGCCTTTTGCGGGGCATGCCCCAAAGAATTCAGCTCTTTTGCCTGTAAAAGAAAAATACAACCCCCCCCCAACATTAAAACCCACCACACACATACCCCTAATCTAACCCAAACCCCCCTTAAATAAACCTAACACTACCCCCCTGAAGATCATCCTAACTTGAGTTGTCTTCAGCCAGCCGACCCACCGATGGAACCGAAGAGGAGATCTGGAGCGGCAGAAGTGATCCTCCAAGGGGCGCTGAAGAAGTCTTCCATCCGATGAAGTCATCATCCAGGCGGCGCTGAAGAAGTCTTCCATCCAGGCAATGTCATTTTCCAAGCGGCGCTGAAGAAGTCTTCCATCCGGGCGATGTCATCTTCCAAGCGGGGTCTTCAATCTTCTTTCTTCAGGATCCATCTTCATCCCGCCGACGCAGAACATTCTTCTTCCCCGACGGACTGACGATGAATGAATGCTCCTTTAAGGGACGTCATCCTAGATGGCGTCCCTTCAATTCCGATTGGCTGATAGGATTCTATCAGCCAATCGGAATTAAGGTAGGAAAAATCTGCCAATCAGATTGAGCTTGCATTCTATTGGCTGATCGGAACAGCCAATAGAATGCGAGCTCAATCTGATTGGCTGATTGCATTAGGCATAGATGCAAGGTTAATCACAGAAGTAAAACGTGTATTTCTATAAGTCTTGTTATTCCAAACTTGATAATGTGTAATAAAGTGTTTTCTTTGTAACCAACAATAATTAATGTCATGACTGTCCCTTTAAGCTGTGTTGTTGGCATCAAAACAGTGATATGCTGTCATGTATAATTGTAATGGTCATTTTGTTAGAGATTAGGAGAACAGTTTGGGCATCACATCGCAAAAAAACAATGTAATCAACAAGGACAGCATGTGATGATGTGGTCTCCACACACTTGTAAAACACACTCTGCAAACAATCTGCCTCCATGGACCCAGTCCCATAGAAGCCTATTTTATACAGAGTGTGCTCCACAAGTGTACGAAGGCCATATCATCACATAATCTTTGTTGTTGTGCCTGTTGCACTATTTCACCTTGTCATATTTATACTAAGGACTGTGTTGGCCTTTGCCCTTGTCAACTCCCTCCAAGGACTGTGATGCACTATTGCCCTTTGTCAGATGGCTCCAATGGGGCTGTGTTGGCCTTTGTTTGCCCTATCAACTCCCTCCAAGGACTGCGATGCACTATGTCACCTTGTCGATGGCTCCAATGGGGCTGTGTTTGCCCTGTCAACTCCCTCCAAGGACTGTGATGCACTATGTCACCTTGTCAGATGTCTCCAATGGGGCTGTATTTGCCCTGTCAACTCCCTCCAAGGACTGTGATACACTATATCACCTTGTTAGATGGCTCCAATGGGGCTGTGTTTGGCCTGTCAACTCCCTCCAAGGACTGTGATGCACTATGGCACCTTGTCAGATGGCTCCAATGGGTCTGTGTTGGCCTTTGTTTGCCCTGTCAACTCCCTCCAAGGACTGTGATGCACCATGGCACCTTGTCAGATGGCTCCAATGGGGCTGCGTTGGCCTTTGTTTGCCTTCTCAACTCCCTCCAAGGACTGTGATGCCCTATGGCACCTTGTCAGATGTCTCCAATGGGGCTGTGTTGGCCTTTGTTTGCCTTGTCAACTCCCTCCAAGGACTGTGATGCACTATGTCACCTTGTCAGATGACTCCAATGGGGCTATGTTTGCCCTGTCAACTCCCTCCAAGGACTGTGATGCACTATGGCACCTTGTCAGATGGCTCCAATGGGGCTGTGTTTGCCCTGTCAACACCCTCCAAGGACTGTGATGTACTATGTAACCATGTCAGATGGCTCCAATGGGGCTGATTTATCATTCTGACTTTTTTGTCCCTTATATTATTTATTTAACTTTTCAGAAATCATAATAAAATGTAATGTATTAGTATGTTATCTTTCATCTTTATTCCTGTCATTTTTTATAAAATATATGTTATGTTGTTAATCCTTAAAGGGACATTGAAACAGTAAATGTCTTTGATCCTTTATGTCTAACATTATATTAAATAAAAAAAATATTTCCTACAAGTATCAAATTTAATTCAGTCTCTTTGTTTAATTTTTAAAAATGAGTATCAGTGCACTACTGATTTCTAACTGAACACATAGGTGAACCAATGACAATCAGTATATATATGCAGTCACCAATCAGCATTTAGAACATAGGTTATTTGCAGCTCTTGAGATTACCTCAAAATACATTTCATCAAAAGATAACAGGAGAAAGAAGCAAATTTAAATAATATAATTTAATTTAAAATCTATTTAAAAAAAATCTCTTACATAATCGTGTAACATAAAATGTGGGCTTCATGTCCATTTAAACCCTGCTTCTTCCTAGATTTTTCAGAATCCTCCTATTCTAATGAAATATATACTTATTGCCAAGAATGGATTATACTTCATATATCACAGTATTACGTTATCTAGCGTGACATTATGTGAAGCTGTGCATTACATGAATTAAACACGCTTCATAGATAACAATATAGCACATACTAGTTTTTAAAATATAAATATGTTTTTTATTGACATTCAAAGCAGTAAAATGCGGACTTTGATTGGATGACGTTTTTACGCATTTTTGGATGCGCCTTTGATAGGATGACTTTTTTACCCGATCTCGGATGCACCTTTGATAGGATTATATTTTTACGCAATCTCGGATGCGCCTTTGATAGGATGATGTTTTTACGCGATCTCGGATGCGCCTTTTGATAGGATTACGTTTTTACGTGATCTCGGATGCGCCTTTGATAGGATGACATTTTTACGCGATCTCTGATACGCCATGTTGCTTGAAACGTCACATGCCAAGGTGTTAAATCCATCTGATTGGATTACGTTGTCCAGCAATATTTGATTTTCAAGTTTAAAACCATGACTTTCTTGGATTATGGATTGTGTTAATCATAAACATTGTTGAACCATAGTTGATAAAGAATACAAAAATATCTTTGGATGGCTGTCTCGTTGAAAAAACGAATAAAGGAAAATTGTTTTTCATTCATAATATATTTTGAGGCAAGTGCAAAACCATGAATATACTCCATCTTGTTTAATATGTTTGTCAACAATATTTTCACTTTCTTAAATAATTACTGTGTTGTGTTGAATTTTCTCCATATATAATTCCTAAAGATGCACTTTTGTATGGACATGAAACAAGATTCCTTCTAAATGAAATGTCTTTCTTAAATAATTCAAACACTATAATGTAGCTTTAATAAAATAGACTTTATTTAACATGCAGAGAGAAATATGGCATACAGGCTTAGTATCCTATTCAAATATTTTCTTGTTTTAACAAGTACGTTTAGATATACCAACAACCCCTAAGGATTAGTATATGTTAGCATATGTTATTGTTTAAAGGGAAAGTCAAGTTAATCAAAAAATGAATGATTTAAATATTAAAAAAATGCAATCTTTTTCAAAATTCTCTTAAACTCTTATCCCCAATTTATCTTAGTTCTATTGGTGTTCTTAGTTGAGAGCTAAACCTAGGAGGTTCATCTGCTCATTTCTTAGACCTTAAAGATTGCATCTAATCTGAATGCATTTTGACCACTAGAGGGCATTAGTTATTGTGTTTTTTTTATATGAAAACATTGATCTCATGCAGTATAGTTACCCTGGACTGATCACTGATTGGCTGAAATGCAGGTCTGTCAAAAGAACTGAAATAAGGGGTCATTTTGCTGAGGCATAGATACAAGGTTAATCACAGAAGTAAAATGTGTATTTCTATAAGTCTTGTTATTCCAAACTTGATAATGCGTAATAAAGTGTTTTCTTTGTAACCAACAATAATTAATGTTATGACTGTCCCTTTAAGCTGTGTTGTTGGCATCAAAACAGTGATATGCCATCATGTATAATTGTAATGGTCATTTTGTTAGAGATTAGGAGAACAGTTTGTACATCACATCGCAAAAACCAACCAATGTAATCAACAAGGACAGCATGTGATGATGTGGTCTCCAAACACTTATAAAACACACTCTGCAAACAATCTGCCTCCATGGACCCAGTCCCATGGAAGCCTATTATATACAGAGTGTGCTCCACAAGTGTAAGAAGACCACATCATCACATACCTATCTATTACACACCATCACATACCTATCTATTACACATTAAATAAATAATAAAATTTAAAAAATACTTCCTCTTCCTTCCCCTCTTCCCACAAGACTGAGGCTCTAGGGGGGGGCAACTGCCCCCTCCGACCAGCTCTCATAGGAGATATTTGGGGAAGAGGGGGAGGAGGAGTACTGTTAGTAGTTAAGATCACCCGGTAGAGGAGAAGATGGAGGAGGCAGAGGATAGGATGGAGGAGGCAGAGGAGAAAATGGAGGAGGCAGAGGAGAAGATGAAGGGTGCAGAGGAGAAGATGGATGAGGCATAGGAGAAGATGGCCCAGGAGCAGATGGCCCAGGAGCAGATGATGCGTTATGCGCCTCCTGGAGGACCTGCAATTTATCCTTAAGAGTATTCAACATCTCTCTTTGGTCTTGGTGAACATCATTTAGTACTCCCATCAGGTAGACTCTGCTTTCTGTGTGTTCCCTCCGGGAGGCACGCATCTCCATGAGGAAATCAGTCAAGATCTGCACCTGTGCTATCTCTGGGGGTAAGTTCTCCTGAGGATCTGCTGCACGGCAGGCTGCTGGTGCACAAGGGGCTGCTGGTTGACAAGGGGCTGCTGCAGGGATCTCACCTTGCAGAGGGGGCTTCTTCAGGGGATGAGGGTACAGGGATGTCTTCCATGTATCCCTGAGCTGGCGGGTCATCTGCACCACTTTCATGCCTGGGTGAAGGAGAAGCCTGTGGGTGCTGTGCTCCTTCCTCCATGTGCTCAGACTCTGTATATTGTAAAAAGAAAGAAATCTAGATATTAGCAGAGTTCCAAATAAAGATGTAAATGTTCTATTTGAAAGTGTATTAATTTGGCTGCCTTCGTAATTCTATTGTACTCAAAAGCGTAATTGTGTTAGTTATATCCTTAAATAATTTTTTCGTGTGAATGGGTTATGATGTGGATGTAAAGAGATTAGTAAATGAGCTTACCGGCAGATGAGAGGGCCAGGTTCCCGGTATCAACTCCTCCGATACCGACTATTGCCACCTCGGAGATGTTAGGACACAGCATTTCTTCCCAGCGGGAAAACTCAAAGATGATTTTAGGACCACCATCAGTCCCGGCTATGTATTCCCTCTCTCTTGGGAGCTTTCTTTTAAGTTCTGCTCTGCAGTCCCGGTAGCGATGCTGGATAGACTTCACATCCCTGTTTTAAACCCCCACTGCATTAACGACATCCTAGATCTCCAGCCATAGCTTCCTCTTCTCCTTAGGGGTAGTGATGTCGCAAACAGTTCACCGGAGAACAGTTCCCGGCGAACATAGCTTGTTCGCGTTCGCCGAGGCGGGCGAACATATGCAATGTTCGATCCACCCCCTATTCAGCATCATTGAGTAAACTTTGACCCTGTATCTCACAGTCTGCAGACAGATTTCAGCCAATCAGCAGCAGACACTCCCTCCCAGACCCTCCCAGCTCCTGTGCAGCAGCCATTTTAGATTTATTCTGATCCTGCATTCTTAGTGAGAGGAGGGATAGTGTAGCTGCTGCTGATTTTATAGGGAAATTGATAGCTAGGCTAGTGTATTCAGTGTCCACTACAGTCCTGAAGGACTCATCTGATCTCTGCTGTAAGGACAGCACCCCAGAAAGCCTTTTTAGGGCTAGAACATCAGTCTTTTTTTTTTCTTTGTAATCTAATTGCATTTGCCTGCCTGTCAGCGTGTGTCAGGCTCACAGAATATACTGTGCCTACTTGCTCAGTGCCACCACTCATATCTGGTGTAAATTTAAAGAAAAAACAACTTTTACATCAGTCTGCTAGTGTAATCTAATTTCAGTTGCCAGCAGGCCAGCTTGCCACTGCCAGCCTGTGTGTCAGGCTCACAGCATATACTGTGCCTACTTGCTCAGTGCCACCACCAGTCATATCTGGTGTAACAGTAGTGTAAAAATTTTTTTTAAAAAAAACTTTTACATCAGTCTGCTAGTGTAATCTAATAGCAGTTGCCTGCCTGCCACTGTCAGCCTGTGTGTCAGGCTCACAGCATATACTGTGCCTACTTGCTCAGTGCCACCACTCATATCTGGTGTAACATTAGTGTAAATTAAAAAAAAAAAACTTTTGCATCAGTCTGCTAATGTAATCTAATTTCAGTTGCCAGGCCAGCCTGCCACTGGCAGCCTGTGTGTCAGGCTCACAGTATATACTGTGCCTACTTGCTCAGTGCCACCACTCATATCTGGTGTAACATTAGTGTAATATTTAAAAAAAAAAAACTTTTACATCAGTCTGCTAGTGTAATCTAATTTCAGTTGCCAGGCCAGCCTGTGTGTCAGGCTCACAGCATATACTGTGCCTACTTGCTCAGTGCCACCACCAGTCATATCTGGTGTAACAGTAGTGTACATTTTTTTTAAAAAAACTTTTACATCAGTCTGCTAGTGTAATCTAATAGCAGTTGCTTGCCTGCCACTGCCAGCCTAAAATCCATGCCATATACACCTCCCCCGACAGGGGGAGTAACAGGTATTAAACTGATCAGAATAGTACTACTTAACACACCACTTATATCTGGTGGGACAATAGATTGCACGTGCAGTGCCCCATATTTGAAGCAGGAGGACCGACCAAGCATATTTTTCCATCTCCCGGTTCCTAAAATCCATGCCATATACACTTCCCCTGGTGCCGCAACTGCCTCTGGGAACCTTACCATGGGTCCCAGACCGCACGTCTTGTAATTCTCTGTCTGGAAAATTATCTATCTATCAAATCTATCTATTTATCTATCAAATCTATCTAACTATCAATCGTATCTATCAAATGTATATTGCATCTATTGATCTATGTAATTCGTATCTATCAAATGTATATTGCATCTATTGATCTATGTAATTCGTATCTATCAAATGTATATTGCATCTATTGATCTATGTAATTCGTATCTATCAAATGTATATTGCATCTATTGATCTATGTAATTCATATATATCAAATGTATATTGCATCTATTGATCTATGTAATCTATGTATTTATCTATCCAATCTATCTATCTCGTGGCCGGACTGTTTTGTGACAGCCACTTGTGTTTTGGCCAAATGTCCGTCGGACAAATGTCCATCACTATTGTGGCCAGAAAGAGTCCCTGTTGGTTTTAAAGTTCACCTGCCTATTGAAGTCAATGGCACTTCGCCCGGTTCGCCGGTTCGCAAACAGTTGCGGAAGTTCGAGTCCGCCGTTCGCGAACCGAAATTTTTAGGTTTGCGACATCACTACTTAGGGGTGGCATTCTGTGCCTGCAACCTCCTAGCCCTCTGCATATATGCCTCAATGAGAGCCTCCTTCTCACCCATGGTATACCTCTCCTCCCTATGCCTGTGAGCCTCTATTCCCCGGACTGTAAAGCACCCTGTCTACACTGCACACCACTGGTCCCAGCCACTTGTTCATCTTCTCTCCCCTTCTTTCCCGTTCCTCTCCCCCTTCCTCTGCCCCTTCTCCCCCCCCCCTCCCTCTCTCCTGACTAACCTCCTGCCTAGTCTCCTCTAGGAGCTCATCCCTGAACTCTGCACTAGCCTCCTGCTAAGGAACTCTAATAGTTCTGGGCTAATCTGACCTCTATCCCCCCTCCCGACATACTCAAACAAAATGTGAATGTGTCCAAATGAAAGGGGGTCAAAATAATGAACATAAAGTTAAAAAAGTGCTGAAAGTGTGAATGTGATATGAAGTGTATGTAGTGTTATTGATAAGTGTATGTACCGTATGTATTGAATGTGTTTGGGTGTAAATTTGTTTATATACTAAATGTATGAACAAAACTCCCTCACTAATCTCACTAACTCTCGCACACTAACTCTCACTAACTCACACTAAGGGCGCGATCAAATATACAGTGCAGGTTTCTGCTCAAGTGTGGGAACCCGTGCCGCCCGTAATTTCACCTCGCATATCGGGGTATTACATATACTGCACCGTTAGATGCTAAACTGGCGAAAGTAGGACAAACTGGCGATCTTCTGAAATGTGCGCAAATACACATTTTAGTCATCGCAAGTAACTTACGCCAGTATTTTGTCATGGAAAGTGTCAATAAAGAGTAGTTTTATGCAAATTAGGCTAACACTTGTAAAAATGAACCGCAATTTCATATAAAAATGTGACACGTAATTACGCTATTCAAAATTTATATATAAACCCATGCGCAGCCGCCATTTTCTTCAATGTGTTTGGATGGTTTGTTGAGCTACAGCACACTACACTGAGGTGGAGGATTAGTCAGAGTAGAGAGAGAGGCGCAAACAGAGAAGTTAGTTAGGTCGCATTGTTGTTTGATTAAGCTTGTACACTTACACATATTTTTACATATTGCACACATTTTGTAACACCTCACCCATTTTATTTGAATTTCACAGTGTGATAGGCTGAGTGTTTGGTTGTGATTGTGTGTAATTGAACTGGAAGTGAGTGTGAGTGTGTGTAGTGTGATTTAGTGTGAGGATGGCAGGGAGAGGTAGGGCAGAGGGGAGAGGAGAGGCAGGGAGAGGAGTATTGGAGAGGACAGGAGGAGCAGTGGGGTCCCCATCAGGGAGTACGTGGAGTGGGGAGAGGGAGAGCTAGAAGGGATGATGGGAGGGGAGATGCCCGAGAGCCCCAGAGACCAGGCACATCTAGGAGAGGGACAGAGGGTGCACATGTGGACAGAAGGGGGAGGTGGGAGAGGATAGGGAGGAACCCACACCAGGGACATCACAGGGAGCAAGCCAGGTGTCCATGGAGGATGAGAGGCTGAAATGTCCCAACTTCTCATTTGAGGAAAATGTTGCCCTAGTCCAGGCCATCATGGACAATTACAGTGCCCTCTTCGGGCAGGAGAAGAGCAAAGGCAGTGCTAAAAGGAGAAAAATGGCATGGTTGACGGTAGAGGATGCCATCAACAGTGTGTCCACGCAGAGGAGGACTGTTGAGGGCCTGAAAAAGCGGTGGAATGACTGCAAGAGGAGGGTGAAAGAAAAGATGGGGCAGGAAGCTATGCACCAGAGGGGAATAGGTGGTGGTCCATCCCTGGACATAGAGTATAACACCTGGCTTGAGATGATACACAGGTCCCTGAGTATCACAGCAGTTCGTGGACTTCCAGGGGGCTCTTGACTAAGGGGCTGCAACCACAGCACATAATGCTGGTGAGTAACATCACACACACCAGTATTATATGTATTTGAGATATAGCATCCTTTAATATCACACATTCATGTACACAATGAGGAGCATGGTATTTGGCCTACTAACAAAAACATCTACAATTATATTTGACATTAATGCTACTTAACACAATGCAATTCATGATATGAGAGGTGGAATAGTGCAATACTAACATGTCTCAGATTAACACAGGACACATGTTATAGAGTTTGACATGAGAATCAGTATAGGCCCTAGCATGTATCAGTGTATATTGTATCCCACGTGGACACATATCTGACTTTACTAATCCATCTCATCCTTTGACTCCTTCACAGAACCTCCTGTCACAAGGATGCAAACATCCATGCCACCACCACCACCACCCGTCAGGCAACTGCAAGAACAGTATGCTCCCAGTCATGAGCATGGTTGGATGGCTTCAGTTGAGGACCCGGGAGTGATGCCACCATCATTGCCATATGACCCCTGGCAAGATTCCTGGCCAGAGGAATATCCTCCCTTTGGCTTTGATGGGGAGCCAAGACAGCCACAAAGGGTCCATGTATTTACCCCCCCCCCAACAACACAATCTCATGGCAGTCAGGGATTTTACCCACACACAATGTCACATGAAGTTCCAATTGGAAAGGCTGAGTGGTCACACACTCGTCATCAGTGGGACTATCAACCAACCATACAAGCTCCACCATCCTCAGCAATTGGACGAGCTCCACCATTGGCAGAAGGAAATAGAGCAGATTTTACAGCTGCACCTCAAGAACCATCAGATGCAGGTGACCCTGCCCCACATGAACCAGCAGTTGAAGCTGGCCCTGCCCCACATAAACCAGCAGTTGAAGCTGGCCCTGCCCCACATGAACCAGCAGTTGAAGATGGCCCTGCCCCACATGAACCAGCAGTTGAAGCTGGCCCTGCACCTCAAGCAACAGCAGATGCAGGTGACCCTGCCCCACAAGCACCTAGAAGCCCTGCTGCTCAAGAGCCTGTGGATGCATTGTATTCACCCCTGGGTGAGGAATACATTGCACTCCAGAGGAGGCTCATAACAAGCACTGAGAACATCCAAAAGAGGCCGAGGGAGGTTCTTCAGGAACCATGAAAGGTTCATCAGGAGCCAAGAGAGGACACAACAACGTAGCATAGAGCTACAGGGGGACATTGCAGCATTGTTAAGTGCAAGTGTTCATAACCAATCACAGATTATGCTAATTCTGTCTGATATGCAGATGCAAATGGACAATAGATGGAGAGAACAAAATCAACTCTTGGGTGTGTTGGTTGAGCACTTTACACACCAGCAGTACACTGCCTCCAGCCTATCATCTGTGGCCAGCACACCAGCAGAAACATCAGAATCTTTTCAAACCAGGAGAATAAGGCAATCCACTACAGTCACCTCAGTTCCCTCATCCAAGAAGCCAAAAAAAATATATATATTCTTATAGTTCACCATAAATCTTGTCCTCTGTTATTTACCATATAATTGTCATCCACATCCATGTGAGGTGTGTTTTAGTACACTAATATTGTTAAAACATATAATAAGACCTGTGTGGAAATGGCAAAAAAAAAGTAATATTATCATGTTTATGACTTATTCTTGTACTATAACTCATATCCACAATAGTTGTTTATGAAGGGTACATATAGTAATATTCACTTCTATGTTGTAAATCATTGTATCTCACATCCAATATAAATTGACACATTGGTATATATACTAGTGATGTTACTGATAGGGTGGGCATTATCAGGTGTTTTAAGGCTGCAGTTGAGAGGTTGGGTTGTCTGTGATTGGTTTGACACAACTGCAAAGAGGCAGCCTTCAAGAAGGTCTTAGAAATTAAGATATGAGCCATCCTAGGTTTAGCTTTCAACTAAGAATACCAAGAGAACAAAGCAAGTGTTAGAATTAAATCTGAAAGTAGTTTGAAATAACATGCCCTATTTAAAACAAGAAGGTTTTCTTTGGACTTGACTGCCCCTTTATATATTTTGGCATCAATGCCAAGCTGTGTTAACATTAGAATAAATTACACTCCAGTGGGTTCTAAAGAGATGAAGATAATACAATTATGATTTCCCATTGTTCTCTCCTCCAAGTATTGTTGATTGTTTTGAGAACAAATTTAAAGTAAATAAGCAACTATGTGTCCACAATGTGATAAAGTGATGAGATCTGATTTTACCTAAGCTCAATCCATTTGATTATGTTGTGGCTTCAAACTATTTCAAATATACAAATAAACCTTAAAAAAACAATATCATAGTATACTGTCCCTTTAACCTTGAGATGCTGCTTAAATGTATGTGTTTGTTAAGGCTTCCATGGAGTTACGTTGCTTTTTTAGTCAGTGCAAGGGTTGCTGCGCCTGCAATATGTGGTGAGATGAGAATGGAGTAGATTCTCTGAATTCTGCGCACGTAAGTCCTTAGGCTGTATATTGGATACCAAATTACACGGCTGTTCTATGTTAGTCTATGGGTAAAAAAAATATGTCCGAAGGGTGAAATATACGCTTGTAACTTGTATTCTATGCCGTATATGTAATACCAAAGTCGCGTAAAATCTGGCGGCGGAGGATTTTGCAGTGAAGCTGCATATGTAATGGAGGCCTACATCTCACTAACTCTCACTAAATCTCACTAAATCTCACTAAATCTCTCTACTCTCACTAAAACCACCAATGCCTAGACCTGCACCTAACTCAAAAAAGCAATACAGTCAAAGAAGCCATGCTTCGAGCGTGCTTATATACCCTATATAAATGTTTAATGATGTACCTGTTTGCAAAGTAAAGGAGGTTCAGGTGTGCTTTCTTAGTAATTAGTATGTGCGCAATGTGTATTAGTTGTTTGAATTTGCGCATGCTCATATTCATTTTGTATTTGTGTAATGTGTATAATGTGATGATGTCATAGTGATTGTTTTGCATAACATTGTCCAAAAGTAGTATCTGTAAATGTAAATGCTGATTTGTGATGGTCTCGTACTTGTCAAGTGGTGTAAATGTTTATTTCTACTAATGTTCAATAATCTTTAATGCAAATGTTTTGTTTGTGTATCAGTGTGCAATTTTTTCATGTTGTTTTGTTCCGTGTTTCAAGATCGGAACGTATTTATGGATTCCTCGTACAGTGTAAATGTTGTGCATTATTTTTTGCTTATGATTGTGAATGTTGAATGCGTATGTGCTATGTTGCATGAGCGATTGTTTTTTGTACATTTGATGTGTGTTTTTGTTGTGCATTATGTGGTATACGTAATATGACCGAGCAGTGCGTATTTCTCGCAAGATCGAGTGTTAGCTGAAAAATCCATGCTTAGTTCATTTAGCATTGATCTATTTGGGGGAATGTTTAACGCACCCGTAATTATGCTTATTGCTACCGCGATACGTTACAAGGTTGTTTTCAGACTTGAAATACCTATGTTATGAAAAGATACACAATGGAAATAACGTACAAGTAATTAGCGAGCAGCCATAACGCAAAACTCGTAATCTAGCCGAGTGTCTTTTGTCGTGACTGTAGTTATGCATAAATTAGACTTTTTGATAATGATGAGATGTCTCCTAAAAAAGTCTTAGTAATATGTGCGGTTAGCTCAGAGAAAGATGCTTAAAGGGATATGAAACCCAACATTTTTCTTTCATGATTCAGATAGAGAATGTGATTTTAAACAACTTTCTAATTTACTTACATTATTAATTTTTCTTTATTCCCTTGATATCTTTTGTTGAAAAGCAGGAACCTATGTTTAGGAGCCGGCCCATTTCTGGAGCACTATATGGCAGCAGTTTTGCAAGAATGTTATCAATTTACAAGAGCACTAGATGGCAACACTATTTCCTGCCATGTAGTGCTCCACATGCCTACCTAGGTATCTTTCCAACACAGAATATCATGGGAACAAAGAAAATTTGATAATAGAAGTATTTGGATTTGTGTGTGCTCTGTGTGAATCACAAAATAATTTTTTGGGGTTTCAGATCCCTTTAAACCGGTTTTTAAATGTATAGAGAAAACATTAACTAAATGATCTGGAAAATGTCATCTATTATTCTACATAAACAAAAAAAAATCATGTTTAAATGTTTGTATTTACAAAAAGGAGAAGCAGTCTGCCAGGAATGTACAACAGCTCAGTGGCTTGTTCTATAACTCGGTTACCACCTGTGAGTAGTTAATTTACGCCCAAATGTGCTTTTCCCAGTGGAAAACAATGGGCTAATTGCACTAGAAGTAAACTTTTTGCGCACGCCGGGTTGAGCTCGTATTATGAGTTGAGAGTAAAAAGTTATTGCTCTCACGCTAACACGATGTGCACAAAAAGCCAAACTGAGAATATTGTGCGCTCAGTAACGTTCCCCCCCCCCCCCACAGAAGTCAATGGAGAGAAAAAAAGTGGAAAAAATCTACGCCGCACATGTGTGCAAGCCAGATAGCTTATTCTTATGTGCGACAACCCAACATAAAAATATTAATATTTCACATTCAAATGTTCATCAAGTAAAGATATATAGAGCTATATGTATAGGAATATCTATTTAAGCATACTAAGAACATATTCTGCTATGTGCAGAACATTGGAATGTGAAATGTTTACAGTACATACATAGTATAACACTTTATTAAATATGCATACATATGCTGTAATATGTTTTCATCTACATAACTGCAAAGGGCTCCAATGCACTTATATATATATATATATATATATATATATATATATATATATATATATATATATATATATATATATATATATTTCACTCACCGGTCACTTTATTAGGTAAACCTTGCAAGTACCGGGTTGGACCCCCTTTTGCCTTCAGAACTGCCTTAATTCTTCATGGCATAGATCCAACAAGGTGTTGTAAACATTCCTCAGAGATTTTGGTCCATATTGACAAGATAGCATCACGCAGTTGCTGCAGATTTGTCAGCTGCACATCCATGATGCGAATCTCCCGTTCCACCACATCCCAAAGGTGCTCTATTGGATTGAGATCTGGTGACTGTGGAGGCCATTAGAGTACAGTGAAATCATTGTCATGTTCAAGAAACCAGTTTGAGATGATTTGAGCTTTGTGATTAGTGATGTCCCGAACTGTTCGCCCGCGAACGGTTCACAGCGAACATAGGTTGTTCGCGTTTGTGGGCGAACACATGGCGATGTTCGATCCGCCCCTATGTGTCATCATTGTGGAAACTTTGACCCTTTATGTCACAGCCGCCTGACACATTAGAGCCAATCAACATCAGACACTCCCTCACAGACACTCCCAGCTACTCGGAATCCGCCATTTTAGACTCATAACGACCTTGCTTTTTTAATGAGTGGACGTGTTGTGTTTTTGCTCCTGACATTAATAGGAAAAACATAGCTAGGCTAGTGTATTTACAGTCCAGAAGGACTCCACTCATCTCTGCTGCAAGCACAGCACCCCAAAAAGCCCTTTTTAGGGCTATATTTCGTGCCGTTTTTTTTTTGTTTGTTTTTTTTTTATTAGCATTTGCCTGGCTTTCAGCTGTGTGTTTAAGGCTCACAGCATATGCTGTGACTACTGCCACCACTGATATCTCCCTAACAACATTAGTTTCAATTTAACTAACCCAAAAATATAATTATTTTTTTAATTTTTTTTCATTTTCTATCAGGCCAGTGTCACACAGCATATACTCTGGTTCATTGCTCTGTGCCAGCCAGCAGCCAGCAGTGTTAATATCCGTTTATAACATTATTTTTAATTTAAAAAAAAAACACAAAAAAATATTTTTCTAGTTTAATCTAATTACATTTACTATCATGCCTGTGTCTGTCAGGCTCACTCAGCATTAATATACCTCTTTTTTTTTCAGTCTTTTGGTTAATTGGTCTGTGCCAGGCAGCCACCCAGCACTCATATCTATTTTTCTTTCACCTTAATTTTAATATAAAAAAAAAAAAGTTTAAATTTGTTTGCTAGTGTAATCAAATCTAATTTTCTATCCGGCCTGTGTGTTTTGCTGACATAGAGAGTCTACTGTGTTTACTTGCTGCCCTCCCTAGTCTATGAGCCACGACTCATATGTGTTTAACCTTTTTTTAATCCCCCCCCAAAAAAAAAATTTCAATCATTTTTCTAGTGTAATCTAATAGTATTTTCTATCAGGCGTGTGTGTATCCGACATACATAGCCTACTGTTTTTAATAGCTGCCCTTCCAAGGCTATCAGCCACGACTCATATGTATGTGCTTAACCTTCTTAAAATTTCCAAAAAAAAGTCTTGAAATCATTATGCTAGTGTAATCTAATTGTATTTTCTATCAGGCCTGTGTCTAACTGTCTATCTGACTTACACAGCATACTGTTGTTATAATTGCTGCCCTACGTAGCAGCCAGCCAGTGCGACCACTCATAGAGTCATATGTGCATTGCACTTCTTAACATAATTTTAATATTAAAGTCTAAAATTTTAAAATATTTTGCTAGTGTAATGTAACTTAATTTTCTATCAGTCCTGTGTTTTTGTCACTTACACAGCATACTGTGTTAAATTACTGCCCTACCTACCATCCACGACTCATATCTGCCAGCCTGTCTGCCAGGCCCAAGTAGCCAATTAGTGGCACCAATCACAATTCTTGTAACAGTAATAAAAAAAAAAAAAAAACATAATTTTTTGGACTGCAAATATTCAGTCTCCTAGGGCCATTGAATTTCATTTACCTCCTGCCTGCCAATGCCAGCCTTTTGTGCCAGGCCGTCTAGCCAACTATTTACACCAATCATAATTGTTGTCACAGTCAGACAGTATAGTTATTAATTTAAATAAAAAATTTTTTTAGTGTTGATCTTAACCCTCAGTTTGCTCGTGCCTTTGAATTGCAGTTTTCTACAGCCTTCCAAGCCTGTGTGCCAGGCCTACTTAAAAAATATTTACACCAATCATATTTGTTGTGACAGTATTCTAATAATTAAAAATTAAAATTTTTGGTAATAGTTGCTGTGATTTGAATCGTCAGTTTGCTGGTGCCATTGAAACGCACTTTCCTCCTGCCTTGCAGCCTGCTGTGAGCCAGGCCCCCACCTAGCCAATTGTTGTCAGCAATCATATTTCTGTTAACAGTATTGCAAAAATTGTCAATAATCACTGTTTAGACTGTCAGTAATCAGTCTCCTAGTGTCCTTGAATTGCATCTCCCTCCTGCCTGCCATCCCTTTGTGCCAGGCCGTCTTGCAAACTATTTACACCAATCCTAATTTTTTGTCACAGTATAGTTACTAATTAAAATTAAATAAATCTTTATTGTTGATGATCTTAACCCTCAGTTTGCTCGTGCCTTTGAATTGCAGTTTTCTACAGCCTTCCAAGCCTGTGTGCCAGGCCTACTTAAAAAATATTTACACCAATCATATTTGTTGTGACAGTATTCTAATAATTAAAAATTAAAATTTTTG
The DNA here is from genome assembly GCF_027579735.1 of Bombina bombina. Lineage (NCBI taxonomy): Eukaryota > Metazoa > Chordata > Amphibia > Anura > Bombinatoridae > Bombina > Bombina bombina. Next base: position 998,076,309 of record NC_069503.1, read on the forward strand.
GTAATAGTTGCTGTGATTTGAATCGTCAGTTTGCTGGTGCCATTGAAACGCACTTTCCTCCTGCCTTGCAGCCTGCTGTGAGCCAGGCCCCCACCTAGCCAATTGTTGTCAGCAATCATATTTCTGTTAACAGTATTGCAAAAATTGTCAATCATCACTGTTTAGACTGTCAGTAATCAGTCTCCTAGTGTCCTTGAATTGCATCTCCCTCCTGCCTGCCATCCTTTTGTGCCAGGCCGTCTTGCCAACTATTTACACCAATCCTAATTTTTTGTCACAATATAGTTACTAATTAAAATTAAAAAAATCTTTATTGTTGATGATCTTAACCCTCAGTTTGCTCGTGCCGTTGAATTGCACTTTTCTACAGCCTTCCAAGCCTGTGTGCCAGGCCTACTTAAAAAATATTTACACCA